>NC_080095.1:11478665-11794665 GCF_950005125.1 Chionomys nivalis | reverse complement strand
TGAAGAGTAGCCTCTAGAGAATTTTTTTTTCTTATTTGTGTTTGGAAGAGGAAAACACGGATTCTAATATTGAAACATATTCTCATGCAGCACAGTCTAGAACTTCTTATCTTATTAAGCAACCACATACTGGTTTTGGGAGACAGTGTTGGTTCCCAATACCTCCTGCTGGTAATGAGTGTCTCCATATGGAGGTTTTTGTACAGGCTCACACTGGAGTTCTCTCACTGTGTATCTGGCACAGTAATACATAGCTGTGTCCTCAGTTTGCAGACTGTTAAGTTTTAAGAAAACTTGGCTCTTGGAAGTGTCCCTGGTGATGGTGATTCGGGACTGGAGAGCTGAATTATAATATGTGCTTCCATCACCCAATATTTCTCCCATCCACTCCAGACCCTTTCTTGGAGGTTGGCGGACCCAGTGTACACTACAGCTGGTTAATGAGAATCCAGAGACAGTGCAGGTAAGCGACAGGGTCTGTGAGGGCTGCACTAAGCCAGGTCCTGCCTCCTTCAGTTGTATCTGGGACAGGGCACCTAGGAAGAAGCAGCATCACCATCAGTTAATAACCCATAGATAAAAAACCTGGGTCCCTTTCCTGAAACCCTGAAGTGCTTACAGCTTGGAAATATCACCAGGCAGAGGAGCAGCACCAGGACAGCCATGCTGTGTTGGAGGCTCTAGTCAGAAGGAGATGGGGCCTCTCAGTTTGGCCTTGGATTTCATTCTGAGCTTGGGGACTGTTTTGCATTGGGGGAGGTCCCAGAGTGCATAAAATGAAGCACAGGCAATGTTTCCAATTTCTCCTCCAGGAAACTGAGATTTGGTTTGTGTGTCTTAGTGGTACTCAATATTCAGCATCAGGAACATTGCTGTGATGCTGTCTGGATTTACAATTCCAGAGAAACAGAGAATATTATGAGTCATACAGTACATGCCTTAGAAGCAAAACATGGAAGTGTTTACATTAACTAGGTCCACATTCATTCAGTGACGGCAGAGGAGGATACCAGGTTCTCAATGGATTTATGTATCTCTGTAACTTCCAGCAGAGAATTTAAATGATATTGTTACTGTTGGTGATCAGAAATCCTGTTTAAGGAACTACTTAAAATTCTTTGTCTTGGTATCTGTGCAATTGTCTCATTCTTATAACTTTTCAGGAAATAACTTGTAAGGAAGCAACTCACACACATTTCATACATGTGATTTCACATGTTTATCTGAAAGGAAATATTTGGGACTGATTTGGATCCCATCTTATTAGTCTCAGATTTCACCTTCTCACTTAGGAACATCCTACCTGGACACTAGTTTTCATTCCTCTTGATTTATGTCAGTCTATCCATGTACTTTCATATCTTTCTCTGTTACTCTTCTCAGTTTGTAGCCAATTCAATGTTCCTAAATATGACTGTGGCTTTGGTCAGTTACGGGAAGCTCAGCTACTCATAACACTTCATAAAAAGCAAAAGCATGCAGCCATGTTTGCGGGTTATGTTCACTGAAGTAATAACAAGACAGAGAACATTAAGTGGTGACACGAAGAGAACTGGAAAGCAGATATGGACATGGAGAACCCTGTGTCTTGTTAATGCAAATCACGAGGGAAGAGAAGTGCAGAGCTGGAACTAACCTGTTCATTCAAGACTCAGGAAATATATATCTAATTTGGCCTTAGAGATGTCACAATTCATGTCCATTATTTTTTTATGCATAGTCTTTTCACTTTTTACTGTGAGTTGCTATGGTACACCTGCTCTTGCCTTTAAGGAGATAGCCATCCTGTGAAAGCACTGATGATCATGTACAGTATCAGTTCAATGTTCCCTATATTTTTGAATGCTTCAGAGTTATAAAAAGCTTTTTTCAGACATGATTCTTAGTATGTTTCTTCTTGGGTTTGTTTGATAATTTCATTGTGGTTACAATTATCTGGGAAGGAGTATCTCAGAAATAAATGCACATTTATTATATTATATTGGGGAACTAGATATAAATCCACTCATTCAATTTTTTTTGTTCTTAGATACTTCAGAGATAATGTCTAAGTTAGGTTTCCATTTCTGTGAGAAGATACCATGACCACAACTGTTATAAGGAAACCACATAATTTAGGGGGCTTTCCTGCAGCTCCAGAAGTTCAGACCATTCTCCTCATGGCAGGAAGAATGGCAGCGTGCAGGAAGTCATGGTGCTGTAAGAATAGCTGAATCTTGGGGTAGGTTGATCCCAAATTTCCTGAGAAATCGCCACACTGATTTCCAAAGTGGTTGCACAAGTTTGCATTCCCACCAGCAATGAATGAGTGTGCCCCTTTCTCCACAACCTCTCCAGCAAAGGCTATCATTGGTGTTTTTGATTTTAGCCATTCTGACAGGTGTAAGATGGTATCTCAAAGTTGTTTTGATTTGCATTTCCCTGATCGCTAAGGAGGTTGAGCATGACCTTAAGTGTCTTTTGGCCATATGAACTTCTTCTGTTAAGAATTCTCTGTTCAGTTCATCAAATGACAAAAGTATCTGTTCAACTATGTTCATAGCAGCCTTGTTTGTAATAGCCAAAACCTGGAAACAACCTAGATGCCCTTCAATGGAGGAATGGATGAAGAAAGTGTGGAATATATACATATTAGAGTACTACTCAGCAGTAAAAAACAATGACTTCTCGAATTTTGCGTGCAAATGGATGGAAATAGAAAACACTATCCTGAGTGAGGTATCCCAGACCCAAAAAGAGGAACATGGGATGTACTCACTCATAATCGGTTTCTAGCCATAAATAAAGGACATTGAGCATATAATTAGTGATCCTAGAGAAGCTAAATAAGAAAGTGAACCCAAAGAAAATCTTATAGTCATCCGCCTGGAGAGGGGAAGTAGACAAGATTGCAGGGCAAAAACTGGGAACTTGAGGGTGAGGTGGCATGGGGCAAAGGGGAAATGTGATGAGAAACATGAGAAGGGGAGGATGGGAGGAGCTTGGGGGATTGGGATGGTTGGGATATAGGAAGGGTGGATACGGGAGCAGCGAAATATATATCCTAACTAAGGGAGCCATCTTAGGATTGGCAAGAGACTTGACTCTAGAGGGGTTCGCAGGTGTCCAGGGAGATGTCCCCAGTTGGTGCCTTGGGCAACTGAGGAGAGGGAACCTGAAATGACCCTATCCTATACTGATGAATATCTTACATATCACCTTAGAACCTTCATCTGGCGATAGATCGAGGTAGAGACAGAGACTCAATTTGGAGCAACGGTCTGAGATCTTAAGGTCCAAATGAGGAGCAGAAGGAGGGAGAACATGAGCAAGGAAATCAGGACCACGAGGGATGCACCCACCCACTGTGACAGTGGAACTGATTTATTGGGAGCCCACCAAGGCCAGCTTGTCTGGGACTGAATAAGCATGGGTTGAAACTGGACTCTCTGAGCATGGCGGACAATGAAGGCTGATGAGAAGCCAAGGACAATGGCACTAGGTTTCGATCCTAATACATGAACTGGCTTTGTGGGAGCTTAGCCTGTTTAGAAGCTCACCTTCCTGGATGTAGATAGAAGACCTTCGTCTTCCCGCAGGGCAGAGAATTTGGACTGCTCTTCAGTATCGAGAGGGAGGGGGAATGGTGTGGGGGGTGGAGAAGAGGAGTGGGGTTAGGGAGAGGGGAGTGGGGGGAGGGGGCAATATTTGTGAGGAGGGGAGGGAAATGGGAAATGGGGAGCAGGTGGAAATATTAATTAAAAAAGAATAATAATAAAAAAAAGAATAGCTGAGAGTCTAACATCTTGCAGGGAACAAGAAGTCAACTTACAGACTGGGCAGCCTCCTGAGCATAGAAAACCTCAAAGCCTACCCTCCACAGTGACACATTTCCCCCATTCAGGCCATGCCCACTCTTGCAATGCCACATATCTTAAAAGTGTCAGTCCCTTTGATACTATGTGGGTCCATTTCATTAAACTCCCACAGAAATTTTGTGTCCATATTCCATACTCTCTTACTCCTTGGGTTTCTCTTTTTCCATGAGACTCTCTAGAAAAAAGTCACTGGGAAAAGAGAATTTGCAAAGGGAATTCATTCCTGGTAAAGTCACACATTATTTATTATTATATTCTATTTGAGAGGTGTATCCTAATTTTTAATGGGATTATTCAGTCATTTGTTTAGTTATGTAAAGGGGGTAGATGGATACTCACTTAATGATCATGTAGAATTAACAATCCAGCCTGTCCACTTGTATGGTGGTCAAAAACTTTTTATATTACAAAAACTATGGTCATCCATCATCAGAGCATTGGACTGAGCTCCCAAAATACAGTTGAAGAAAAGAAGGGGGGAGAATATGAACAAGGAAGTCAGGACCACAGTGGGTTGGTCCACCCATTGAGACAGTATACATGATCTAATGGGAGCTCACCAAATCCAGCTGGACTGGGACTGAAAGAGCATGGGATCAAACTGGTCCCTCTGAATGTTGACAATTGGGGCAGACTGAGAAGCCAATGATAATGGCACTGAGATTTGTCTCTACTGCATGTATTGGCTTTTGGGATCCTATTCTATTTGGATACGTACCTTCCTAAGCCTGGATGTAGGGAAAGGGTCTTGAACTTCACACAGAGCAGGATACCTTGCCTTAATTCAGGGCTGGAGGGAGAGCAGGGAAGGTGTGTTGGGGAGCAGGAAGGAAGTGAGGGGAGTAGAGGAAGTGGAAATCTTGTTTGGTATTATTTATAAAGTAATAAAAAATAAATAAATAAACTAGGGTCATTAAGGAAAAAGGAACCTTAGTTGGAAAAAATACGCACATTAGATTAGTATGCAGACAAGACTGTGATGTCATTTTCTTGATTAATAACTGATGTAGAGGGCCCAGACAGATGTAGACATTGCCATCCATGGGCAGGTGCTGTTTGTGCATTGAATAAGGAAGCAGGCTGCACAACCATGGAGAACAAGTCTATAAATTGAGTTTATTTGTGATCTTTGATTCACTTCCCACTTTCAGGTCTCTGTCTTGATTTCAGGTCCTAATTTCTGTCACAGTTGTCAGTAATATTTAAGATTACACAAACACTTTCCTTTCCATGTTGCTGACCACATTAGTAGGTAACAGACTGGCATATTTAAAATTTTTTTCTGATGAGAGAATGGGGATGGGAATGGAGACAGTATGAACAACTGCAACCATAGTCACAATACAGTTACAATTTTAGGTACAGCCATAATCCACAACACACACATTCACACTCACACAGAGTAACACTTACAGACACAGTCACAAATATTATTACACCTCAACAGTCACATTTATGGATGCAGTTACACATGCAAACACACACACAGATACAGATGCATACCATACACTCAAATGTACATACACACACTTGCACACACACACACACACACACACACACCACCACCACCACCACCACCACAACCTTTACCACTACCACATTCACATGCAGAAATATTTATTCATAAGCAGAGGGGCTTAATTTCTTTCTTCTTGTCTTTTTCACAGGGCCACTCTGGTTGACTTGGTCTCACTATGTAGACCAAGCTGATTTTGAACCATCTTACTGTCTGATGATTGAATCAAAGGTGTTCACCTTCACTCCCAAACATATCATACAGAGTTCTTAAAACATTAAAATAATTCTTTCATATTATAAGTTCTGATCATTATTTTCTTCCCTCATCTCTTTTCATGTATTTCCTCTTTTACAACTTGCCCAACTCCATAACCGTCATAGTTTTACAGCTAATTTTGGGACCGGTCTCATGGCATTCATTTTTATATCGACAATAAATGTTTTGAAAATCCAGAATTGAAAATATATTTCCTTTTAAAATTTATTATATAATGTATATGCTTGTTTTATAGTTTACAATATTTTTTATTAATCTTTACAATGAATAGTGCAACAATTCAGGGATGAGGAGATGGCTCAGTAGTAAGGTGCCTGCCTCACAGAATGAGTGTTTCAGTTTGATTTTCAGCATTTAACTCTGATGCTGGTGCTGATGATTTATCCTTATATTCTCAGAACTGGTAAGGCAGAGAAAGGAGCTTCTCTGGATCTTGCTATCCAACTATTCCATCTGACCCTCCTGAACTTCAGGTTTAGTGTGAGAGCCTCAAAAAATAAGGTAGATGTCAACTGAGGAATACACTCAGAATCAACAGGTGGCATCTACACACATGTGCAAACATACACTGTGATAATTAGTGTTTCCATTCATTCAAACATTTCCCTTTCCATATGTTGAGCTTTTAGTTTATAGTTATTTAGAAGCAAGTAATGGAAGCTGCAGACCTAGGTAGAGCTGATTGTTATGCAAAGCAAGAGCAAGACTCATCTGACTCACTGTATACTTATTCCCACTCCAAAACATTCTTCTGCCCTTCCTATTCTAGGAATTATCATTCCTTCTCCAGTCATTCATAAGATTGCTTGTTTTAAGTGTGTTAATGTGAGAAATTATATCTTTTGGTATATAATTCTGATATTTTTCTTTTTAGTTTGAACTTGATTCTTAAACTTAATACCTTGTAGATGGAATGCAAGTACTATAACTCAGAGCTAGCCTAGCCCTCCCATTCTTTAAAATATCACATTTTACATCAGAAAATAATGTTAAAAACATTAAAAAACAAACACCAATCTCTCCAAGTTCTACTTGATAACCAGTACTTATGACTGCATTTAACACAGCAGAAAAATAGTATAGGATCAATATTTTGAATACCAATGTCCAGAATGTAGAGTAGGAAGAACAAATAAAACCAAAGAAATAAAATGAGGCCAGGGGAAAGAAACTTCCTTCCCAGCTTGTGTCTCCCATCCACAATCTAGAGTACATTAAATAATAAAATAATCATGTAATGTAAAGATTCATAGAACATGCAGGAATCTCCCTATTTATATTCAATACCACATACTTGAATGAAATGGTAAAAAATAAGAATGTACTGTGACATGAAAAACTCATTGTCTGGAACCCTTTGAACTGAGGAAGGCAGGGGCTATTGAGTTGTGCTCTCCATCACTGGTGTTCTGATGGTCAATTTGGATCTGAAGCAGAAAGTGGATCTGGGTTGTGCTTAGAGCCTTTATAATGGAAAGGGAGGCCCCAGCTGTGAAGTCAATCCCCTAGTCCAAGTCTCCCAGGGCAACTGACAACTGAGCTGGGCACTGGAATCAGAGGTAACCTCAGTAATGTAAACTTTTAACATAGTATGAGAAAATGTACCTCTCTTAAGCAAATACAAACTCCCAGACATAGACTCAGACAGACATATAACAACAGAGGAAAACCTACACAAAGACATATATACTAAAGCAAATATATGTATGTCAACATATTATTTGAATATCATTCTTTATAATTAAAATATCATGTTCGTTCATAATATAGCTTGATAATATTGATACATCCAGTACCCTCTCTCTCCTGCATCCACTCTGGATGACCCTGTGTTCCCTGAGTTATGTGTTGTCCTGTGAACTGAAATTTCACAGTGTAAAGGGAAGCATAGGAGGTTTCCATTTCCCCTTCAGTAACTGACATTTGTTTTCTGCTTCTTAGTAGAAATAGAAATGGATACTCAGGAACATTTTCCTGGTTCTGGCTGGGTTTCCAACTCCTAACAAACAAAAAATACTTGAGTCACACTGTGCAGATTTGCCAGGAAAAAGATGGAAATGTTTAGGGTAAGTCCACATTCAATCAATGACAATAGAATAAGGTATCACTTACTCGATGTATTTGAATGTCTCTGAAAATTCATAAATTTGATTTAGAATGTAATTGGGGTTCATAGAGATCAGAAATCATACTTATGAAAACTTAGAATTTATTCTTTTGGTATCAGTAGTGTCATCTTATTCTTATCCCTCATCTAGAAGATAACTTGTGACTTCTAACATTTAGTACATGTGATCTCATGTGTTCATCTGGGATAAAACACAAGTGACTGACTTGGATCTGATCTGATTAGGCTCAGACTATTTACCTTCCTAATTAGGGACACCATACCTGGGAACTTGTCCTTGAACATCTTTATTTACTTCAGATTTTTCTTTTCTCTTTGTATTTTTATATTTCTCACTTTGTCTATCCTCAGGTTGTAGCACATAAGAACTAGGTTTTATGATTACTGCATTGTTGATGGATGAGAAAGCCTGCAGTTAATAATACCTCATGAAAAGAAATAGCATCCAGGCAGGCTTGAGAGTTATATGATCTGAAGTAATAAAAAGACAGAGAAATCTATGTGATGACAAGACATGGAAGCCGGGTATACTTGAACAGTGGGATTCTGCTTGCCTTGTGGAGAGGATAACTATAGAAGACAAAGGATTGAAGGACTTTGTCCCTTGCCTTAGGAATATAAATCGCCAGGGAAGGGAAATGAGCTGTAACAAACCTGCCCTGTCAGTTCCCAAAGAACACCCACCACTCCCTTTATTGGAATCCCACATGTTATGTCCCTCAAGTTGTGGTGCACAATATATTTACTGTGAGTGGCAGTGGGGGAGATAGAATTTAACATAGGTAAGACAGTCATTCTTGCAAATACTGATGGGGAATATTGATGCAAATACTGATGCAAAAACTCTATGATTGCTGTGTTCTAGTCATTTGTGATGTTCAGTAAATTAGAAGAATATTTTTTAGACATGTTTAGTATGTAACATCTTGGGTTCATCTGATATTCTCACTGTGCTTACAAAAATCAGGGAAGGGATATCAGAGAAGTAAAGAAACATTTCTGATACTACATTTGGGAACTTGTTATAGGTCAACTTATTATTCACATATTTTTGACATTGTCTGTTGCAGAGATAGTTTGCATTTGTATTCTGTACTATCTTAATTTCTGGGTTTCTGTCTCTGTGAATCTGCCTAGAAATAGTTCACTAAGCAAAAGATTTTGCAAAGGGAATGAGTTAATGGTAAAGGAAATCGCTAAGCAAAAGTCATTTCAAAGGGAATGAGTTGATGGTAAAGCCAGACATTATTTACAATTATCTTCTATTTAAGAGGTGGATCCTTACTCTTAAATGTTTCATTAGTCATTTTCAACTCTCTGCAACCTCAGCCACACATTCCAACACACAGACAGAGACACCCAAAGAGAGTGAGATTCCCACTTCCAGATACAGTCCCATACCCATCATACACACCTACAGTCAGAAACACTCTCAGATTCACTGGTAGAAGGGATGACTTTTTTTCATTTTTTAACAGGGTCATCTAGGTCTCTA
Source organism: Chionomys nivalis (assembly GCF_950005125.1). Lineage (NCBI taxonomy): Eukaryota > Metazoa > Chordata > Mammalia > Rodentia > Cricetidae > Chionomys > Chionomys nivalis. The sequence goes on along the minus strand of NC_080095.1, from coordinate 11,785,390 downwards.
GCTATGAGAGATTTTCTTGCTTCTGTCTCTCTATTGAATGTATTAAGACTATATTTCACTGTGCCCTACCATCAAATGCATTGCTGTCGATAATTAAAGCATCTATTTCCTTGGAAAACCTTCAATATAATATATTCTGTTAATTATTTACATTCTCTCTTCTTTTTCAGATCCTACCCATTTCGCCATTTCCAGAATTCCATAATGGTCAGTTTTGAGGGTTATTTATGAGGACATATAAGGGTTTGGACGTGAGGCATTCATTTTAATATAGACAGTTAATGGTTTAAAAATGCATAATTGGCAATACATTTTCTCTTTTAAAAATTATTTTACAATACATGTATTTGTTTTTACATATTACAATTCTTTTATCAATATATAGTGATAATATTCATGGCTCAACAGTTAGCTCAGTGGTAAGATACCTGCCTTCCAGTATTAGTAGCTTAGCTTGATTCACAACACTTATCTTAGAAGCTGGATGTAATGGTTTATCCTGTATTCCCAGCACTAGAGGGGGTTGTGGCTGGAGGTTCTCTGAAACTTGCCATCCTAAGAATCATCTGCACATTTGTGCTCCAGGTTCACTGTGAGATCCTGTCTCAAAAATAAGATAGAAATGAACCAATAAACACACTCAATCTCAACTCTAGCCTTCAGACACATGTGTAAACCATACATAATGCATACACAGTCTAGACAGTTGTGCTTTCAAGCCATCCAAACATTGTCCTTACCATGCATGGGACTCGTGGTTTATAGTTATTTGGAACGGTGTCATGGAAGTTGCAAACCGTGGATGAACTGCTTGCTATGGAAGTCAAGAGATAAACTCCTGGATACTTATTCCTTCTCAACAACTTTACAACTGCACTTCCTATTCTGGGGGCTTCCATTCCTTTTCCAGCCATGAGAGTGGCTCATTTAAGTCTCTGAAAGTGAGATATGATATATGTCTAAGTGCTTAATTCCTATTTTTAGGAGTGTTTGGTTCTTAAACTTAAGAAATTTCACATGGTCACAAAGCACTCTATCACAGAGCTACAAGCTTAGATAAATATTTTAAAACATCACATTATTCTACAGAAAATATTTTTTGAAGACTGCATTTATGCACTACTAAAATATACACCAAAAACCACAATTTTTTCTTCCTTTATGCCCAGCACTTTTACCAGATTCTGTAAAGGATCAATCTTCTGAGCATGGATGTCAAGAATGTTGGGGTAGGGAGGATAAACAATCGAAGAAAACAGAAGGAAGAGGACAAGGAGAAGTAGAGGGAAACTTCACACTCAGCTGGTGACTCCTATTCTGAGTCTGGACTCTTTGACCTTTTCAAGACTACTGTGTAGTTGAACACATGTGCTGGAATCTCACTATTCATGTTCAACTCACACACCTGAATAAAAAGGTAAAAATGAGAGCAGACTGCACATATGAGTAACAGTGTCTGCCACACACTGAAAAGAGAAAGACAGAGACTGTTGAGCATCCACACACACACACACAGAGAGAGAGAGAGAGAGAGAGAGAGAGAGAGAGAGACAGAGACAGAGAGAGAGACAGAGAGAGACACACAGAGAGAGAGAAGTTATAAAGTGTGAGAGAGCAAAACAGAGAGAGAAAGAGGGAGAGTGAGAGAGAGTGAGACACTGAGAGAGACAGGTAGACAGAGTTAAGGGGAAAACAATGTAATAAATAAACACAGACAACCCAGCAGGAAAATGAAATTGGAATAAACATTTGGACATTCGAGGATTAGTACACTCTATACCTGTAGAGAAAATCCCTAAGTGTGATACGGAGAGGCAGTGCAGACACAAAGAAGTCCAGTCTTCCATGCTTCTCTGAGCAGGCACTTCTGTGACCCAGATATCTAAGTGCTCTCAACGCCCCCTGCTGGTCTTGTGTGCCCCACAGGGATGTTTTTGTCTGAGCTCACAGTAACATTCACTCACTGTGTCTCTTGCACAGTAATACATGGCTGTGTCCTCAGATCTCAGACTGCTCATTTCCAGGTACAGAGTGTTCATGGCATTGTCTCTGGAGATTGTGAACCGGCCCTTCACAGTGTCAGTATAGTAGATGTAGTTACTACTACCACTAATGTATGCGACAGACTCCAGACACTTCCCTGGAGCCTAGCGGACCCAGCTCATTGCATAACTACTGAAGGTGAATCCAGAGGCTGCACAGGAGAGTTTTAGAGACTTTCCAGGCTGCACTAAGTCTTCCCCAGACTCCAGCAACTGTACTTCACACTGGACACCTGTAAACATAAAGAATTCTGGTTAGAAAACTGATACAGATGGTATTTTTCTCTTTTTCATGTCCACACAACACACAGCATCTAATCTTTATGAATCACCTTTTAAAATAAGGGTAGAGAAAACCAATATGAGTCCTAAGTCCATGATGAATGACCTGTGTTCAGTGCTGAACCCTGACTGGGAGGATTTAAGAATTCAGGGCTGGTCTCCTCTGCCAGGGCTGCAGGGTCAGGGCAGGCCTAGAATTTATGGGTACAAAGAAGCCTTATTTGCATATCTTCCTGTTACAGCAGGCTCTGTAGTTGGACCTCGGCAGAAGGCAGTACTCAGAGCATATACACTGATGACAGTTATGGAAATGGAAGCATTAACATAGCTCTGAGTACACATTTTCCTTGTTAGGGATTCACCACACTGTATTTTCTTCCCTTTACCAACATGCGTAGTAAATGTTGTGTTTTCACACATCATGTCTTTTTAGGATCAATGTGAAATTTAAAAGCTCTACACAGCTGTGTTCCTAGATATTATTATCTCTGTCTGTCCCTTTGTCTCTACTGGACATGGCTTCATCCTGAGGTGAATCTTGGATAGGGTGACATCTGCCTCTAAGTGGAACTCCATTTTTGTAACAAGAACACATGAGATTTTTCTGAATTTTCCTCAGTTCTGAGAGATCCTGTCCTATGGACCCTGGATGTTTGCAAATAAAACATTTCTTGTTGCTGTCTGTCTTTCTCTCAGTGATTGCTATGGAGACATATTTGTATTTACAGCACTCCATTGTTTTCATCCTGAAGTTCTCCCTATGATCACTTTTATTCCTCACTGTGCCTTTCCTTTTCCAAACCTGATACCAGGCAACACATGGCTGCCTTCATGTTGACTTAGGTCAGTTTTTATTTCTGCATATTTATGTAGTCAGCATAATGGGGCATTTAATAAATTTTTATAGCAAAACACAGAATGTTGGCATCAGTTTGGTATTTTCAGAAGGCTCTGTTTATTTTTCCAAATTTTCATGCTTTCTAACCACTCAGCCCATATTTCTCACTACACCCAAATTTTCCTTTGAAAACCCATGTATTACCCAGTGTTATTTCCCTCTTGTCCTTCACTTCAGATGTCTTGTCTTCCATTCTAGTTCCAAGCCTACAAAACAGAAGCCGAAACACCACATACACAGAGTCTCAAATATACAATCCGGATTCTACATAGGGCAGAAAGTGTCCTTCCCAATCTTCAATATGTTGTGTGATATAAGATTTCCAGTATCATTCAAGTTCCTCCAAGGCTCAGAGAACACCGAGGAAGAGGAGGCAGGAAGAATGTAAGGAGTGGATCACAGGGAGGGGTACTTTGAAATGCTGTCTTCTGGGTATGACAATCATGGACTCATAATAGCTGCTGTTGTCTTTATAGATGTAAGTAGAGACAAGCCAGCCAAAACCCTGATATAGGTAGGACTGATAATTCCTTGTCCCTGCTTATTACTGAGGAGCAGTTGGAAATATATTTTTCTGGACAAGGGATATAGTCACTTTTTTGAGGGTATGGTCCCTGGTATGTTTGCAATAATGCAGTGCTTGAGTTCACACTCATGCACAAATGGACAGCACTAACTGTGCTTAAACACATGTAAGGTTGGTAGGACCCCATGTTTGGAATATGCAGGAGGGGCTTAATGGAAAAATACCACATGTAGAGATTCTATATAATAAGGAAAAATAGTAAATCCTATATAACTGAGGTTCATAACAATAAATTTAGAAAGAAAATGATTTAGGAACACTAGTAAGAATCAAATAACTTGGTAGGCCAACTTTATCAGGGACCATCTTCCCATCCAACTAAGGGCTGGTGGTGTCCTTCACTGATTTCTAAAATAAATCAATTTGCAGATAATCCTATACATAATTTGTAAAATTCTTTTCACAATTGTTTAACTGTTACTTTATTCTAAGGTGACATTATCTCATCATCAATCAGAATTAGGAGAAATACACATAATTCCTGCTACTCTTTCAGGGCTCATGTTGCAATAACAATTATTCTGATATTAGATTCCCTTTTTCTTTAAAATTATCTAGAACAAATCAGAGGACATACTGAAGAGAAGAGAATTTCAAGGGCATCTCTATAAAGAACTGTTATGTTTTTTTCTATTCCAGAGGGAAAACTTTGCCTGTGCCTATTTGTTCAATAATTTTTTTTACATTAATATAGATATGTGAAGTCTTTTAATTCATATTGGTAGACTCTCCATAAAATGTTCTGGAGATTCTTGGTCAAATGTAAAATAATTCTTATTAAAATAAAGGTATTGGTTCTGATATATTTTATGCCCAACAAACTCATTAAAAGTTTTACCCTGTTCATCCATTTCAGGAGCAACCATGTAAGCTGATCCTAACACTGACCCTGGAAAATATGAGAGTGGAAACTTTGAGTTCAATATAGTGTGGAGTTATTCAATTCACTGTTTTGTGTTCTTCTTTCAGGATTCTAAGAATCTAGTCAATGTGGTCTCCAAAGCTTTGTCACACACTAATGGTGTCTATGCGTAAATTTCCAGAGAAGCTTAAGCCTCAGATGAAAAGATTCTTTTTTTCCTTTTTAAACCTGCCCCAAGCCTATGATCTACTAACATGGAACCTACAGGCAACACGGCTTCTCTGAAGGACACGTCTCTAACTCAAATATGAGACATCAGGCTCTTCTAGTCAGCAACATCAGAGAGTGCAGAGGAGTAATTCTGAGAGCAAACAAAAGTACCAACAAAAGCACAAACTCTGAAAACCATAGAACTCAGTTGTCTGTGGTAAGGGTTGAAGAGAGACGAACCAGGGACTGGAGCTGTTGTCTGCTGGGATGTGCTGAGAATTTTGTGGTCTGAGTTGCACCATATGTCTATATGGAAATCATTAGCCTGGACTTTGAGGTGCAAGCTAATTTTTACAGAAATGCAAAGACTCAAAAATAGAATCTTAGAGCAATTTAACAATTGTACACTTTTATAAGGTCCTATTAGTTCAGAAATAGAAATCTGTGGATGGTTTATTTTCTAAGCTAACTGTGGAAGTTAGCATCAATTCAGGGAAGCTGTGGTTTCTCTACCACAAGTATAAAATAAAGATGAATTAATGATTATTCAAAATTCTGAATCTGTCTTACAAAATTTACAGTCAACAAGTTTCATAATTTCAGAATCTGATATACATATATATGTATATATAAAATATATAATTAATGTGCTCAGTTGTCTGACAAGAGGCAATTAGACATTTTAGAGTATTGTGGGGGAACAAAGAAGTTTAGTGTGCAATTAAAAAGCAAGATTAATATGTTATTATGAGTAAAGGGTACACTAGAAGATTTACTTCTGAGGAAAAAAAAACAAATACGATATCAAACTGGTGTAAATGCAGCATATTCCTGAACTTCCTAGTTTCTAAAATGACCACCACTTTTTCTGGAAGTACCTGTTTGTCCTCAGCATCCCATGCCGGTCTGAGTAGTGAGGTTTCTGTCCAAGCTCACACTGGAGTTCTCTCACTGTGCCTCTGGCACAGTAAAACATGGCTGTGTCTGAAGTATGCAGATTGTTCAGGTTTATGAAAACACAGCTCCTGCAGGTGTAGTGATATTATGTTTGTCATATTACAAATAAAGCTTCCTGAAGATCAGACTGCAGAACTAAGACACTAGTTAGCCGTAGAGGCCAGAAAATGGTACCACACACCCATAATCCCAGCACTAGGGAGAAAGAGGTGAATGGATCTCTGTGAGTAAAACCTTAACCTCGGCTACAAGAGATTGAATATTCACAAAACAGAAACAGAGTTCAGACAAAGGTTATCCCAGCACCAGGGATCATATGTCTTTAGTCCTAGCAATAGGGAGGCAGCGACAGGAGTAACATGGATGGGCAGAAGAGGAATATAAGACAGGAAGAGACAAGAGCTCAGATGTAGTCTGAGGATTCAGTAAGAGAAGCTGTCTGAGGTTTTGGAGAGAAAACATTCAGTGAGAACATTTGTAGAGACAGGATCTTCCCCCATTTAGTCTGAGCATTGGCAGAGATAAGAACTCTCTAGAGGCATGTGATTTTAACTTTTTATCTGAGAGGAGATTCAATTGATGAAGAAAGTGTGGAATATATACATATTAGAGTACTACTCAGCGGTAAAAATCAAAGAATTGATTTTCATTCACACAAGTGGTCTCACAGTATTTGCTTGTCCATTCAGGAACTCCAAACCTGGATATATCCTAGTTTCTGTTTCTGTTTGTCTGTGTCTCTGTCATTATGTACTTTTTTTTTAATTAAATATTTCCACCTCCTCCCCTCCTCCTATTTCCCTCCCTCTCCCGCTAGTCGCCCTCCCCCTCCCTCTCCAGATCAAAGGGCAGTTAGGGTTCCCTGCTCTGTGGGAAGTCCAAGGTCCTCCCATCTCCATCCAGGTCTAGTAAGCTGAGCATCCAAACAGGCTAGGCTCCCACAAAGCCAGTACATGCAGTAGAATCAAAACCCAGTACCATTGTCCTTGGCTTCTCAGTCAGCCCTCATTGTCAGCCAGTTTCAGAGAGTCTGGTTTGATCACATGCTCCATCAGTCCCAGTCCAGCTGGCCTTGGTGAGCTCCCATTAGATTAGCTCAACCATCACAGTGGGTGAGCGCACCCCTCGCAGTCCTGACTTCCTTGCTCATGTTCTCCTTCCCTCTGCCCCTCATTTGAACCTTGGGAGCTCAGTCTGGTGCTCCAATGTGGGTCTCTGTCTCTATCTCCTTCCATTGCCATATGAAGGTTCTATGGTGATATGCAAGATATTCATCAGTGTGGCTATAGGATAGGGCCAGTTCAGGTGCCCTCTCCTCAGCTGTCCAAGGAACTAGCTGGGGACATCTCCTTGAACACCTTGGAACCCCTCTAGAGTCAAGTCTCTTGCCAACCCTAAAATGGCTCCCTTAATTAAGATATATACTTCCCTGCTCCCATATCCACCCTTCCTCCATCCCAACCACGCCATTCCCCCAAGCTCTCCCCATCCTCCCCTTCTCCCTTCTCCCTTCCCCTCTCCACTTACCCCTATCCCACACCCACACCCAAGTTCCCAATTAAAGCCATTCCACTAAAATCAGGAACAAGACAAAGCTGTCCACTCTCACCATATCTCTTCAGCATAGTTCTTGAAGATCTAGCATTAGCAATAAGACAACATAAGGAGATCAAGGGGATTCGAATAGGAAAGGAAGAAGTCATTATGTTCTTTTGTATTTCCTTCCTCGTCTTTTTACCACTTGAAGCACATTGCAAAAGAAGGTTCCTAAATATGATTGCTGCATTGGTGAGTGATGGAGGGTCAGCTCTTCATGACACCTCATTAAAAGCAGTTGCATGGAGCCAGTCTTCAGGGTTATGTTACTTGAAGCAATAAAAATATGAGAACCCTAAGTGATGACAAGAAGAAAAGGAGGACATACTTGAACAATGGGAACTGATTGTCTTGTGATGAAGATCACCATAGAGAAAAGGAATTCATGGCTTTTCTCTATGCCTCAGTAATGTAAATAATCAGGGAATGGCAGAGAATAGCTCAAAACAATCTATCAGTAAATCCCAGAGAATATCCGCCAATGGTTTCACATTGGACACCCCACATGTTTTATCCCTTATTCCTCTGAGCATATTCTGTACTGTGAGTAGCCCCGGTGGAGACAGGTCTTAACCATGGGGAGACTGTCATCCTGTCCCAGATCTGTTGGACATCCACCCCTGTAAGAGCTTTGTCAACCTTGTTCAGGATACACTGTTTGTTAGAGCATTTTAAGACATTATGCCCAGTGTGTCTCATCTTTGCTTTGCCTGATTTTTCATTGTGCTTTTTATTTTTTTATATTTTTTTAATTTCATATGATTATTATGTATTAGTTAAAATTTGCACTTGTAGTTTTTTTTTTTAATTTTCTTCATTGTGCTTTTTAGATTTTACAAAAGATCACAAGAATATTTTTCTTTTTTTTTCTTCTTTTTTTTTTTTTTGGTTTTTTGAGACAGGGTTTCTCTGTGGCTTTGGAGCCTGTCCTGGAACTAGCTCTGTAGACCAGGCTGGTCTCGAACTCACAGAGATCCGCATGCCTCTGCCTCCCGAGGCTGGGAAGAATATTTTTCATACCATTTTGGAGGACTGGTATGTGACCCTTTACTCAAGAATTTTTTCTTTTGTTACATCAGACAGAGTTTGTGTCCACATTTTGTTCTCTCATGCTTCTAGGGGTTCCCTTCTCCACGAAACTGTCTAAGAGGAATCACTAAAAAGTGTTTAAGAAAAGGCCTTCAGAGTAAAGCTGCACATTACTTACACTTACCTTCTCTTTAAGAGCTGCATTCTTGTACTTGACTTTCTCCAGTCATTTATTCACTCATGTCTCCAGGATTCATGGACGTTTAATTAATGGCTCCTGTTACAATGACAAAACAAGATATTATGTTTGTATGGTCTTTGTAGGAAAATCTGATCATCTGGGAACTGAAAACCTCAGTTGGAAGAAAATACTCCCACCAGAATGGCCTGTAGACAAGCCTCTAGTGTCATTTTAGCGACATTGGAATGATAAATTCCCTTTATATTATCAAGGAAGTAACTGGAGAATATTTTAATTGAAATAGGAAAAGGAAATTTGTTGCAGAAGCAGAAATTTTTGTATATTTATGCAGAATAAATCTTATTCAAGCTGATCTACGAATCAGTCATTCCTACTTCCCTCTTTCCTCTGCTCCTCACTTCTGATGTCCTTCCATGGACACAAATATACTTATGATTTTTTCTGTTTTTTCATCTCCTTCTTCCCTGCCTCCTTGCTAAACTTCTGCTTCCTCATTTACTCTCCCCTCTTCCCTCTGACTCTCTCCCATATCTTTCTTCCATCACTTCCTTCAGTTCCTTTGTTTCTTGCTTCATGAAGCAAGTTGTTTCTGCTATATGTGCATAATTGTTATGACACACTGTATCTAAAGAAAGTACCCAACTGTATCACATTCTTCCAGCAGTCTCTTGCTACCTTTCTTGGGCTTCAGAAAATACATAATATGTATATTTTGAGGTGAGTATTTTGTAGTCACTTATTTTCAGTATTAGCGCAGTCATGGGTACATACTTTACATGTCACACACTTCAGAAAGGCTTCACTGACCAAGGCTGAGAGAAGCACTAACATATTGGTAAAAGTATAGAAGACAGTGTTAGTATATGCTCCTTGGTTAAAAACAAATAGTAGATTTTATTGTATAGGATTGTTTTGTCTATCCTGGGTTTTTTTCCCATATAACGTTGGTTAATTTTCTCTAAATGTCTGTGAAGAATTTTGTTGGGATTTTGATGGGGATTGCATTGAATCTATAGATTGCTTTTGGTAGAATTGCCATTGTTACTATGTTGATCCTCCCAATCCTAGAGCAAGGGAGATCCTTCCATTTTCTGGTATCCTCTTAATTTCTTTCTTCAAAGACATAAAGTTCTTGTCAAATAGATCTTTCACTTCCTTGGTTAGAGTTATCCCAAGATACTTTATGCTATTTGTGGCTATCGTGAAAGGTGATGTTTCTCTGATTTCCCTCTCTGATTCTTTGTTCTTTGTGTATAGGAGGGCAACTGATTTTTTGGAGTGGATCTTGTATCCTGCCACGTTATTAAAGATGTTTATCAGCTGTAGGAGTTCCTTGGTAGAGTTTTTGGGGTCGTTTATGTACACTATCATATCATCTGCAAATAAATGGAAGTTTGGCTTCTTCCTTTCCAATTTGAATCCCCTTGATCTCCTTATGTTGTCTTATTGCTATTGCTAGAAATTCAAGCACTACATTGAAGAGGTATGGAGATAGTGGACAGCCTTGTCTTGTTCCTGATTTTAGTGGAATGGCTTTAAGTTTCTCTCCATTTAATTTGAAATTAGCTGTTGCCTTGCTGTATATTGCTTTTATTATATTTAGGTATGAACCTTGTATCACTAATCTTTCCAAGACCTTTATCATAAAGGGGTGTTGAATTTTGTCAAATGCTTTTTCACCATTTAATGAATTGATCATGTTTTTTCAGTTAATTTATATGATGGATTTTGTTGATCAATTTTCGTATGTTGAACTAGCCCTGCATTTCTGGAATGAAGCCTACTTGATCATAATGGATATTTTTTGATGTGTTCTTGGATTCAGTTTACCAATATTTTATTGAGAATTTTTGAGTCTATGTTCATGAGTGAGATTGGTCTGTAAATCTCTTTCTTGGTTGAGTCTTTGTGTAGTTTTGGTATCAGGGTAACTGTAGCTTCATAAAAGGAGTTTGGCAATGACTGTTCTGTTTCTATTTTGTGAAATCCATTAAGGAGTATAGGTATTAGCTCTTCTTGGAAGTTCTTGTAGTATTCTCCATTGAAACCGTCTGGTCCTGGGCTTTTATTGTTGGAAGGTTTTTGATGACTGCTTCTCATTCCTCATGGCTTACAGGTATGTCTGTTTAAATTGTTCACCTGGTCTTGATTTAATTTTGGTATATTGTTCTTATCTAAAAAATGAGGGGGAATGGTGGGGGGGGTGGAGAAGAGGAGTGGGCATAGGGGGAGGGGAGTGGGGGGAGGGGGCAATATTTGGGAGGAGGGGAGGGAAAAGGGAAACAGGGAGCAGGTGGAAATATCAATTAAAAAAGAATTTAAAAAAATTAAAAAAAATGTTCATTTCTTTCACATTTTCCAATTTTGTGGCATACAGGTTTTTCTAGTAAGATCTAATGATTCTCTGAATTTCCTCTGTGTCTCTGGTTATGTCCCCCTTTTCGTTTCTGATCTTGTTAATTTGCATGTTCTCTCCTTGCCTTTTGATTAGTTTGGATAGGGTTTGTCAATCTTGTTGATTTTCTCCAAGAACCAACTTTTTGTTTCATTGATTCTTTAGATTGATTTCTGTGTTTCTATTTTGTTGATTTCAGCCCTCAGTTTGATTATTTCCAGTCTTCTACTTTTCCTGGGTGAGTCTGCTTCTTTTTTTTCTAGAGCCTTCAGATAAGCTGTTAAGTCTCTAATGTGCGCTTTCTCCATTTTCTTTATGTGGGCACTTAGTGCTATGAACTTTCTTCTTAGCAATGCTTTCATAGTGTCCCATAGGTTTGGGTATGTTGTGTCTTTATTTTCATTGAATTCAAGGAAGACTTTAATTTCTTTCTTTATTTCTTCCCTGACCCTGGGGTGGTTCAGTAGTTGACAGTTCAGCTTCTATGAGTTTGTAGGCTTTCAGGGGTTAGAATTGTTGTTGAATTCTAACTTTATTCCATTCTGATCCGATAGTACCCTGGTGGTACTACAATTTCTTTGTATCTGTGGATATTTGCTTTGTTACCAATTATGTGATCAATTTTTGAGACGGTTCCATGAAATGCTGAGAAGAAGGTATATTCTTTACTGTTTGGGTGAAATGTTCTATAGATGTTTGTTAAGTCCATTTGGTTCATTACATCTAATTGTTCTCTTATTTCTCTGTTAGGTTTCTGTCTGTTTGACCTGTCCATTGGTGAGAGAGGAGTGTTGAAACCTCCTACTATTAGAGTGTGGGGTTTGATATATGCTTTGAGTTCTAGTAATGTTTCTATTACATATGTGGGTGCTTTTATATTAGGGGCATTGATATTCAGGATTGAGACTTCCTCCTGATGAATTCTTTGTGTTATGAGTATAAAGTGTCCTTCTCCATCTCTCCTGATTGATTTTAGTTTGAAATAAATTTTGTTAGATATTAGTATAGCCACACCCACTTTTTTCTTAGGTCCATTTTATTGGAAAGCCTTTTCCCAACCCTTTACTCTGAGGTAGTGTCTGTCTTTGAGTTTAAGGTGTGTTTCTTGTAAACAGCAGAATATTGGATCCCGTTTTTGTATCCATTCTATTAACCTGTGCCTTTTTATAGGTGAGTTGACTCCATTGATATTAAGAGATATTAATGACCAATGGTTGTTAACTCCAGGTTTTTATTTTTTTTTGTGGTAGTGGTAGTGTGTTTCCATTTTGTGAGTTGTGCTGGTAGAGCGTTGACAGATGTCTGTGTTATTATGGGTGTTGTTGGCTTCCTTGGATTTTGGTTTTCCATCTAGTACTTTCTTTAAGGCTGAGTTTGTGGCTATGTATTGTTTAAATTAGTTTTTGTCCTTGAATATCTTGTTTTCTCCATCAATTTTGAAAGAAAGCTTTGCTGGGTATAGTAGTCTGGGCTTGCATTCATGGTCTCTTAGTGTCTGCAGCACATCTATCCAAGACCTTCTGGCTTTCATGGTTTCCATAGAGAAGTCAGGTGCAATTCTGATAGGTTTACATTTATATGTTGCTTGACCCTTTTCCTTTGGAGCTCTTAATATTCTTTCTTTTTTTTAATTAATTTATTTATTTATTAAAGATTTCTGCCTTCTCCCCACCACCACCTCCCATTTCCCTCCCCCTCCCCCATCAAGTCCCCCTCCCTCATCATCCCTAAGAGTAATCCAGGTTGCCCTGTTCTGTATGTTTTCTGTTTAGATTATTATATGGGGAGGAGATTTTTTTCTTTGATCCAGTATATTCAGTGTTCTGTATGTTTTTTGTGCCTTCATAAGAATATCCTTCTTTAGGTTGGGAAAGTTTTCTTCTATCATTTTGTTCAATATGTATTCTGGGCCTTTGAGCTGTAATTCTTCTTCTTCTTCTACCCCTATCACTCTTAGATTTGGTCTTTTCATGGTGTCCCAGATTTCCTGAATGTTTTCTGTTAAGTATTTGTTGGACTTGCTGTTTTCTTTGATCAATGAGTTTATTTCCTCTATAGTATCTTCAGCACCTGAGATTCTTTCTTCTGTCTCTTGTATTCTGTTGGTTATACTGTTCTCTGTAGTTCCTGTTTGTTTACCCAGATTTTCCATATCCAGCCATCCCTCAGTTTTTGTTTTCTTTATTGCCTCCATTTAGGACTTCAAGTCTTGAACTATTTCCGTTACCTGTTTGACTGCTTTTTTTTATTTTTTTTTTGATTTTCTTGGGTATGTTTGAGGGATTTATTAATTTCTTCTAATTTTTTATTAGTCTTCTCACATTTATGAATCACAATGACTGCTGTTTCATGTTTAAACCCTATATAAGACCAAGCAAGTTAAAACCCTCATGGAGATTATTTCCTTATCTTACCACTTACTGAGGAGCTGGTGGATGTAGACAATTCCTGAAGAGGAAAAAAGCTTCTTTTTTGAGACTGTAGTCATTTGTAGTTTCCTATGTGGCACTGTTTGCCTCCACACACATGCACATATTGCCAACATTAACTGACCTTGTACATGTCATGAAGTGATGAGAAACTTACATTGGTGAGGATAAGGAAGAGAGTTGAAGGGGAAACAGCATAGACGTGTGATCATTTTAATTGTATACAAGAAGAGTACACAATTCTTTAAAATAAAGAAAAAATAATACCTACTGAATAACGGAATGGTTTAAAGCCAAAACAAATCTCCAAAACGTGCTTAAGTAAGCTTTTGCTAAATGTGATATACAGGGAGTAGTCAAGGCAACCCTCAGTAAAATTAATGCTAATGAAGGTGTAATACACATTATTACAGGTGCTACACTGCAGTACCATGATAATAAATTCATCTTGGGACCAGTATAAAACCAGAGAGAGAGAGAGAGACAGAGAGAGACAGAGACAGACAGAGACAGAGACAGAGACAGAGACAGAGACAGAGAGAGAGAGAGAAAAAGAAAGAGAGAGAGAGAGAAAGAGGGGGAGATTTCTTTGTGGAGATGTAAACAGAATAAAATGTGCATGATCATTCATTGTATTGTTGTGCTGGCTTAGTGACACAAATGGAAGACCCTTGATAGTTTGTGCTTATTATTTGGGCACTGCTCAATAAAGAGGTAACAGGAAGAGAAATACAAGATACTGGTTGAACCATGGATGGGCATTTGGGATTCCCATCAGTAAGAGTGATTAGGAGGAGGAGGTATGTTACTGGGCCTCCCAGGCCTATGAGACAATTGAAGGATCTCTAGAGGAAGAAGATGAGAATAATCATATTTTTTATGCTTTATGAATTTGTGAAAAATAGATCTAATTAACATTTCTTGAATATCTGATGAGTTTCATGATAGTGGGAAGCAAAGATCATTTATACCATAGATTTCCCACCATAGAAGACATAGGTGTTTGACCAGGAAAGCTGAAGACAAGCAAGTTATGAGCATAGAAAATTATAAAAATTATAAAATCCATCATAAATTTTTCAGTTAGCATCCCTCTAAGGAGGAAAAAGACAGGAGAAATCATCCAGAAACTTAATTATTTCAGTATATAAACCTCAAAGTGACTAATAAAATTGTATGATGTAATATTGTTGGGTACATTGGGGAGAAATGAAGGTGTTACTATCTTAGAGGACAATGGTTTCGTCAGTGTTTACTCACAAAACAGTTATTGTGATGTACAACAAGATATACACTAGTTATCAGAGATTATAGTATGCTGAAAATGCCTCAATAGATTTCTTTTTAAAATTATGTTTCCACTTTTATTTATGGACAAGCTTGATGCTAATGACACATAGAATAAAGACCATGGGGCTGTGAGCTCCGTGGAACCCTGCTATACAGCCTGCTCCAATACTGAGGGGACCTAAGAGTACTTTCTTCCAACAAAAAATGGAAAGAGAGGCAATGACCCACACTGGAGCACTGGACTGAATTCCCAAGGTACAGCTGAAGAGTGGAAGAAGTAAGACTACGAGCAAGGAATTCAATACTATGAGGGGTTCATCCACTGAGACAGTTTGCCCGAGCAAATGGTAGCTCACCAACTCCAACAGGACTGGGAGTGAATAAGCATGGGAACATGTCCTTCTGAATGTGGGTGATAGTTGTGGAAGACTGATGGGCCACTGGTAGTGACACTGGGACATGCCTCTACTGCATGTACTGGCTTCCCGGAACCCTATTCTCTTTGGATGTATACCTTGTTCAACCTAGATGTAGTAAGAAGGGCACTAGACTTTCCTGTTACAGGGAGTGGTGGCCCCATATTTGTTCCTGCCGCCTGGCTGGATTACACCTGAAAAAAATTACAGAGAAACTGCATTAATTGAAACACTGCTTGGCCATTAGATTTAGCCTCCTATTGGCTAACTTTCACATCTTAATTTAACCCATTTCTATTAATCTGCGTTCACCACAAGGTCATGGCTTATTGGGAAAGGTTTAACATGTCTGACCTGGCATCTCCATGGTGGCTCTCTGTCAGCTTTCTTCCTCCCAGTATTCAGTTTTGTCTTCTCACATCCCTAAGATCTGCCCTATTAGGCCAAGTAGTTTATTTATTGATTAACCAACGAAAGCAACACAAAAACAGAAGGACCTACTACACCATAATGTGATGGAGAATAGCCCACAACATATAAGCCTTTCTCTGAATCCCTGAATGTCATAACCTGGGAAATATGACATTCAGATCAAGGATCTGCGACTCTGATATCATTGCAGTGACCTCAAAACTTATTTGGAAGTAGATCAGGGTAAGTAAGAAGTCTGTGGAGGAAAGAGTGAAGAAATGTATCTACATGATAAAATTAAAATCCTGTAAACTTTTAAAATGTGTTTGAATACCTTGGTAGAGGTAGGATATTTTATTTTAGCCAAAAACAAATTGATTACACACCAGGTACCTGAGAAGACCAAAATAGATCCTAAGACCTACAAATTACAACGCAATTTGACAGCATTTCCAGACAGGGACTTGAGGCTCAAGGATACCTTAAGCAGGATGTTAACCAAGAATATCCTTCAGGCTCCTGAAACTCAGTTGCTATACTTAGTTGCTTTAGTTCCATGGTATAAGTACTAGAGTATAGCAAAGATTGATGATGAAATAGATGTTCATGTTTCATGTGAGGTTGATAGAGAGATGGAGGAAATCAAGGTTAATAGTTTATACGTCCTAGCGAGGTATTCCAGCATGATCTTTTGGTTCTTACTAAAATCCTAAATTTTATTCTAACTGAAGAATTAACTGAAGCTCTGTTACAAATCTAGGGACCCCACTCCCATTGATCTCTGAATCTCTTCCAAATTGATCCTGGTACCCACAGCATAGCCATGTCTGCCCTGTTTGTTGCTCTCTATCTTGTTTAGATGAGATCGCAAATTGTGTAGAAAAATAAACATTACAGTGGAAAATAGCACTTCAAAAATATTCAGATGCATTAAAAACTAGTAAAAACTAAGATCTAGAATATTGCAATGGTGAGTCTCTGTTGACCCTTAGTACTGCCTGCTGGCCCTGAGCTTTCTGTAAGAAGGTTTCATACACGTTCACACTGGAGTTCCATCACAGTGTCTCTGGTAGAGTAATATATGGGTTTGTTCTCAGTTTTCAGACTGTTCAGTTTTAAGAAAACTTGGCTTTTGGAGATGTTCTGCTCAAGGTGATCTAGGATTTGAGAACTGAATTATAATCAGTGTTTTCATTATGCTGTATTATTCCCATTAACTCTAGACCCTTTCCTGGAGACTTGTGGGCCCAGTGAACATGACAGCTGGTTAATGAGAACACAGAGACAGTGCAGGTGAGAGACAGTGTCTTGGCCTGCTGTAATGGCTGCACCAGGTCAGTTACTGACTCCTTCAACTGGACCTGGGACAGTGCACCTGGGGAAAAGCAACATCACCCTCAGTCAAATATTCCATACATGATGTACCTGGTTCTCTCTCCTTTAACTCTGAAACACTTACAGGTTGGACAGGTCAAGAGGCAGAGGAGCAGCACCAGGACAGCCGTGCTTTGCTGGAGCTTAAGTGAGAAGGAGGTGGGGCTTCTCAGCTAGGTCTTGGCTTTCATTTTGAGCCTGGGGGCTACTTTGCATTTGGGGAGGTTTCTGAAAGGATAAAAAAAAAACCCAGGAGGTTCCCCCCCCCCTTTTTTTTTCAGGAGACTAACTTTTGCTTCTGTTCCCAACCGAATGGATTAAGACTATATTTCACCATGCCCAACCATCAAATGCAGTTTTGTAAATAATTAATGAATTTATTTTCTTGAGAAACTTTCAACACAATATAGTTTGTTAATTACTTACTTTCTATCTTCTTTTGCAGATCCTGCCATCTCCCCAATTCCAAATTTTCATAAAAAGAGTTTTAAGATTCATTTATGAGGACTTATGAAGGAGAAGCTCAACCAATTACATCTGGTTAAGGTGTGGCCACCTGAAACCCAGGTAGAAAAACCGGAAGATCCAAGTGCATGCTTTCTCTGTGCAGTGCCCGCCGGACCTACCGTATTTCAGAACTCTCATTCTAATAGTGCAAGTTTTCCCTCTTTTACCATTAAAGTATTCCTGTTACTCTTGAAATAAAAAAAGAGGGATAATTGGATGATGGGATAATAGATTGGCATTTGTGAGTTATTCTTTTTAGACAAATATATTGGTATTGATTCCTGTATATTGATATGATGTTAAATTATATTGAATATTGTGTGCATGTATGCTTTTTCCTCTGTTTGAAACATAGTTTAGGTGTTGACATATATATTTACCATATTTCAGTGTACACTACTACCTCTGATCAAGATACTTATATATTGTTTACATTTGAAGGTCATTGTTCTTCTTTATTGCACAGTTGTTTATTGTCTTAATCTTTAAGTTAGATAGGTATTGAGAATTATAGATTAATAGTCATATTTATATTTAGGCTAATCAGGTTCTTTAGACACATGGAGATTATATTCAGTATATATAGATAGTCTTCAACCTCTTCAAAGAGCTCTAGAAAATGGCATTTAATATAACTTAAAGTTCCATGGTAATGAGACACAATTGCTCCTGGCAATTCCAATCTATTCCTTAGAGAATGTTGAGCACCAAACACTCCACCTGGATCCATTTTTCTTGGCAGAACTGGCCTTTGGGCAAAAAAATGCTCATACCTCAACCACTGACAGAGATACAGAGTGTCCATAAATGGATAAAACAGGACTGTCATATCCTGCCAAGACAGGGTAAGATAGTTTTGAAAAGTTTCTTGCCTTTGAAAATGGTATGTCAGTTATGTTAGGACTTAGCCAAAGTTGGTTACTTCAACACTGAAAATGAGACTTTGGGTGATTGACCAGGTTGTCAGTTGTCTCCAAAATTTGTTGCATAATTTGGAAGATTCTTGATTGTACTTCCTGTTTACTCAAGTAATATTACTTCCCTTCTCAGATCTTTGATGGAGTTGAAGATTAGATGATTGTAGTTACCCTCATCATGATTTAGCTAAACTTAATTTCAATACATTATTTAGACTTCTTAAAATAGAATGCTTAGTAAAATTTTTGTTTTGTGTTCCTTGCTTAATATTGTTTATTGCTTGTCATTTTATATGTAGTTCTGTTCCTATTGTATATAGTTGTATTGGGTTTGAATCAATCTTGTTTAGACAAAAGGGGGTGATAATGGGGAAGCTCAACCAATCACATCTGATTAAGGTGGGGTTTTTTTGTTATTTTTTGTTTGTTTGTTTTGTGTTCCTTGCTTAATATTGTTTATTGCTTGTAATTTTATATTTGGTATATGTTCCTATTGTATATGTATTGGGTTTGAATCAATCTTGTTTAGACAAAAGGGGGTGATAATGGGGAAGCTCAACCAATCACATCTGAATAAGGTGTGGCCGCCTTCAGCCCAGGTAGAAAAACCAGGAGATGCTGCTCTCTCTGTGCAGCGCCTTCTGGACCTACCGGATTTCGGAACTCTCATTCTTATAGTGTAAGTTTCCCCTTTTTAATCATTAAAGTATTCCTGTTATTCTTTTTTGTTTCTTTTTTTTTTTTTGTTTCTTTTTATTTCCACCTCTTCCCCGCCTCCCATTTCCCTCTCCCTCCCCTCACTCCTTTCCTCTTCCCTATCAAGTCCAAAGAGCAGTCAGGGTTACTTGCACTGTGGGAAGTCCAAGGCCCTCCCCCGCTCCATCCAGGTCTAGGAAGGTAAGCATCCAAACAGCCTAGGTTCCCACAAAGCCAGTACATGCAGTAGGCTCAAAACCCAGTGCCATTGTCCTTGGCTTCTCATCAGCCCTCATTGTCAGCCACATTCAGAGAGTCCGGTTTGATCACATGCTCAATCAGTCCTAGTCCAGCTGGACTTGGTGAGCTCTCAATAGATCAGCCCCACTGTTTCAGTGGGTGGGTGCATCCCATGCGGTCCTGACTTCCTTGTTCATGTTCTCCCTCCTTCTGCTCCTCATTTGGACCTTGGGAGCTCAGTCTGGTGCTCCAATGTGGGCCTCTGTCTCTATCTCAATCCATAGCCAGATGAAGGTTTGAAGGTTCTATAGTATTATGCAAGATATTCATAAGTATGGCTATAAGATAGGGCCATTTCAGGCTCCGTCTCCTCAGCTGCCCAAGGAACTAGCTGGGGACATCTCCCTGGACACCTGGGAACCCCTCTAGAGTCAAGTCTCTTGCCAACCCTAAAATGGCTCCCTTAATTGAGATATATACTTCCCTGCTCCCATATCCACCTTTCCTTTATCCCAACCATGCCATTCCCCCAAGCTCTCCCAATCCTCCCCTTCTCACTTTTCTCTCCCCATTTCCCCTTACCCCCATCCCACCCCACCCCCAATTCTCAATTTTTTACCCAGCAATCTTGTCTACTTCCAATATCCAGGAGGATAACTATATGTTTTTCTTTGGGTTCACCTTCTTATTTAGCTTCTCTAGGATCACGAATTATAGGCTCAATGTCCTTTATTTATGGCTAGAAACCAATTATGAGTGAGTACATCCCATGTTCATCTTTTTGGGTCTGGGTTACCTCACTCAGGATAGTGTTTTCTATTTCCATCCATTTGCATGCAAAATTCAAGATGTCATTGTTTTTTACCGCTGAGGAGTACTCGAATATGTATATATTCTGCACTTTCTTCATCCATTCTTCCATTGAAGGGCATCTAGGTTGTTTCCAGGTTCTGTATATTACAAATAATGCTGCTATGAACATAATTGAACAAATGCTTTTGTAATATGATAGGGTATCTCTTGGGTATGTTCCCAAGAGTGGTATTGCTGGATCCTGGGGTAGGTTGATCCCTAATTTCCTGAGAAACCGCCACACTGATTTCCAAAGTGGTTGCACAAGTTTGCATTCCCACGAGTAATGGATGAGTGTACCCCTTCCTCCACATCCTCTCCAGCAAAGGCTATCATTGGTGTTTTTGATTTTAACCATTCTGACAGGTGTAAAATGGTATCTCAAAATTGTCTTGATTTGCATTTCCCTGATTGCTAAGGAGGTTGATCATGACCTCAAGTGTCTTTTGGCCATTTGTACTTCTGTTGAGAATGCTCTGTTCAGTTCAGTGGCCCATTTTTTTAATTGGGTTAATTAGCATTTTAAAGTCTAGTTTCTTGAGTTCTTTATATACTTTTGAGATCAGACCTTTGTCTATTGTGGAGTTAGTGAAGATCTCCCAGTCAATAGGTTACCTTTTATCTTAATGATAGTGTCCTTTGCTTTACAGAAGCTTCTCGGTTTCAGGAGGTCCCATTTATTCAATGTTGTCCTTAATGTCTGTGCTGCTGGGGTTATACATAGGAAGTGGTCTACAGTGCCCATATGTTGTAGAGTACTTCCCACTTTCTCTTCTATCAGGTTCAGTGTGTTCAGATTGATATTGATGTCTTTGATCCATTTGAACTTGAGTTTTGTGCATGGTGATAGATATGGATCTATTTTTATTCTTCTACAGGTTGACATCCAGTTATGCCAGCACCATTTGTTGAAGATGCTTTCTTTCTTCCATTGTATACTTTTAGTTCCTTTGTGGAATATCAGGTGTTCATAGGTTTGTGGGTAAAAATCCAGGTCTTCTACTCGATTCCAATGGTCAACACCTCTGTTTTTCTGTCAATACCAAGCTGTTTTCATTACTGTAGCTCTGTAATAGAGTCTGGAGTAAGGGATGATAATGTCACTGGAAGTACCTTTATTTTACAGGATTGTTTTGGCTATCCTAGGTTTTTTGTTTTTCCATATAAAGTTTATTATTGTTTTCTGAAAGTCTGTGAAGAATTTTGTTTGGATTTTGATTGAATCTATAGATTTCTTTTGGTAGAATTTTCATTTTTACTATGAAAATTCCCAATACAAGTGCAAGGGAGATCCTTCAATTTTCTGGTATCCTCTTCATTTTCTTTCTTCAAAGACTTAACGTTCTTGACAAATATATCTTTCACTACCTTGGTTAGAGTTACCCCAAGATATTTTATGCTATTTGTGGTTATCGTGAAAGGTGATGATTCTCTGATTTCCCTCTCCGCTTCTTTATCATTTCTGTATAGGAGGGCAACTGATTTTTTGGAGTTGATCTTGTATCCTGCCACATTACTAAAGGTGTTTATCAGCTGTAGGAGTTCTTTGATAGAGTTTTTGGGGTCGCTTATGTACACTATCATATCACCTGCAAATAACAAAAGTTTGACTTCTTCCTTTCTGATTCGAATCCCTTTGATCTCCTCATGCTGTCTTATCGCTATTGCTAGAACTTCAAGCACTATATTGAAGAGGTATGGAGAGAGTGGACACCTTTGTCTTGTTCCTGATTTTAGTGGGATGGCTTTGAGTTTTTCTCCATTTAATTTAATGTTAGCTCTTGGCTTGCTGTGTATTGCTTTTATTATATTTAGGAATGAACCTTGTTTCCCTAGTCTCTCCAAGACCTTTATTATAAAGGGGTGTTTAATTCTGTCAAATGCCTTTTCTACATCTAATGAAATTATCATATGTTTTTTTCCTTCAGTGTATTTATATGATGGATTACATTGATAGATTTTCATATGAATAACCAGCCTTGTATCTATGGGATGAAACTTACTTGATCATAATGGATAATTTTTTAGATGTGTTCTTGGATTCGGTTTGCCAGTATTTTATTGAGAATTTTTGCATCGATGTTCATGAGTGAGATTGGCCTGTAATTCTCTTTCTTGGTTGAGTCTTTATGTGGTTTTGGTATCAGGGTAATTGTAGCTTCATAAAAGGAATTTGGCAATGACTCTTCTGTTTCTATATTGTGAAATACATTAAGGAGTATAGGTGTTAAGTCTTCTGGTAGAATTCTGCATTGAAACCATCTGGTCCTGGGATTTTTTTAGTAGGGAGATGTAAAAGGAGCTGCGGACTGTTTTCTTGCTGCCCAGCTCCTGGCAACCTGGCTAGCTTATGCCCCGAAATAACAACACACAAACTGTATTCTTTTAAACACTGCTTGGTCCATTAGCTCTAGCCCCTTACTGGCTAACTCTCACACCTTGCTTTTACTCATATCTAATAATCTGTATAGAACCAGTCTTATCAGGAAAGATTCAGCATGTCTGACATGGTGGCTTGGTACATAGCATTTGCCCTGGAGAGGATATGCATGGCATCTGAGCTCACTTCCTCTTCCTCCCAGCATTCTGTTCTGTTTACTCCACCCACCTATGTTCTAACCTACCAGGCCAAGCAGTTTCTTTATTAATTACCCAATGAAATCAACAGATTGATATATGATTTTCCAGTTTTCGATAATGGCTTCTAATTCTTTGTGACTAATAGGTCTATTTAGATTGTTCACCTGGTCCTGGTTTAACTTTGGTATATGGTACTTATCTAAAAAAAATGTCCATTTCTTTTACATTTTCCAATTTTGTGGCATACATGCTTTTGTATTAAGATATAATGATTCTCTGAATTCATTATGTGTCTGTCATTATGCCTCCCTTTTTATTTCTGAATTTATTAATTTGTGTGTTCTCTCTCTGCCATTTGATTAGATTGGATAGGGGTTTATCAATCTTGTTGATTTTCTCCAAGAACCAGTTTTTTGTTTCATTGATTCTTTGGATTATTTTCTGTGTTTCTCTTTTTGTTGATTTCAGCCCTCAGTTTGAGTATTTCCAGTCTTCTACTCCTCCAAGGTGAGTCTGCTTCTTTTTTTCTAGAGCTTTCAGGTGGGCTTTTAAGTCTCCAATGTGTGCTTTCTCCGTTTTCTTTAAGTGGGCATTTAGTGCTATGAACTTTCCTCTTAGCACTGCTTTCATAGTGTCCCATAGGTTTGAGTATGTTATGTCTTTATTTTCATTGAATTCAAGGAAGACTTTAATTTCTTTCTTTATTTCTTCCTTGACCCAGGCATGGTTCAGTAGTTGACTGTTCAGTTTCCTTGAGTTTGTTGGCTTCCTTGGGGTTGTTGTTGAATTCTAACCTTACTCTATGGTGATCTGACAAGACACAGGTAGACACTGATATTTTTTTTTTTATCGATGGAGGTTTCCTTTGTTACCGAGTATGTGGTCAATTTTCGAGAAGGTTCCATGAGTTTCAGAGAAGAAGGTATATTCTTTCTTATTTGTGTGGAATGTTCTATAGATGTCTTTTAAGTCCATTTGATTCATTACCTCAATTAATTTTCTTATTTCTCTGTTTGGTTTCTGTCTGATTGACCTGTCCATTTGTGAAAAAGAAGTGTTCAAGTCTCCTACTAATAGTGTGTGTGGTTTGATGACTGCCTTGAGTTCTAGTAATGCTTCTTTTACATAAGTGGGTGCTTTTATATTAGGGGCATAGATATTCAAAATTGAGACATCATCCTGATGAATTGTTCCTGTTATGAGTAAAAAATGTTTCTCTCCATCTCTTCTGATTGATTTAAGTTTGAAGTCAACTTTGTTAGAAATTAGTATGGCCACACCTTCTTGTTTCTTAGGTCGATTTGCTTGATAAACCTTTTCCCAACCCTTTACTCTGAGTAGATGTCTGTCTTTGTGGTTGAGGTGTGTTTCTTGTAAACAGCAGAATGTTGGATCCTGTTTTTGTATCCAATCTCTTAGCCTGTGCCTTTTTACAGGTGAGTTGAGTCCATTAATATTAAGTGATATTAATGACCAGTGGTTGTTAACTCCAGTCATTTTTTTGGGTAGTAGAGTTTGTGTGTTTTCCTTCTTCAAGTTGTGCTGGTGAACGGTGTCTAGATATCTGAGTTTTTGTGGGTATTGTTGGATTCCTTGGTTTGTGATTTTCCTTCTATTCCTTTCTTTAAGGCTGGTTTTGTGGCTACATATTGTTTAAATTTGTTTTTATCCTGGAAAATTTTGTTTTCTCCATTTATAGTGAATGAAAGCTTGGCTGGGTGTAGTAGTCTAGGCTTGCATCTGTGGTCTCTTAGTTTCTGCAGTATATCTATCCAAGACCTTCTGGCCTTCCCAGTTTCCTTAGAGAAGTCAGGTGTAAGTCTGATATGTTTACCTTAATAAGTTACTCGACCTTTTTCCTTTGCAGCTCTTACTATTCTTTCTTTATTCTGTGTGTTTTGTGTTTTGATTATTACATATTGCTGGGATTTTTTTTATCCCGTCTATTTGGTGTTCTGTATGCTTCTTGAACCTTCATAGGAATATATTTCTTTAGGTTGGGAAAGTTTTCTTCTATAATTTTATTAGATATATTTTCTGGACCATTGAGCTGTACTTTTCCTTCTTCTACCCCTATTATTCTTTGGTTTGGTCTTTTTATTGTGTCCCAGATTTCCTGAATGTTTTGTGATGAGAATTCGTTGGATTTGCTGTTTTCTTTGATCAGCGTATTTATTTTCTCAATGGTATCTTCAGAATCTGAGATTCTTTCTTCTATCTCTTGTATTCTGTTGGTTATGCTTCTTTCTGTAGTCTCTATTTGTTTTCCTAGAGTTTCCATATCCAGCCAGCCCTTGGTTTGTATTTTCTTCCTTGCCTCCATTTCAGTTTTCAGGTCTTGAATTGTTTCCATTATCAGTTTGATTGCTTTTCCTTGGTTTCCTAGGATATCATTTACAGATTTACTCAATTCTTCAATCTTTTTGTTATCCGTCTCATGCATTTCTTTAAGGGAAGTTTTTCACCTCCTGTTTAAGGGCCTCTATCATGTTCATAAAGTCAATTTTTTCTACTTCTTGATTAAGGTGTTCAAGTCCTCCTGTGGTAGGTTTGCTGGGTTCTGGTGATTTCATGTTGTTTTTCAGATTGTTGGAGGAATTCTTGCATTGGCGCCTGCCCATCTCTTCCTCTGAATGCTCCCCTATGGATCTTCTTTTACAGGATCAGGTCTCCTTGCTGGCCAGGGAGCTCACAGACAAAAGGCCTACCTTTCTGTAGGCAGGCTATTGAAACAATGGCACTCCCGCCTGCCCAGTTGCACTCACAACCTGGTCTCAATGCCCAAACAGGCTGAGCTGGGGGATGTTATGTGCTCGAAGAGGGAAGGCAGAAGGGGGGGGTTTTCTGGATGCAAGCTGTGTGGGGTAGGAAGAGAGAGGCAATAACCGGGGATAATAGCCCCTGCAGGAAGCCTAGGAAGTATAGGGTGATCAGGAATGTCTGTGCTCCATCTCTTGGGCTATTGCCATGGGTTGGGAACTCACTCACCCCACTCATGGATCTTCTGGTACTGAGATCAGGTCTCCTTGCTGGCCAGGTAGCTCGCAAACAAAAACTATTCTTGTTATACTTGAGCTAGCCTGGTTACTTATCGTAACAACTTAATTTGCCAGCAGACATAAAAAGGATTGGACATGAGGTATTCGTTTCCATATAGACAGTTATGGTTTAAAAATCCATAATTGGGCCAGGTGGTGGTGGCGCATGCCTTTAATCCAAGCACTCGGGAGGCAGAGGCACGTGGATCCCTGTGAGTTCAAGGCCAGCCTGATCTACAAGAGCTAGTTCCAGGACAGGAACCAAAAACTACGGAGAAACCCTGTCTCGAAAATACAAAAACAAATCCATAATTGGCAATATATTTTCTCTTTTAAAAATTATTATTATAATATTTAATTATATAATTGTAATTCTTTTATCAATGTACAGTGATATTCAGGGTTCAAAAGTTGGCTCAGTGGTAAGGCACCTGCCTCCCAGTATTAAAATATTAGCTTGACTTACAACAGTTAGCTTAGAAGCTGGGTGTGATTTTTTATCCTATATTCCCAGCAATGGAGGCATATGTGTGACTGGAGTTACTCTAAGTCTTGCCAGCCAAAGATTCTGTCTGAGCATTTGTGCTCCAGGTTCACTGTGATATCCTTACTTAAAAATAAGATAAAAATCAGCTGGTAAACATACTCAAACTCCACTCTAGTCTCCTGACACATGTGCAAATCATGTACTATGAATACACAGTCTAGCTAATTAGCATTTCTAGCCATTCTAACTTTGTCCTTACGTGGCATTGGATTCATGGTTTGTAGTTATTCATATCTGTCCCACGGATGCTGTAGACCTTGGATGAACTGCTTGCCATGGAAGCCAAGAGATAAACTCCTGCAGACCTGTTTTCTCTCCACAGCTTTTTAGCTGTACTTCTTACTGTGGGCACTTCCATTCCTTTTCCAGTCATAGAGTGGCACATTAAAGACTATGAAAGTAAGAAATGATATTTGTCTAATCCTATTTTTAATTGAGTTTAATTTTTAATTGCTTAATTCCTATTTTTAAATGAATTTGGTTCTTAAACTTAAGATCTTTCATATTGGCACAAAGAACTCTAACACAGAGCAACAAGCGTAGTTCATTCTTTTAAAAATCACATTTTTCTACAGAAAATAAATTTTGATGACTGAATTTATGCACTACTAAAATAAACACCAGGAAACACAACTACTTATTCCTTGACACCCGGCATTTATAACTGATCCTGTAAAGGATCAATTTACAGCCAAGCAGTGGTGGTGCAAACCTAAAATCCCAGCACTCGGGGGACAAAGAGCTAATTGCAGTATAGGCTCAGAGAAACCCTATCTCAAATACACAAAAACACAATCAAACAAAAGATCTATTTACTGAGCATAGATTTTGAGAATGTTGGATATAGAAGATAAATCAAACCAAATGAAGAAAACAGAAGGAAGAGGACAAGGAGAAGTAGAGGGAAACTTCACCTTCAGCTGGTGACTCCTATTCTGAATCTGGACTCCATGACCTTTTCAAGATTACTGTGTAGTTGAACCACAGCATGTGCAGAAATCTCACTACTCATGTTCAACACCACACACTTGAATGAAAGGTAAAAATGAGAGCAGACTGCACATATGAGTAACAATGCCTTCCACAGACAGTAAAGAGGAAGCAGGGCATGTTGAGCTGTGTTCTCTGACTGGTGTTTTGAGAGTTACTGGGATCTTAAAGAAGAAAGGGAGCTGGAATGTCTTCAAAGGCTTGCTCAGGGTAAGAGAGGCCCTGAGTCTGAAGTCAAACCCTGAATCCCAGCCTTGCTGCTCACCTGACCTCACAGCAGGTTTCTGTAGTCAGATGATGTTGTGGTAACCTCTGTAATGTAAACTATATATAGATAATGAGACAGTATGCATCACTGATCAAGTACTCAGTCATGGAGACATATACACACAGACAGATATACAACAACTGAGAAAATCTTTCCAAAAACACATAAGAGCAGATGGGTATATCTATATTAACATCCTGTGCTATTTGAAAATTTTCTTTTCCCACCTATGTTATTCATTCTGCTGAATAACAAATTCCCATGCTCATTAATAATGTACTGTGATTACAATGATTGATCCCTCTATCCTCTGTCCTCGTTCTCTCTCTCCTTTGACCCTTCTGTCCTCTCCTATTCTCGTGTCTTTTCTTTTCTCTCCTCCCTCCTTTCCTGATTTACTGCACCAATTTTGCTTCTTTTGTCTGCTCATCTGAGAGCAGGATTGCAGGTCACAGCACCTTGTGTAATTTTCCGAGGGACCCATAGAATTTAGTAGAACCACATTCCCATTTACACAGCACAGGCATCCCTTTCCTCCATTCCCATAACATTTGGTGTCATTCTTTCCTTGGGTAAATGACACTCATATCATTGGTTACAGACAACTAATTCTTTTGGGCTTAAGATCCATTTTTATGGTTGCTAGAAATGTTAGCTTTATGCTACCTCTTCTGCCCACTTTCACTGGCCAAGGTAAAGCATCTCAATCAGAGCATGGAGGGCAGAACAATGTGTGCTCATGAGGACATCACCTCTCAACTCTGAGTTCCCAGAACTATCTGTTAACCTCCTGACTCAGAACTTAGAGAAGTGGAATAAAGGAAATTTTCTTGGAAAGAAAAAAATTAAACTGTTCTCTTGGATGACAAATACGATGCTATAACTTTTAACAGGGTGTAGTGAGGTTTCAATGACAGTATTTATTATTCAATATGAGAAATATAATTATTAAAAATTAGGAATCAAGGTCTCATATAAACTACACAAGAACTAGACCATTGGGCTAAATCACAGAACTGGATGAGAACTTTTTAAAAATATACTGTTTTAATTAGGGATATTTACTTCTGTGAGGGTAGTGTAGTGCTCATAGAGACAAACAGAGAGCACAAAGTCCTCTAGACTCACATGTGGTTCTGAGCTGCCTGCATCTTCTGAAGTTTACAATCTTCTTTGGCTTCTTCAGGAACTGATGCAGGTCAAAAGACAGGATCATTCTAGCTTAGTGTGATGATCTACGTTTTGTTCAGGTAAAAGCACATCCTAAATTTCAAAGCAATAAATGGGGCTGTGAAAAATCAGGATTTTGACACACAAGAACCCTTCATTTGGTTCTAATCACAGAACTCAGAATCTATAATAAAAAAAAAAGAAGAGAAAAGAAAATGAAAGGAAAGGAAGGAAAGGAAAGGAAAGGAAAGGAAAGGAAAGGAAAGGAAAGGAAAGGAAAGGAAAGGAAAGGAAAGAAATGTGTGTGGCAACCAACCAGGTATACCATATAGGGAATGTGGAGACTGAACAATCACTAGGACTCACTGAAAAATCAGATAATCCAGTCATTGAGATTCAGGCCCTAGGATAGAATTTGTCTCAAAAAAGTAGTGCAGATTTTTAGAGAAATACTTCATATGTAAACACACACACACAGAGTAGTAAGCGAGAATGAGTGAGAGTAAGAGAGACTGGGACAGAGGTAGGTAGAGAGATAAAAGGAAACAGGGAGAAACACTGTAATAAATAAACACACACAACACAACAGGAAAAAGAAATCCGAATAAACATTTAGACATGCAAGGATTACTACACACTATACCTGTAGAGAAAATCCCAAAGTGTGATATGGAGAGGTAGTGCAGACACAGAGAAGTTCAGTCTTCCATGCTTCTCTGAGCAGGCTCTTCTGTGACCCAGATCTCTAAGTGCTCTCAGCGCCCCCTGCTGGTCCCGTGTTCTCCACAGCGGTGTTTTTGTCTGAGTTCACAGTAACATTCACTTACTGTGTCTCTTGCACAGTAATACATGGCTGTGTCCTCAGACCTCAGACGGCTCATTTCCAGGTACAGAGTGTTCTTGGCGTTGTCTCTGGAGATTGTGAACCGGCCCTTCACAGTGTCCGCATAGTAGATGTCGCTACTACTACTACTAATGTATGCAACCCACTCCATCCCCTTCCCTGGAGCCTGGCGGACCCAGTTCATTCCATAGTCACTAAAGGTAAATCCAGAGGCTGCACAGGAGAGTTTCAGGGATTTTCCAGGCTGCACTAAGCCTCCACCAGACTCCAACAACTGTACTTCACACTGTCCACCTGTAAACACAAAGAATTCTGGTTAGAAAACTGATGCAGAAGAATATTTTTTCTCTTTCTCGTGTCCACACAACACACAGCATCTCATATTTATGAATTACCTTTTAAAATAAGGACAGAGAAAACTAATATGAGCCCTAAGTCCATGGTATGTGGCCTGTGTTCAGTTCTGACCCCTGACTGGGAGGACTTGGGAACCCAGGGCTTGTCTTCTCTGACAGAACTGCAGGGTCAGGAGAGGACTTGTTTTTATGGGCAAAAGAAGCCTTATTTGCATATCTTCCTGCCATAGCATACTCTGTAATTGGATCTGGATGAAGGCAGGAACCAGAGAAGATATAAGACATCATATACACAGGTGAGAGTTATAGAAAATGAAGCGTTAATGTAGCTCTGTGTAAACATTTTCCTTGTTAGGTATTCACTACACAGTATTTAGATCCCTTTTCCCCATATGCATCGAAAATGTTATGTTATGTTATGTTATGTTTCCACACTGTCATGTCTCTTTAGGACCAATGTGAAATTTAAAAGCTAGACACACTGTTGTGTGTCTAGATATTAGCTCTGTCTGTCCCTCTGTCTCTCCTGGGCTCATATGCCTTTAATTCAAGCAGTAGGGTAGTATAGACTGGCTTGACATGGCTGGGAAGAGAGAGAAATATAAGACAGGAGCTCAGATCCAGGCTGAGGTTTCAGTCCGAGAGGCAGTCTGAGGTTTTGGAGAGACAGCATTCAGTCAGACGATTTGTAGAGACAGGATCTTCCCCATTTGGTCTGACCATTAGGTAGAAGTAAGAACTCTCTAGTGGCTGAATTCTCTGCTTTTCTGATCCTTCAGCTTTTTCCCCTGGTAGCTGACTCAGGCTCTTTGTCATTAAGAACAATTAGAATTTGTGAAACAGAAGGTGTCCCTGCTGATGTTGACTTGGGATTGGAGATCAGAATTATAATGTGTGCTTCCACTACTCCAGATTCTTCACATCCACTTCAGACACTTTCCTGGAGGTTGGCAGACCCAGCTTACACCATGACTGGATAATGAGAATCTATAGACAGTTCAGGTGAGGGAAAGGATCTATCAGAACTGTACTAGACCATGTCCTTACTCCTTCAGCTGCACCCGGGACAGGGAACCTGGGAACAGGTACAATAATCATGGTATAGTCATTCCACAGATGACATGCCTGGATCTCTTTTCTGAAACCCTGACACACTCACAGCTTGGAAAGGGCACCAGGCCGAAGAGCAACACCAGGACAACCATGCTCTGTTGAAAGCTTAAGTGAGAAAGAGATGGGGCCTCTCATGTAGGCCTGGACTTTTAGCCTGAGCAGGACAGACGGCTGCTTTGCATTGTGGGAAGTTCCTGAGAGGATAGAAGGAAGCACAGGGTATGGTTTAAACTTTTCCCTTGGGTTTCTGAGAATTGCCCTTATGTTTCTTAGAGGGTATGTGATAAAAAAAATGAGTAACATTTTTTTTTCTGACACTGGATTCCCACTTGCATATAAATAGGAAATTTTATAATTTCCCTGTGCAGATCTTTGATGGAAAACATTAAGTGACTCCACATTCATGCTGTGCCGACAACAGAGGATACCACATCCTCAGTGCATGTCCCTGTAAATCCCAGCAGAGTGTTTAGATGGAAATTAGTCATAATGCACTTCAGCCTCTACCTGATGTGAAATCAGGATTAAGGAAGTACTTAAAATCCTTTCTGTTGTCATTGCAGTTAATCTTTTTATTACTCACCTAGAAAATCCAACTTGTGAGGATGCTACTCACAAACATTTAGTGCACGTGATTTTATTTTTTTATCTGATAGGAGATTCAAGGGATTAATTTTCATACACATAGTGGTCTCAAGGACATCACACATGGATATTTCCTAGTTCCTATTTTCTGTTTGTCTGCGTCTGTCACTATGTACATTTTTATTTCCTTCCTTTTCTCTTTACTACTTGAAGCACATTGCAAAAGCAGGTTCCTAAATATTATTGTGGTATTGGTGAGGAATTGAGGGTTACCTCTTCATAACATCTCATAAAAATCACTTGCATGGAACCAGTCTTCATGGTTGGTTATATTACTCAAAGCAATAAGAAGACAGAGAACCCTAAGTGTTAACAAGAAATGGAGAAAAGGACTTGCTTGAACAATAGAAACTGTTTGTCTTATGGTGAAGATCACCATAGAAGAAAAGGGATTTAAAGCTTTTCTCCATGCCTTGGTAATGTAAATCCTCAGAGAATGGCAGAGAATAGCTCAAAACAATCTGTTCAGTAAATCCTGGGGAATATCCACCAATTCTTCCACATTGGACACCACATATACTGTGCTCTTTTTCCCTCTGTTTATATTGTGTATTGTGAGTAGCAGTGGTGGAGACAGGTCTTAACATTGTGGATCCTTCCATCTTCTGAAAGCTCTGATTGGCACCTGCCAATATAAGTGTTCTCCTGCACTTGTTCAGGATGCACTGTTTGTTAGAACATTTTCAGACATTATGCTCGTGTGTCTCGTCTTTGCTTTATCTGATTTTTCATTGTGCTTTTTGGGTCTTGTGAATAATTGCATATTTTTCATACTATCCTGGAGTGCTGGTATGTGACCTCTTAGTCAAGGTTTTTTTTTTTTTTTTTTTTTTTTTTTTTTTTTTTTTTTTTTTTTTTTTTTTTGCTTACATCAGACAGAGTTTGTGTCCACATTTTGTGTTCTCTTTCCTTGAAACTCTCCAGGAGAAATTGCTAAGAAAAAGTGTTCAAATGGAATGTCTTTAGATTAAAGTGGCACATTACTTACAATTATCTTCTATTTGAGAGGTGCATCTCTATATTTGAGTTTGCTCAGTCATTTATTCAGTCAGGTCTCCTGGATTCATGGACGTACAGTTTGTGCTTCCTGTTACAATGTCAGTATGATATTTTATATTCATATGCTGGTTAGAATTTTCTCAGTGTAGAAAAAGCTATGATAATCTGGGAATTGCAATACTCAGTTGGAAGAAAATACTCCCACTAGATTGGCCTGTAGGCAAGTCTCTAGCAGCATTTTAGCAACATTGGAATGGTGCAATTTTTTTTATATTTTTGAGGAAGGAACAGGAAAATATTTCATTTGAAACAGGAAAAGAAAACTTATTGCTGAAGTAGAAATTTTATGAAAATTTAGACAGAATAAAATGTATTCAAGCTAATCTATGAATCAGTCATTCCTACTACCCTCTTTCCTCTTCTACTCACTTTTGATGACTGTTTCTGGCCCCTCCTACTCTAATGTCTCTTTCTTTCTTTCTTTCTTTCTTTCTTTCTTTCTTTCTTTCTTTCTTTCTTCCTTTCTTTCTTTCTCTCCAACATCCTCTCGTTCATACTTCTTTCCATTTCCTTTTTTTCTGACTATATGCAGCATGTTGTTTCTTCTATATGTGCATAATTGTTATGGCTACACTGGATCTAAAAGGCAGCACCAATTCTATCACATTCCTCCAGCAGTCTCTTGCTACCTTTCTTGGCTTTCATAACATATATAATATGTGTGTTTTGCTGTGAGTATTCAGAGGTAACTTATTTTCAGTATTAGAGCTGTCATGTTTATATACTTTCATGTCATACACTTCAGAAAGAGGCTTCACTGACCAAGGCTTAGAGAAGCACCACGTTAGTAGATTTTCTTATAGAACTGTGACCTTTGCACTGTTGATTTTGGAACATTTCTGTGTTCTAATTTTTAAAATGTTCAAAATGTTTTAATTTTGAACCATGATTATTTCAGTAAAAAATATTGAGGATCTCAGGTGGGTGGATGTGGCATGTGCTGTCCCTCTCTTCTGTATGATGGACCATTTAATTGGCTTGAATTTGTACATATATTGTACAGGAACCCATAAAAATTCTAGTGTGTAATGACCATGTGATTTCCAGAGGTAACCTTCTCACAGAAATCCTCCCTATTTTATGGCACTATCAGTCTTTCAATCCACTCTTCAATAATGTACCTTGGGCTTTGTGGGAGGAATATGGAGGAGTAAGAAAGTAGGGGATATGGTAGTTTTGATGTAGACATTCTGTCTGTGGACAAGCACTCACACAATTGTCTATTTTCAGCAGTGAGCAGTCGTGAACTCTCTGCATACAATGACAGCAGCTGGGGGATGGAGATTTATTTTATTTGCAGGTGTAGCTACTGGTTGTTTGTCTTTGTACACATGCATAGGCATATGATCAATATTATTTGAATTTGTTGAGTAATCAAAAGAGAACATGAATTTGGGAGGAAAACGTGTGGGAGGGTCAAGGAGAAGGAATTGGAAGGAAAACGTTCAGTGAGAATATGGCCAAGATTCTTTGAAATTGTATATGAGTTCTCAAAAAACATAAAAAATTCTTTTCAAAATAGTATAGTATATTTAAATTCCATTGGCTCCTGTGCCTTGAGCACAATTTCTTTAACCTATTCCCAGAACTCCAGGAGATGCAGAGACTCCACGAAAAGTTCTTCTCACTTTCCTTCCTTCTGCTCCAATCTGTCAATATTTCTTTGGATACTCACAACTGCTACAACTTCTTCCTCCCCTATCTATGATTCTTTTCCAAATGAAGCAAGCAAGGCTTTTTCCTTTCTTTCTTTCTTTCTTTCTTTCTTTCTTTCTTTCTTTTTTTCTTTCTTTCTTTCTTTCTTCTTTCTTTCTTCCTTTCTTTCTTTCCATCCTTCCTTTTTTATCATTTTTGTTACAAATGAACACATATCAAAATTATACAATTTTTAATTTGAGACTATCCATCACCTTCAGAAAAGATATGAATAATGCGTATCATAGTTTATTAAAATATGATTTTATATTTAGATTAAGGACCTGAGTCTTCAGTTCCTACGTAGACACCACACAGTCTATCCTCATGGGAACAGATATAAAGTGAAGGTGTGTGAAAGAGAAAACCTAAGGGAAAGAATGAATTTATGTTACAAGGAAAATTTTTTAGTGCTGATAAATTCAGTGGTCTGTAGTGAAAAAGCATATGTGAAATTATATAAAAGAAAGATGAAAGGAGAAATTATTACAATACACATTACAGAAGATCCTGCAAACTCCAACCAACAGAGTGATACAACAGCTTTCTTAAAAAGGGAGGTGAGGCACAGAGATGCCTTACCTGGTGAGTAGGACAAATACCTGAGGCTCAACTGCTTTCAGCAGCTGCATTGTTCTCCTAGTCTCCATGCTGAAGCCTTCTCAGGATCAATGACTTTCCACATATGTTATTTAACCAATAAGAAGGAAGCTACAGCTAATGGGCCAAACATCAATTTAACTAATACAGTTTCTGTGTAATTATTTTGGGGCTGAGTAGTGTTGGTTGTCAGCTTAGAAATACAGTAAAGGATAGGAAGATCTGAATGAAAATAATAAAATGCAGAAATATATAGTATAATATCTGGAGGGAATTTAAGTGAGTACTGAAAATTCGCCCATGTTTAATTTCCAACTGGTTAATATACCCCTGACCCAAAAGGTAGGAGTAAGACAAAAGACCTGCATTAACATACAAATTGAAAGCCACTGGGTACATTCACTGCTCACGCCCTTGACTCATGGTTTAGACGAAACACTCTGAAGATAAACCCCTCACTGGGTGGAATCACAAATTATTTCCATAAAGGGAACTAAAACTACTTGGATCCTTAGACTTTTGTTTTAGGTAGGAGAGTTTGAGAGTTTTTAGTTCATTCAAGGTTATTGTGCTTCTAACTCAGAGGTCCCACCTAGTTGTAAATCAGATTGCCTTGTCACTCTGTTGTTGATCTGCATTCATTGGTCTAATGTTGGCCTTTGCCACACCTTCTACATAAACATAAAGGCTGAGTCATCTTATTCTTGCCATTCCCAGAGGAGATATTATTCCTAGTAATTCTTAGCATACAGTCCATATCTCATTTTGGATTTGTCTGTTATCCTAATTGTGGTTACAAAAATTGCAGGAGGATTATCACCAAAATAGTGAAACATTTCTGATACTACATTTTGGCACTTGCTATAGGTTGATTTGTTCAGGTATGTTTACTTTGGTTACTGCAGAGATAGTTTGTATCTATATTCTGTACTCTTTTGATCCCCAAGCTTCTTTTTTCTGTGAATCTGTCTAGAATAAAATCACTAAGGCAAAGTCACTTGTAAAAGGAATGAGTTGATGGTAAAGTCACACTTTATTTATAATTATCTTCTTTTTGAGAAGCGGATGCTTATTCTTAAATGGTACATTAGTCATTTTTTTCTTATGCAGTAAACAAATGACACTGATTTAATGGGTCATGTTATCATGACAATACCAATCTTTCCAATTTTGTTGTTAAAATTTCATCAACATAATACAAGAGAGTCACCAGGGAATAAAGGAACTCAGCTATAAAATATGCCTCTATAATTTTGGTCTTCAAGCAAAACTATGAGAGCCATTTTTTGTTTAATGACTGATATGGGAGGGCCAATATTGATGTTGAGGAGAATGAGAAAATCCATGAGAAAGCATTCCTGGTTTGTATAAGAAAACAGGCTGAACAAGCATGGAGACCAAGCTGGTAAATCAGAATTTCTGATTCAGTTCCCACCTTAAGATTCCTATCTAGATTTAATGTCCTGATTTTCCTCATGATGGATTGTGAGAGTTAACATTACAGAAACCCTTTAATTTTCATGTTGGTTTTGTTCATGGTGTCTATCACATTAAAAGATCACAAGGTAGGACTTTTGAAAATTCATCTCATGAAATTAGGGAAATAGGAGACATGACAGGCTGTCCAACTTCAACCTCAGCCACACACAGAGTTCCCCTTCTTGATACAGCCACAGATTCCAACATACACAGACAGAGACACATACAGAGAGAATGAGAGTCCCACTTCCAGATACAGTCCCATACCCATCCAACACACCCACAGTAGAAACACTCTCCCATATACAGGTAGAGGGAATGACTTTCTTCTTTTTTGACAGGATCATTTGGGTGGCCTGGACTTTCTTTATAGACTAAGCTATAAGAGACAGTTTTGTTTCTGTCTCCCTACTGAATGGACTAAGACTATGTTTCCCCATGTCCAACCATCAAATGCAGTGTTGTCAATAATTAATGAATTAATTTTCTTGAAAAATCTCAATACAATATATTCTGATAATTATTTCTTTTCTCTCACCTTTTGCAGAGCTTGCCCATCTCCCTAGTTCCAAATTTCATAAACTGTCAGAGTTTTAAAGGTCATTTATGAGAACATATAAGGATTTGGACATGAGGCATTCATTTCCAGTTAGACAGTTAATGCTTTAAAAATCCATAATTTGCAATACATTTTCTCTCTTAAATGTTATTAATATTAAAAAATAAAACAGTAGTAATTCAAAATAATTAAAAATTATATAATATACATGTTTGATTTCACAGAATACAATTCATATATTAATATATAGTGATAAAATTCAGGGCTCAAGATTTCGCTAGTGGTACAGTGCCTACCTCCCATTATTAGTATCTTAGCTTGATTCACAACTCTTTGTTTGGAAGCTAGGTGTTATGGTTTATCCTATATTCCCATTACTGGGGGCAATGTGACTGGAAGTCCTGTAAGTCTTGCCATCCAAAGATTCTATCTGCATATTTGTGCTTCAGATTCACTGTGGTATCCTTCCTCAAAAAATAAGATAGAAATCACATGGTGAACATAGACAAATTCAACTCTAGCCCCCAAACACATGTGAGAACCATGTACTATGCATACACAGTCTAGCCAGTTAGCATTTACAGCCATCCAAACATTGTCTTTACCCCACATGGGATTCACAGTTGTATTTATTTAGAACTGTGTCATGAATGTTGCACACCTTGGATTAACTGCTTGATATGGAACCCAAGAAATTAACTCCTGTA
Organism: Chionomys nivalis; assembly: GCF_950005125.1. Lineage (NCBI taxonomy): Eukaryota > Metazoa > Chordata > Mammalia > Rodentia > Cricetidae > Chionomys > Chionomys nivalis. The sequence goes on along the minus strand of NC_080095.1, from coordinate 11,747,549 downwards.
GATTTGTTCCTTCTCCACAACTTTCCAACTGTATTTACTACTCTGGAGACTTCCATTCCATTTCCATCCATGAGAGTGACTCATTTAAGACTATGAAAACAAGAAATGATATTTTTGTAAGAGCTTAATTCCTTTTTTAAGTGATTTTGGTTCTTAAAATTTAGAAATTTTACATGATGACACAGTTCTCTACCACAGAGCTACAAGCCTAGCTCAATCTTTTAAAACATCACATTTTTCTACAGAAAATATTTTTTGATGACTGCATTTATGCACTATTAAAATAAACAGTAGGAACCACAAATTATTCTTTCTTGACACCCAGCAGTTATAACTGATTCTGTAAAGTTATAACTGATTCAATTTACGGCCAGGCAGTGGTGGCACATGCATTTAATCCAGGCACTTGGGAGGCAGAGGCAGGCAGATCTCTGTGAGTTTGAAGCCAGCGTGGTGTACAAGAGCTAGTTCCAGGACAGGCTCCAAAGCTACAGAGAAATCCTATCTCGAATACACAAAAACAAAAACAAAAAACAAAAAGGATTTGTTTTATAAGCATAGATTTTGAGAATATTGGGTTATTGAGAAATAAATCAAAACAAACAAAGAAAACAGAAGGAAGAGAAGAAAAAGCAGTACGGAAACTGTACCCTCAGCTGGTGACTCCTATTCTCATTCTGGACTCCATGACCTTTTCAAGACTACTGTGTAGTTGAACCACAGCATTTGCTGGAATCTCACTACTCATGTTCAACATCACACACCTGAATGAAAAGAATAATAATAGCAGACTGCACATATGAGTAACAGTGTGTCATACGTCTAAAAAACATAGATGGGTCCTCTTGGTCTATGTTCTCTACCTTTGATGCTTTGGGAATCACTGGGATCTTAAGGAAGAATGGGAACTGGAATGTATTCAGAGGCTTGCTCAGGGTAATGGAGGCCCTGAGCCTGAAGTCAAACCCTGAATCCCAGTATTGCTGAGAGCAGGTTTCTGTGGGGATGATGTTATGGTAACCTCTGTAATGTAAACTATTTATAGATGATGGAAAAGTATGCATCACTGAAGCGAGGATGCAGACACTCAAACATATACACACAGACAGATATACAACAACAGAGACAATCCTTCCCAAAAAACAAACTTAGAAGGGCAGATGGATACATGTATATTAACTTCATATGATATTTGAAAATACTATTTTCCCACCTTTGTCATTCATTCTACTTAAAAACAAATAACCATGCTCATTAATAATGTATTGCAATTACATTGATTCATCCCACTATCTTCTCTCCTTTTTCTCTCACTCCTTTGAACCTTCTGTGCTCTCCTACTGTCATGTCTCTTCTTTTCTCCCCTTTTTCCTGCCTTCCTATACCAACTCTGCTTCTTTTTCTGCTTATCAAGGAGTGAGACTGCAGAGTCACATCATCTTGTGTAATTCTCTGAGGAAACCCCTCCCCCCAGTTTTTATAATGTCTTAGTAGGACCACATTGCCATTTCCACAGAACAGGCATTCCTTCTCTTCCATTCCAATATGGTCTCTTCCTTCTTTGGTAAATGGCACTCATATCATTAGTTACAGGCAACTAATTCTTTTGAGCTTATGCATCCTCTTCTCCCACTTTCCATGGTCAAGGTGAATCTTCCCAAACAGAGGATGGAGGGCAGAACACTGTGTGCTCAGGAGGACATCACCTCTCATTTCTGGGTTCTCAAAGCTATCTGTTAACCTTCTGACTCAGAAGAAAGATTGAGAGAAAAAGAGGAAGAGTGATCGAGACTGTGACATAGACACAGATAGGGAGACAGAGAGAAATAAAGGGAAACAAAGAGAGACACTATAATAAATAAACACACACAACACAACTGGAACCAGAAATTTAAATAATTTGGACACTCAGGATTACTACACACTATACCTGCAGAGAAAATCCCTAAGTGTGGTATGGAGAGGCAGTGCAGACCGAGAAGTCCAGTCTTCCATGCTTCTATGAGCAGTATCTTCTGTGACTATGATATCTAAGTGCTTTCAACGCCACCTGCTGGTTCTGTGTTCCCCACAGGGATGTTTTTGTCTGAGCTCACAGTAACATTCACTCACTGTGTCTCCTGCACAATAATACATGGCTGTGTCCTCAGACCTCAGACTGCTCATTTCCAGGTACAGAGTGTTCTTGGCATTGTCTCTGGAGATTGTGAACCGGCCTTTCACAGCATCGGTATACCAGGTGCTACCACCACTTGGATTAAATATGTGCGAGCCACTCCAGTCCCTTCCCTGTAGCCTGGCGGATCCAGTCCATGTAATAATCACTGAAGGTGAATCCAGAGGCTGCACAGGAGAGTTTCAGGGATTTTCCAGGCTGCACTAAGCCTCCGCCAGACTCCAGCAATTGCACCTCACACTGGACACCTGTAAACACAAAGAATTATGGTTAGAAAACTGACGCAGAAGATATTTTTTCTCTTTCTCATGTCCACACAACACATAGCATCTCATCTCTATGAATCACCTTTTAAAATAAGGAAAATGGAAACCAGTATAAGCCATAAGTCCATGGTGAGTGGCCTGTGTTCAGTGCTGAACCCTGACTGGGAGGACTTGGAAATCCAGGACTTGTCTCCTCTGCAGGAGCTGAAGGGTCAGGACAGGGCTGGATTTTATGGGCACAAAGAAGTCTTATTTGCATATTTTCCTGCCATAACAGGCTCTGTAGTTGGACCTGAGAAGAAACTAGTACTCAGAGCACGTATAAGACACCACAAACACTGATGACATTTATAGAAATTGAAGCACTAATGTAGCTCTGTGTATACATTTTTCTTGTTAGGGATTCAACCCACTTTATTTAGTTCTCTTTTCACCATATGCATGGAAAATGTTCTTGTTGCTGTCTGTCTTCCTCTCAGTGATTGCTGTAAAGACATATTTAGATTTGCAGCACTCAATTGTTTGCATCCTGTAATTCTTCCTATGATCACTTTTTACTCCCCACTCTGCCTTCCCCTTTCCCATCTCGATACCAGGCAACACATGGTTGTCTTCATGCTGTCTTAGGTCAGTTTTTATTTCTGTATATTTATATAGTCAGCATAATGGGGACATTTAATGCATTTTTGTAACAAAACACAAAACTATTGCATGAATTTTATATTTTCAGAAGACATTGTTTTTATTTTCCCAAATTCTCATGCTTTCTAACCACTCATCCCCTTTCTCTCATTACACCAACCTTTTCCTTTCAAAACCTCTTTATTACCTTGTGTTTTTTCCCGCTTACCCTTCATTTAAGATGTCTTTTCTGTCTTGACTTCCATTCTAGTTCTAACTTTACAGAACAGAAGCCAGAGCACCAAACACATAGAGTCTCAAACACACAATCTGGATTCTCTCTGTAAGGCAGAAACTGCACTTCCCAATCTTTAATATGTTGTGTGATAAGATTTCTAGTGTCATTAAGTTCCTCCAAGGCTCAGAGAACCCTGAACAAGAGGATGTGGGAAGAATGTGAGGAGTGGAGCACAGGGAGGGGTACTGTGAAATTTTGTCTTCTGGACATGACATGGATATCACAATCATGGATTCATAATGGCTGCTGTTGTCTATATGAACCCAACTAGGTTCAAACCATCCCAAACCATGGTATAGATAGGACTGATAGTTCTTTGGTCATATTTCTTACTGAGAGGAGTTGGAAATTTATTTTTCTGGACAAGGGACATAGTAACCATTTTTTGACGGTATGGTCACGGGTATGTTTTCTATGTTTCAGTGCTTGGGTTCAAACACATGCAGATATGGGAAATACTAACTGTGCTCAAATAAGGATAAGGTTGGTTGGGCCCCATGTTTGGAAGATGAGGGAGGAGCTGGATGGAAAAATATCACATGTAGAGATCCTAAAGAATAAAGAAATATAGTAAATATGTATAACTGAGGCTCAAAACAATAAATTCAGAAGCCAATTAAGGAACACTGGTAAATATCAAATAACTTGGTAGGCAAATTTATCAGGGACCATCTTCCCATCCAACTCAGAACTGATGGGGTCCTTCACTTATTTTTTTAAAAAAATCCATTTACAGATAATCCTATTCATGATTTATAAAGTATATTTCCTTATTTGGTTAGCTGTCACTGTTCTCTATAATGAAAATATTCCATCATCAATCAGAGTTAGGGAAAAAAACATATCATTCTTTCTACCCTTGAAGGGCTCATGCTGCAGGAACAGTTCTTCTTGTGTTAGATTATACATATGTGTCTTTTAGGTATCAACTGTTCTTTAAAATTATCTAGAACAAATCAGAGGACATACTGAAGAGAAGAGAATTTCAAGGGCATCTCTATAAACATGTGCTGCTTCTTTTCTACTACAGAGGAAAACTTTGCCTGTGCCTATTTGTTCAATAATTTATTTACCTTAAATGTGAATATGTGAATCCTTTTCATTTTTATTGGTAAGCTCTCCAAAAAAGTTCTGGGTATTCTTGGTCAAAAGTAAAATCCTTAGGATGAGAATAGACATATTGGTTCTGATATAGACTAAATCTAACAAACTCATTAAAATTTTACCCTGTCCATCCATTTCAGTAGCAACTATGTAAGCTGTTCCTTACACTGACCCTGGAAAATATGACAGTGGAACCTTTGTGTTCAACATTGTGTGTAGGTATTTAATTCACTGTTATTTGTTCTTCCGTCAGTATTCTAAGAATGTAGTCAATGTGGTCTCCAAACTTTCATCACACACTATTAGTGTCACAGCCTGATATTCCAGAGAACCCTCAGCCTCATATAAATAGATTCTCTTTTCCTTTGTTTGTTTTCCCCAAATATATGACCTATTAACATGGAGTCCCTAGGCAATGTGGCTTCTCTGAAGGACACTTTTCTAGCTCACACACGAGACACCAGTCTCTTCCAGTTAGCAACAGCAAAGAATGCAGAGGAATAATTCTGAGAGACTTTGTAGGCAAGAAAAGCACCAACAAAAGCACAATCTGTGAAAATCATAGAATTCAATTGTCTGTGGGAAGGGCTGAAGAGAGATGAACCAGGGACCAGAGCTGATTTTTGCTGGGATGTGCATATTCGTGGATGAGAATTTTGTGGTCTGATTGCACAATGTACCTAAAGAGGAATACTTAGCTTGGACTTCAACATGCAAGCTAATATTTAGCAAAATGCAAATATTCAAAAATACAATCATGCAACAATTATAGCAATTGTACACTTTTATCAAGGTCCTATTAGTTTACAGGTAGGAAATTGTGGGTGGTTGATTTTTCTTTAAATAACTTTGAAAAGTAACATCAATTCAAGGAATTTGTGCTTTATCACAAGTTTAAAATAAAGAGGATGAATTAAAGATTACCCAGAATTCTTACAAAGCTGTCTTACAAAGTTTCATAATTTCAGATTCTATCTATCTATCTATCTATCTATCTATCTATCTATCTATCTATCTATCTCCCTATCTATCACTCTATCAATCAATCAGTCTGTCTTTCTGTCTCTCTCTCTGTCTCTCTCTGTCTCTATCTATCTATCTATCTATCTATCTATCTATCTATCTATCTATCTCCCTATCTATCACTCTATCAATCAATCAGTCTGTCTTTCTGTCTCTCTCTCTGTCTCTCTCTGTATCTATCTATCTATCTATCTATCTATCTATCTATCTATCTATCTATCTCCCTATCTATCACTCTATCAATCAATCAGTCTGTCTTTCTGTCTCTCTCTCTGTCTCTCTCTGTATCTATCTATCTATCTATCTATCTATCTATCTATCTATCTATCTATCTATCTATCTATCTCCCTATCTAGTGCTGATTTGTTTGACAAGGAACAATTATACATCTTACAGGATTGTATGGGAACACAGATGATTAGTGTATAATTAAAAAGCAATTATACAAGTAAAGTGTACTCTAGAGGATTACCTTGTATAAAAGGCAAAAAAACAAGTGTTTGACACCAAACAGTCAAACAGTTGCAAATGCTGCATATTCCAGATGACCTCTGTTTCTGGGAGTACCTGTTTGTCTTCCATATCCCATGCTGGTCTGAGGAGAGAGGTTTCTGTCCAAGCTCACACTGGAGTTCTTTCACTGTTCCTCTGGCATAGTAATACATGTCCGAAGTTTGAAGATTGTTCAGTTTTATGACAACATAAGCTCTTGGATGTGTAGTGATTGTTTGTGATCTAACAAGTAAAGCACCTTGAAGATCAGAGTGCAGAGCTAAGACATTTGTTAGCCACAGAGGCTAGGCAATGGTGGCACAAACCTTTAATCTGAGAACTAGAAAGAGAGAGGTGGATGGATCTCTGTGAGTACAAATCTCTCCTGGGCTAAAAGAGATTAATTTGTGCAAATTAGAAACACAGCTCACACAAAGTTAATACCAGAACCTAAGATAATATGCCTTAAATTTCAGCACCAGAGAAAGACACAGGAGTGACATGGATGGGCAGAGAGAAGAATATTAGAGAGGAGGAGACAAGAACTCAGATGCAGTTTGTGGATTCACTCTGAGAGGCAGTCTGAGGTTTTAGAGAGACAGCATTTAGTCATAGGCTTTGTAGAAACAGGATCTTCCCCATTTGGTCTGAGCATTGGTAGAGGAGAGAACTCTCTAGTGGCTGAATACTCTGCTTTTCTGATCCTACAGTTTTTGCCCCTGGTAGCTGACTCAGGATTTTTATCATTAAGAACAATTAGAATTCATGAAATAGGAGGTGTCTCTACTGATGTTAACTTGGGATTTGAGATCAGAATTATAATTTGTTCTTCCACCACTCCAGATTCTTCACATCCACTTCAGTCACTGTCCTGGAGGATGATAGACCCAACTTACACCATAACTGGTTAATGACAATCCACATAGAGTTCAAGTGAGTGACAGGGTCTGTGAGGGCTGTACTAGACCAGGTGCTTACTCCTTCAGCTGCTCCTGAGACAGGGAACCTGGGAGCAGGTACAATAATCATGGTACAGTCATCCCACAGATGACATGGTTGAGTGCCTTTCCTGAAACCCTGAAACACTCACAGCTTGGAAAGGGCACCAGGCAGAGGAAGAGCACCAGGACAACCATGCCCTGCTGGATACTTTAGTGAGAAAAGACTGGGCCACTCATCTAGGCCTGAATTTTATCCTGAGCAGGAGGGCTTCTTTTTCATTGAGGGAGGTTCCTGAGAAAATTAGAAAAACACAGGGAAAGGTTTACTCATTTTCCTCATGTTTCTTAGGATTGCCCTTGTGTTTTTTAGAGGACCTGGTGATAGAAAATGAGTAATATTTTTCCGACACTTGATTCCCACTTGCATATAAATAGGAAGTTGTATGATTCACACTATGCAGTCACATTAAGTGACTCCACAATCATGCTGTGCAGATAACAGAGAATACAACATCCTCAGTGCATATCCCTGTAAATCCCAGCAGAGTGTTTAGATGGAATTTAGTCATAAGATGCACTCTAGCCTCTTCCTGATGTGAAATCAGGATTAAGGAACTACTAAAAATATTTTCTGTTGTCATTGAAGTTATTTTTTTATCTCTCACCTTGAAATCCAACTTGTGAGAATGCAACTCACAAACATTTAGTGCATGTGTTTTCATGTTTTTATCTGAGAAGAGATTCATGGGATTGATTTTCATACACATAAGTGGTCTCAGAGTATTCACCTGCCCACTCAGGGATACCATACTGGGATATTTCCTAGTTCCTGTATTCTGTTTGTCTGTGTGTCTGTCACTATCCACTTTTATATTTTCTTCCTTGTCTCATTACTCACAATTATCTTCTATTTGATATTTGCATCCTTATACTTTGTTTGTTTAGTCATTTATTCAGTCATGTCTAGGGAACTCATGAACGTTCGGTTAATGGCTCCTGTTACAATGAAAGTACAATATTTTATATTCATATGATAGTTAGAAATTTCTCAATATAGAGAAAAACTATGATGATCTGGGCACAGCAAACCTCAGTTGGAAGAAAATACACCCACCAGACTGGCCTGTAAGCGAGTCTCTAGCAGCATTTTAACAACATTAGAGTGGCGCAATTTCCTTTATATTTTTGAGGAAGGACGTGGAAAATATTTCATTTGAAACAGGAAAAGGGAATATACTACAGAAGCAGAAATTTTATGAAGATTTAGATAGAATAGAACTTTTTAAAGCTAATCTATGAATCAGTCATTTTTACTACCCTCTTTCTTTTGCTGCTCATTTGTGATAACCTTTTCTGACCCCTCCTACTTTCCTGTCTCTTCTTTCCTTTCCTTCTTCCCCTCTCTCCCTGCCTCCATGCTAAATGTCTCCTTCCTCATTTCCTCTCTCCTCTTGCCTCTCAATCTCTCCCAATCCTTTCTTTGATCACTTCCTTCCATTTCCTTGTTTCTCGCTATATGCAGCAAGTTGTTTCGCTTATAAGTGCATAATTGTTATGGCTACACCATATCTAAAAGGCAGTAGTCAAGTCCATCACATTCCTCTAGCACTTTCTTGCTACCTTTCTTGGGCTTTAGAACATATATAATATGTTTGTTTTGGAGTGAATATTCAGCAATCACTTGTTTTTAATATTAGGTCAGTCATGGGTACATACTTTACACATCACACACTTTAGAAAGACTTCACTGACCAAGATTGAGAGAAGCACTAACATATTGGTGTAAGTACAAAAGACAGTTTTAATATATGCTCCCTGACAAAACACCAATAGCGGATTTTCTCGCAGTACTGTGACATTTGTACTGATGGTTTTTGAACATTTCAGTGTTCTAATTTTTTAAATGTTGAAATATGTTTTAATTTTGAAGGATGATTTTCTTTGTAAAAAATATCGAGGATCTCAGGTTTGTGTGGCATGTGGCGTCCCTCTCCTCTACATGCTTGACCATTTCAGTCGCTAGGTTTCATAGATATATTGTACATGAACACAAACAGTTTATGTGTGTAATGACCATGTGATTTCCAGAAGTGACCATCCCACAGAACTTTACCCCATTTTATGGTACTTTCACTCTTTCAACCCACTCTTTAGTGATGTTACTTGTGCCTTGTGGGAGGCATATGGAGAGGTACGGAAGTGAGGGATACGGAAGTTTTGATATAGACGTTCTGTCTGTGGAGAAGCACTCACACAGTTGTCTATTCTCAGCAGTGAACAGTCATAAACTCTCTGCATTCAATGATGCCTCAGGGGAGATGGAGATTCATTTTACTTTCAGGTGTAGCTATTGGTTTTCGCCTTTGTCCACACCAACGGACTTATGATAAATACTGTTTGGATTTGTTGAGTCATAAATGAAGACAAGAATTTTGCAGGAAGATGTTTTGGGAGGGCCAAGGAGTGGGAATTGGAAGAAAATATTGAGTGAGGATATGGCCAAGATAAGTTGCAAATGTGTATGAGTTCTCAAAAACATACTTAAAAAATCTGTTCAAAATAGTGTAGTGTATTAAAAGTCCATCACTGTAGAACATTAAAGGCCTTGTACACCAATGTTCTGATGAGCAGCTGGCTCACCAGCAGTGCCTTCCTACCCTCACAAATTGAAGTCTTTTAAATCTGTTCTGTCTCTATGAATGCTAGAGACATCCCTATCTTATCTGAGGGATGTGGGGATGGGATAATCACTGGAGCTCCCTGGTTTACCAGTCTAGCCATTTGTGACATCCAGGCAAGGTGATAGACGTTGTTTTTAATAAATATTTTGTAGATGGAGGGCCCTTGATAGTTTGTGCTTTTAATTCAGGGACTCCTCAAGAAAGAGGGACCAGGAAGAGAAATACAAGATAGTAATTGGACAGTGGATAGGAATTTGGAATTCTTTATAGGTAAGGGTGCTTAGGAGAAGCATGTAACTCTGGGAATCTTTGTTACCAGTAAAAGCATCAACAAATTGCAAACTGAAACTCAGTTTTCATAGAACTCCAATGCTATGGAAAGACTGGTGACACTTGGAGGCAGTAATGGAGCTTATACCAGTAGGGATGTGCACACTAGTGGCTGAGAATTTTGCACACTTAGAGCATGCAAATATGTCTACTGGTAATAATTTCTTGAAAATTAGGGTGCATACTAATTTTAACCAGATGCAAATGGTTGACATTAGAATCTTTCACAAATGATAACCAAGTGTAATCTTTTAAAGTTTCTTGGTTTAGAAGAAGGAAATATCATATATTTCATTTTAAAATCTACCCTTGGAAAGTGTATTTTACAGAGAAGCTGTAGTTTTTCCATCACATGTTCAAAAACAAAAAAGATTAATTACAAAAATATTAAAAATTCCAAAGCTTTACATTGAAATTTAAGTCAACAAGTGTCACAATTTCAGATTACTTTTGAATTATTATTTCGCACACACACATACACACACACACAGAGAGAGAGAGAGAGAGAGAGAGAGAGAGAGAGAGAGAGAACACCACAGAATATATTAAATTAGATGCCATTCTTTCTGTTAATCAGAAGCAACTGGATAACATAGAGAGTATCTAGAAAAAATTTTGATCTCATGTTTGCACACATAAAAGGTTGACTATAATAAGACAAAGGAGAGGGGCCTCAGGATAAGCTTGGCTGGAAGAGCAAACCACAGGTTCTGATATTAAAATTCAAAGTCATGAAGCCTTAGCCTCTGAAGAGAACCTTACTTTGAGGTCTCAGGAATCCCTGTTCATCCTTAGTGACCTCTGCTGGTCGCAGATGTCTCTACAAGGAGGTACTTTTTGTGTAAGCTCAAATTGGAGTTTCCTCACTGTGTTTCTGGCACAGTAATATATGGCTGTGTCTTCAGTGTGTACACTGTTCAGCTTTAAGAAGACTTCACTCTTGGATGTGTCCCTGCTGATGGTGATTCGAGATTGGAGAGCGGAATTGTACTCTGCGCTTCCACCAGCCCACATTATTCCCATCCACTCCAGACCCTTTCCTGGAGGCTGGCGAACCCAGTGTATATGATAGCTGGTTAGGGACAATCCAGAGACAGTGCAGGTGAGAGACAGGGTCTGTGAAGGCTGCACCAGGCCAGGTCCTGTCTCTTTCAGCTGTACCTGGGAAAAGACACCTGGAAACAAACAACATCATGATCAGTCATACATCATATAGATGACATGCCTGAGTCCCTCTCCTGAAACCCTGAAACACTTACAACTTGTAAATGTCACCAGGCAGAGGAGCAGCACCAGGACAGCCATGCTTTGCTGGAGCTCCAGTGAGAAGGAGGTGGGGCCTCTCAGCTAGGCCTGGGCTTTTATAGTGAGTCTGAGGGCTGCTTTGCATGGGCACACACTCCTGAGGGGACAAAAGAAAACGCAGAACTTGGTTTCTACTTCCCTCAGGTGAATGAGATTCGTCTTATGTTTCTTAGAGGATTTGAATATGGGAACTTAGGAATATTTTCTTGTTATTGTTTGTATTTCCAAACCCTGACAAATGGCAATTAGTATGAATCACACTGTGTAAACCTGACAAGCAAAACATAGGAGTGTTTACCCTAAGTGAGTCCACATTTATGCAGTGTAGGCAGAACAGTGTACCATAACACAAATGCATTTGTATATATCTATAAATTGTAGCACTAAATTTAGTATGGATTTGGGACTCTTAGTTATCAGTAACCCTACTTTATGAATCAACTTAAAATTTATTTACTTGGTGTCACTGAAAACATTTTTATTCTCATCACTTGTCTAGAAGATAACTTGCAAAGATGAAGCTCACTAACATTATTACATGTGAATCCAAGTGTTTATCTGAGAGGATACCCAAGAGACTTCTTTGGTTCCAACCTCATGTGGCTCAATTTATTCATTTTCTCATTTTGGAACATAGTATCGAGGGACTGGTTTTAGTACCTCTTGACATATGTCAGTCTACCTTTCTCTATGTACTTTTATCTCTCTTTTTAGCCAGTAATACAGGAAAACACATGTTCCTTTATATAATTATTGCATTATAAGGGATGTGAAATTTGGCTGTCAATAAAAGTTCAGGAAGCACAGTAGTATGCAACTAGTCTTGAGAGTTGTGTTAATGAAAGTGAAAAATAGGGAAGGGAAGCTGAATCATCACAAAAAGTTGAGAAGTAGGCAGTTATGAATATGGGGAACTCCATGCATTGAATTGTAGATCACCATAGAGATCAAGAGTTTGTAGAGCTTACATCCTTGCTTTGGTAACACAAACCAAAGGGGAAATAAAGTGCAGAGCTGGACCTACACTGATCAATCAGCATTTAGAGAATGCCTGTGTAACATATAACTGTGCAAGAGACACAATAGGTAGATGCTACTGTGAGCTTAGACTCAAACTCCCTGCAGCAATTAGGAGAAGAAGAGAGCTCTGGGAATACAGGGCTGGACCACTCTGGATTCGGGCTGTGAATCCATATTACATTCATGGATACTGTCTAGAGGGAGTGTGTACTAATCCTTGAAGTTTCCAGAGGTTGATTTATTGAAATTTCAGTTTTCTGTTGAGATCTGTGTCTATATATTTATTATTTATTATATTATTTCTATCTGTCTCACTGTTTTTGTCTGTATGTCTATCCCTTGCTAAATCTATGTCTGTCTGTGTGTCTTTTTCTTTGTGTTTGTGTATATGTTGACATGAGATGGTTTCCTCTATATGTCTATATGATAATTTTAGTATAAGTTCCATCACTGGGCACGGATTTCACCAATTGCTTAGACTAGTCTCAATGATCATACTGTCTCCATGTCTAAGAATTTTTCTCACTGATTGAGTATCACAGAACTAAACAAAGTTCCTTCTGTTTATGTGGTAAAAACTTGAATCACAGAGCTATCTCCATAGAACACTTTAGGGTATTTAAATGTAGGATATACTCTGATTTGAACAAAATGTAGATCATCACACAGGGCAGAATGGGCCATAAGAGGGCCAGACTCAGATCCTGAAGAAGCAAAGAACCCTTGAGATTGTGTAACCCTAGTCTATGACCAGAAACTCAGTAATATTCCCTAGTTAGAGCACTGTGTTATTTAATGTCAGAGCCAATAAGGGAACCATTCAGTGTCAGTGAACCATGAACACAGATTGCCTTTAGACTGTAAGTCATCATCACACAGACTGGGAAACAGACCTAGCCTTGAATCAACTGTAGTTCTAGTAATAAAATGTATGTGAAGCTCCAGTACTGAGATTGTGAACTCAATGTATCTAGTGATACTCACTGAGCTTCAGTTAGTTGAAAACAGATACTAACCCACTCATACATAACACGATTTCTTTGCTTCTTTCCTGTTTGTGTGTTAAAGTTCATTTTGTGAAATTTCAGCAGAATTTAATGTGTGCAATGAGTTTTCTTTCCTAGAAGTTTCTAAGAGTCCTATTTATACTGTTTTTCAAAAATTATAGTGTATAACACCTTTGGCTAATTATGAACTGAGGTTCTTTATCTAGAGCTCTGATGATTTAGGTGACAAAAGTTGGAAGAAAGCAGTATTCTGAATAGCATGCTGGAATCATATAAATTTTCATTACAAAAGAGTAGGTGGGCATTGGAAGCCAAGTGATTTTGTTTCTTCAATCAAAGCACGATGTCACCTGTGAAATGATCTAGATCTTTTCAGAAAATCATGGACTTTTGTTGCCTGTAATAATGGAATAGCTGTGACTGTAACATATTCACATCCTGTGAGTTCTGGAGAAATAGCAAAGAGAGGGCTGTGCATTCATAGGTTCAACCATTAGGCAAAGATCTGGAAGATACAGGCGTGAAACAAAGCTTATAGTCCCTCATATAGATTTATCAGTACATGAATTTAGAGCAGTAACCTGAAGGTAGAAGCTGAATAGAAAACCATAAAGAACCCTGTTTATTGGCCAGCACTCCATGGTTGTTCAACATGCTTGCTTATACAAACCAGGAACAACTTCCATGGATGGCACTACCCTGTGTGTCTAAACCCTCACTCATCAATCATTATTCAAGAAAATGACCCTGCATTCATTCTTAAAGATCAACCTGGTGGCGGAGATTTTTCCAAATGAAGTCCCTTCTTCCCTGATGACTGTAGCTTGTATTATGTTCAGTGTATTCTAACCACACCACAAATGTACAAGCTGGTACTGTCATTATAACATGACCCGTTAAGAGAGTATCCATGTGTCCCCCAGATAAATAAACAAATAACTGTTAAAAGGCAAAAGGATTAGAATCTACCTATAAAGTAGAATATAATTATATGCAATGGGTGGATTTACCATGAATTCTTATCCTTATAAAAATAATTTGCTTAGTGACTTTCATTAGGGAATGCAGGGAAAAGTAAAACCCAATGAGCAAGAACATTCAGAGTACAGACACGAACTACCTCTGACAGAATGAAAGGCTAAGTTCTCCAATATAGTATGAGAGATACACATTTATTTATGTAATACTCCTTCCCAAACTTTTGTTAATACAATGAAAATATAAGATAAACCCAATATGAAACATACTGAGATTATGTCTAAAAAATATTTTAACATTCCTATCAAAGAATATGTGAAACACAGCACTCGTATTGGAAGTGACCAGCAGAGCTTGTAAAACATGGCTGAATCCCTCATGTTAAGACTTTTCTCTACCACTGCCACTCTAGTACAAAGATTATGCACACACAAATAAGGGATTTAAAATGTGAAATATCCAATACCAAATAATAAACAGATATTCTCTAAATGCTGATTGATCAGGGTGGGTCCAGCTCTGCACTCTATTTCCTCTATGGTTTATATTACCAAGGCATGGATGAATGCTCTATAAACTCTTGTTCTCTATGGTGATCTACAACTCAAGACAGGTGTTCATGGTATTCATATTTGCCTATTTCTCCACTTTTGTAGTGGTTCAGCTTCTCTTCCTTATTTTTTACTTTCATTAACATAACTCTCAAGACTAGTTGCATACTACTGTGCTTCCTGAAATTTTATTCTCAACCAAATTTCCTATCCCTTATTAATGCAATTATTATGTATAGGATCACTCATAATTGGTTTCCAGCCATAAATAAACTTTTTATTTCCTATGGAAATAAAGATGTGACCTCTTCCCCAAGATGATGCCTTAATATAATCACTTCTACCCAAATGCATTGGCAAAGATAAAAGACCCAATCTAGATTGCGAGCAGGACGATGTTTGCCCAAGAGAACAACACCTTTCGCTCATGTGATGTCTAATCTATATGTTATCCTTTGGATTCACATCTCAGACAAGTGATAAAAATAAATTCTTAAAGTCAAGATAAATGAAACCTGTCTCTTGGATGTCACTAACAGTATTCTAACCTTTAACAGGGAGTAATAATTCAAACACAATATTTATTAATGAAAACAATGAGCATGTTTTTGAAATATCACCATTTGAATCAGGGCCTTATATACTAGACAAGAACTCTTCAAGCAAATTTTAAAAAAATATTTTATTTTTGATAACGCATATATTTCTCTTAATAAACAATATAGTACTCATGGTGAGTAGAACAGTGTTCACAAGAATTGCAGGTGGTTATGAGCTTCCAATTGTGGTTGTCAGAAACTGGAGCTGATCCTCTACAAGAACAGTATGTTCTCTCAACCACTTAGGTGTTTCTCCAGTACTTAGATGAACAATCAAAGCCTTTCCTTTCATGTTTTTTTCCAGTTCTTTTCACAAAGACCTAAACATAACATTGAGCTGAATGAACCTGAAAGACATTGTTTGAGTGAAAGCCAAACACCAAGAAGACAAAAGGAGTTCTTATCAAGTGTAACCTGAGAAAACTGACCTCAGGGTTAAGTAACACTGAGGGAAGGTTGACCCTGGCTTTCACACTGTAGATTGAGATGTCCAAACTGTTATATTGGGAGGATTATTCTAACAATGAACTGTATGGATGTTGACCACAGTTAATATAATATTATGTTCATCTATGGAGTGACTTGATCTTCTGAGATATCTCCCCAAACAATAACTCTGTAGTCACTTAACAGTGGACACATATGTTACAACTTAATGTTGGACAGGGTAAATAAAGTTTCAAGTATAAGACCATTACTAAAAATACAGGCAGAAGAGAAATAAATGCATTATGAACTTCTCTCTGATTATAAGTTAGATCATACCCTAGTGAGGTCTCATCATAAATGTCAGCTGTACAAATTTTTATTTTACATTATTAAATTATAGCACCATTTGCTTATATTTAAAAATTTTAAGATGTAAACAATAATTTATTATATTTCTGATTGTACTACTATTAGATTCATAATTATAATGTTAATCAATCAAATTCTCAATTTCTAGACTTCTTCTAATCAATTACAATATTTTAGAAATATCAATAATTTTATTTTTTACCTAGTAAGACAAAAATTCACAAAGCCTATGAATCACTCAAACAAGTTTACAGTAAGAATAGTAATAAAATGATTTAAAGTGTGAAAAGAATATAATATATTTGGAGCTACCAGGCACTGATGAAATGTATTTTCATGTCTGTTCTGACTGAACCAGGGTGAGCCAATTATTTTGGGACCATCTTCTGGAGCAATGGGGAACTGGTAAGATTCTTCAGTTTTTTGTATAGGAACTATTTAAGAAAAAATTCTATACATAATTTATAAAATAGTTATTTGCATTAATTTGTCTATTTTTATAATTGACACCAAATTGGTTGTCACACAGAATTAAGGAAAGAACAGTATAGGAATCTATGTGCTCTAGTCACACACTATCAGGACACATGTTATAAGAACCTACTGTAGTGTTTTTGACCTTGAGATTGTGCATGCTATTATTCTACACTCATAACATCTAGTTATGATTTCCTTTATAACTCCCTGGAACAAATTCCTAGACAGTCAAAAGCAGACAAATTCAAGGGACTTTCCATGTACTTAATTTTTCTCTTGTATTTCAGAGAATACTTCTACTTTTTGTTTGTTAATTTACTGACACTGATATGGATATGTGAACAGTCCTTTGGGATATAGTATATTTCTCAGTATCTTGTTATGGATATTTTTTATCATAATATAAATGCTTAGAACTAGAACCTCAAAATATTGGCTTTGGTATATTTTAGTTATAACCAAATTGTTGAAAACTCTCTCCCTGCTCAAAAGTAGTCCCCAGCAGCCATGAATTCTGATCCTCAGCCTGACCCTGGGTAACATGAGGCAGAATAATCTGCTTTCTACTTTGTGTCTAATTATTCAATGCATTATTATAAGTTATAATATCAAGATTCTAAGAATCTAGACACTTCTGTATCTATCCAAACCTTCAACACTCACTGCTGGTGTCACTGCAGCTGTGTATGATAAAAGCTGATGATAGAGGGGACAAGGACTGGAGCTGACATCTGGGGAAACATGAAGACTGGAGGCTGAGAATTTTGTGATTTGAGGGTTTAGGACACAACTGCAGAAGAACCAGTCCTTTGTATTTTTATGTGAAATGTAAATTTTAGCAAGAGGGAAATACATAAAAATGTGAATTGTCAGAAACTATAATGAAGTGAACACTTCTAAGTCCTGATGGTTTAGAATAAGAAAATAATTAAATTTCCTAGATGTCTTGTGAAAAGAACATTAATTCAGGGTACAAATAGTTTTTCCACCTGCGAACCCCTCTAGAGTCAAGTCTCTTGCCAACCCTAAGATGGCTCCCTTAGTTAGGATATATACTTCGCTGCTCCCGTATCCACCCTTCCTATATCCCAACCATCCCAATCCCCCGAGCTCCTCCCATCCTCCCCTTCTCATGTTTCTCATCCCATTTCCCCTTTGCCCCATGCCACCTCACCCACAAGTTCCCAGTTTTTGCCCTGCAATCTTGTCTACTTCCCCTCTCCAGGCGGATGACTATACGATTTTCTTTGGGTTCACTTTCTTATTTAGCTTCTCTAGGATCACAAATTATATGCTCAATGTCCTTTATTTATGGCTAGAAACCGATTATGAGTGAGTACATCCCATGTTCCTCTTTTTGGGTCTGGAATACCTCACTCAGGATAATGTTTTCTATTTCCATCCATTTGCACGCAAAATTCGAGAAGTCATTGTTTTTTTACCGCCGAGTAGTACTCTAATATGTATATATTCCACACTTTCTTCATCCATTCCTCCATTGAAGGGCATCTAGGTTGTTTCCAGGTTTTGGCTATTACAAACAATGCTGCTATGAACATAGTTGAACAGATACTTTTGTCATTTGATGGGAAATCTCTTGGGTATATTCCCAATAGTGGTATTACTGGATCTTGGGGTAGGTTGATCCCAAATTTCCTGAGAAATCGCCACACTGATTTCCAAAGTGGTTGCACAAGTTTGCATTCCCACCATCAATGAATGAGTGTGCCCCTTTCTCCACAACCTCTCCAGCAAAGGCTATCATTGGTGTTTTTGATTTTAGCCATTCTGACAGGTGTCCCCGGCTGGTACCTTGGGTAACTGAGGAGAGGGAACCTGAAATGACCCTATCCTATACTGATGAATATCTTACATATCACCTTAGAACCTTCATCTGGCGATGGATCGAGGTAGAGACAGAGACTCAATTTGGAGCAACGGTCTGAGCTCTTAAGGTCCAAATGAGGAGCAGAAGGAGGGAGAACATGAGCAAGGAAATCAGGACCACGAGGGATGCACCCACCCACTGTGACAGTGGAACTGATTTATTGGGAGCCCACCAAGGCCAGCTGGTCTGGGACTGAATAAGCATGGGTTGAAACTGGACTCTCTGAGCATGGCGGACAATGAAGGCTGATGAGAAGCCTAGGACAATGGCACTAGGTTTCGATCCTAATACATGAACTGGCTTTGTGGGAGCTTAGCCTGTTTAGAAGCTCACCTTCCTGGACGTAGATAGAAGACCTTCGTCTTCCCGCAGGGCAGAGAATTTGAACTGCTCTTCAGTATCGAGAGGGAGGGGGAATGGTGTGGGGGGAGGAGAAGAGAAGTGGGGATAGGGGGAGGGGAGTGGGGGAGGGGGCAATATTTGGGAGGAGGGGAGGGAAATGGGAAACGGGGAGCAGGTGGAAATTTTAATTAAAAAAGGATAAAAAAAATTAAAAAAAAAGAGAAACGATAAAAAAATTAGTTTTTTCATCATGTCTACAAAAAAATTCCAAAAAATTACAGATTGATGTATATTCCAAAGCAGACTTAATAAACTTACACTTAAAAATTGTCCTAACTTACAGTCTCCTTTTGAAATACACATTTACACACACACACACACACAATCACACACACAATGTATTGAATGGAATTAAATGGAAATATATATATATATAAATTCATGGCACATATAAAATTCTATGTCAATCTGTCTGACAAGAGGAAGCAAATTTATAGCTCAGATGATTTGATTTGTAGGTACAATCCATTGATTGGTTCTACCTTGGGAAAAAAATAGGAAGCTTGATAGGCTTCAACAGTTGAGACCGATCTCAACTGGACTTTTTTTTTGTATTATTTTTTTGTATTTTTTGAGACAGGGTTTCTCCGTAGCTTTTGGTTCCTGTCCTGGAACTACATCTTGTAGACCAGGCTGGCCTCGAACTCACAGAGATCCACCTGCCTCTGCCTCCCGAGTGCTGGGATTAAAGGTGTGCGCCACCACCGCCTGGCTTCAACTGGACATTTTTGACTGAAAGAAGAAATCTCACATTTGAAAATTAAAGCAAGATTGCATGCAGCATAGTCTATAATTTCCATATTTCTGAAGTGACCCCTAATGGTCTTGGAAGTCCTGTTGGTCCTTTGCAACCCCTCCTGTTTCCAAGTTTCTCTGAAGAGGGGCTTTCTGCAGGCTCACACTGTAGTTCCCTCACTGTGTGTCAGTCACAGTAATACATGTCCATGTCCTCAGGTTGCAGAGTGTTGCATTTTAAGAAAACTCGTCTCTTTGAGGTGTCCCTGCTGATGGTGTATTAGGATTTGAGAACTGAATTATATTTGCCCAGATACAGAGATGTACAGGTAGATGTAAGAGGTGACTTTGATGGTGGCCATCATTTTTGAGTTGATGGCATTGTAGGATGCTCTCAATTATGAGACCATGATGAATAGTAAATGCTAGCTCCTCAACTCTCTGAACTAGTGGGTTGCCAGCTCAGCTTCTGGCTTCTGAGTCTTTATTGGGAAATAGAACAACATAGATTTAGTTATACACTACATTTTGTGGAAGTTGCTGGTTTGGATCTGATTGACTCAGTCATGTGCTGGCTAGTAACCATGGAGTCACAATTACTTTCTAAAACAGCAACGGCTACAGATGCAATCACTGTGAAGGTGTTAACAGAACAAGTTTTTATTTTTATACACATGGAAAAAAAGAAGATGATAAAATTAAAGTGAACATGGCAAAAATTAACAGTTTGAAATATATTTTAGATGACAAATCAAGAATCATTAAAATAACCTTAAGATTATGTTGCTTTGGAAAAGATGTTCTTTTCTTTTCACAGAAGATGAGAACCTATGGGATACTTCCAGACTAATATGGTTTGATGGACCAAGACCTTCTCAAAAGTCACCGTGAACACCCCCCAAAATCACTTTCCCCAATAAACAGCAGGAAGTAGTTTGGAGAAGAACTACACCCATATTTCCAAATACTGTTTAAAAATGTTTCTTTTCATTTAAAAGGGTGTATACTATAGAGATGAATACTTTGCATTGATGTGGATCTTGGTATATTGATACAAATTTTAGGTCAATTTTGTTATATGTATATTTCTGCTCTTGATTAAGGTATTGTGTTTGCGTACATCATTTAAAAATGTAATGTATAATTAAGAAATACAGGTTAATAGATAATCATCTATAATAGTCAAGCTTGTAGTAATGGTAGTTAGATATCTAGATATATATTTCAGTTAGATAGGTATTCTTCAAATCTTTCAGAGACCTTCAGAATATGGCATTTAAAATGTTTCAAATGGGAATTTTATGACAATGAGACACATCTGCTCCTTGTAGCACCAATTACTTAAAGAGGAAGATGGGCTTTGAAAAAGCTTTTTGTGGAGTTGGTTTGCCATTTGGGCAAGAAACTGTTCTTGCCTGGACTGCTTGATGCTTTGGACATGTAGGACCCACAGAGAAATGAACTTGCCTAAAGGTGAGATGGTTCTTCAGGGTTCCTGCTTCATGAAAGAGTCTACGAGACATTCCCGAGGTCACTGAAGAAAGTGATTGACAAACTGCCAATATGAATGAAATTGTCTTTGAAATTTCCTGCTTCATGGAAATGTCTGCTGGATAATATTGCCTGTAGACTGAAGATGGATGCCACAACATTACATAAGTACTTAGGGTGAATGTCCAAGCAGCAAAATGTCTCTGTTAATTCTAGAGATTTGGAAGTTACTTACAATGCACTTTCTGCTTACTTAGGTAATATTATGTCCTTCTGGAGTCTTTGATGAAATTGAAGAATTTATAATTATGGTTATAATTTTTCTTAGTTGTGATAAAAGAAAAAGTTGTAACTACAATTCTCACTTTATATCTTTTTATATGTATTTTTTCTATGTTAAAGTTAAAACCTTCCTTTTTATTTAAACAGAAAAGGGGAGATGATGTATGATTTCTCTCTGTATGCTGTGATTACCATTAATGAATAAAGAAACTGTTTTGGACCTATAGCAGGGCAGAATTAGCTAGGTTTGGAAAGCTATGCTGAATGCTGAGAAAAAGAAGGGTGGAATCAGGAGAAGCCATGTAGTCTTCCCAGAGACAGACACTAGTTGAAATTCTGCTGGTATGCCACAGCTAAATGGCAATACACAGATTACTAGTAATGGGTTAAATTAATATGTAAGATCTAGCAGATAAAATGTTTGAGATAATAGGCCAAGTGGTGATTTAATTAATACTGTTTCTGTGTTATTATTTCAGATCTGGGCAAATGGGAAATGCACAAATGGCCTCCTTACTACAATCATGCCAAATAAATACAGTGTTGTTGATAATTAATTAATTTATTTCCCTGAAAAACATTCAACACTGTATATTCTGATAATTATTTCCTTTCTCCATTTTTTTGCCAATCTTGCCCATCTCCCAAATACCAGAATTCCATGACAGGCAGAATTTAAAGGATCATTTATAAAAAGACATATAAGGGTTTTGATTGAAGACATTCATTTTCATAAAGACTGTTAATGTTTTAAAAATTGATAATTGGCAATGAATTTTCTCTTTTTAAATTCTTATACAATACACATATTTTCTACAGATGGCAATTCTTTTATCAATGTATAGTGATAATATCCAGGGCTCAAGAGTTGGCTCAATATCTGTCTCCCAGTATTGGTATCTTAAGCTGGATTATCAACACTTATCTTAGAGGTTGGGTGTGATTGTTTATTCTCTATTCCCAGCACACTAGGAGTGTTCTGACTGGATATACTCTAAGATTTGCAATGCACTGTGATACCCTGTCTCAAAAATAAGATAGAAATCAACTGGTAAACATACTCAAACTCAATTGTAGCCTCTAGACACCTATGAAAACCTTGTACTATGCACACATGTTCTAGCCAATTAGCAGTTTCAACCATTAGAACATTGTCCATACCCTGCATTGGATTCACAGTTTGTAGTTATTTAGAACTTTGTCATGGCCACTTCAGACCTTGAATGAGCTGCTTGATATGGAACATGAGAGATTAACTCCTGTAGACTTGTTCCATCTCTACAGCGTTACAACTGCACTTCCTATTCTGGGGACTTTCAGCCATGAGAGCGGCTCCTTTAAGACTATGAAAGTGAGAAATGATATTTGTCTAAGTGTTTAATTCCTATTTTTAAGTGAATTTGGTTCTTAAACTTAAGGTCTTTCACATGCTCAAAAGCATTCTACCACAGAGCTACAAGCCTAGTTCAATCTTTTAAAACATTAAATTGTCTACAGAAAATGATTTTTGATGACTGCATTTATGGACTACTAGAATAAAAACCAAGAACCACAAATTCTTCTTTGATGCCCAGCACTTATAACTTATTTTGTAAAGGATCAATTTACCGAGCATGGATCTTGAGAATGCAGGAGTAGTGAGGATAAATCAAACCAAACAAAGAAAACAGAAGGAAGAGGACAAGGAGAAGTAGAGGGAAACTTCTCCCTCAGCTGGTGACCCTTATTCTGAGTCTGGACTCAATGACCTTTTCAGGACTACTGTGTAGTTGAAACACAGAATGTGCTGGAATCTCACTACTCATGTTCAACAATACACACCTGAATGAAAAGGTAAAATAAGTTTTTGCCCGGCAATCTTGTCTACTTCCCCTTTCCAGGCAGATGACTATAAGGGAACTAGCGGGTGAGGTGGCTTGGTGCTAAGGGAAAATGGGATGAGAAATGTGAGAAGGAAAGGATGGGAGGAGCTTGAGGGATTGGGATGGTTAGGATATAGGAAGGATGGATACGGGAACAGCGAAGTATATATCCTAACTAAGGGAGCCATTTTAGGGTTGGCAAGAGACTTGACTCTAGAGGGGCTTGCAGGTGTCCAGGGAGATGTCCCCAGCTGGTACCTTGGGCAACTGAGGAGAGGGAACCTGAAATGATCCTATCCTATACTGATGAATATCTTACATATCACCTTAGAACCTTCATCTGGCGATGGATCGAGATAGAGACAGAGACTCAATTTGGAGCAATGGTTTGAGCTCTTAAGGTCCAAATGAGGAGTAGAAGGAAGGAGAACATGAGCAAGGAAATCAGGACCACGAGGGATGCACCCACCCACTATGACATTGGAACTGATTTATTGGGAGCCCACCAAGGCCAGCGGGACTGGGACTGAATAAGCATGGGTTGAAACTGGACTCTCTGAACATGGCGGACAATGAAGGCTGATGAGAAGCCAAGGACAATGGCACTAGCTTTCGATCCTAATACATGAACTGGCTATGTGGGAGCTTAGCCTGTGTGGACGATCACCTTCCTGGACCTAGATAGAAGTGGGAAGACCTTGGTCTTCCCGCAGGGCAAGGAATTTGTACTGCTCTTCAGTAACGAGAGGGAGGGGGAATGGAGTGGGGGGAGGAGAGGAGGAGTGGGGATAGGAAAAGGGGAGTGGGGGAGGGGCAATACTTGGGAGGAGGGGGAGGGAATTGGGAAACGGGGACAGGTGGATCAACATAGTAAAAATGGCAATTCTACCAAAAGCAATCTATAGATTCAATGCAATCCCCATCAAAATCCCATCAAAATTCTTCACAGATCTGGAAAAGACAATAATCAACTTTATATGGAAAAACAAAAAACCCAGGATAGCCAAAACAATCTTATACAATAAAGGATTGTCTGGAGGCATTAACATCCCTGACTTCAAACTCTATTACAGAGCTACAGTATTGAAAACAGCTTATTATTGGCATAGAAACAGAGAAGTCGACCAATGGAATCCAATAGAAGACCCTAGCTTTAACCCACAAACCTATGAACACCTGATTTTTTGATAAAGGAGCTAAGAGTATTCAATGGAAGAAAGAAAGCATCTTCAACAAATGGTGCTGGCAAAATTGGATGTCAGCCTGCAGAAGAATGAAAATAGGTCCATATCTATCAGCATGCTCAAAACTCAAGTCCAAATGGATTAAAGACCTCAATATCAGTCCGAACACACTGAACCTGATAGAAGAGAAAGTGGGAAGTACTCTACAACACATGGGCACAGGAGAACACTTCCTACATACAACCCCAGCAGCACAGACATTAAGGGCATCATTGAATAAATGGGACCTCCTGAGACTGAGAAGCTTCTGTAAAGCAAAGGACACTGTCACTAAGACAAAAAGGCAACCCACTGACTGGGAGAAGATCTTCACCAACCCCGCAACAGACAAAGGTCTGATCTCCAAAATATATAGAGAACTCAAGAAAGTAGACAGTAAAGGGCTAATCAACCCAATTAAAAAATGGGGCACTGAGCTGAACAGAGAATTCTCAACAGAAGAATTTCGAATGGCCAAAAGACATTTAAGGTCATGCTCAACTTCCCTAGCGATCAGGGAAATGCATATCAAGACAACTTTAAGATATCATCTTACACCTGTCAGAATGGCTAAAATCAAAAACACCAATGATAGCCTTTGCTGGAGAGGTTGTGGAGAAAGGGGTACACTCATCCATTGCTGGTGGGAATGCAAACTTGTGCAACCACTTTGGAAAACAGTGTGGCGGTTTCTCAGTAATTTCAGGATCCACTCACCCCTGGACCCAGCAATACCACTCTTGGGAATATACCCAAGAAATGCCCTATCACACAACAAAAGTATATGCTCAACTATGTTCATAGTAGCATTGTTTGTAATAGCCAGAACCTGGAAACAACCTAGATGACCTTCAATGGAAGAATGGCTGAAGAAAGTATGGAATATATACATATTAGAGTACTACTCAGCAGTAAAAACAATGACTTCCTGAATTTTGCAGGCAAATGGATGGAAATAGAAAACACTATCCTGAGTGAGGTGAGCCAGACCCAAAAAGAGGAACATGGGATGTACTCACTCATATTTGGTTTCTAGCCGTGAATAGGGGACATTGAGCCTATTATACATGGTCCTAGAGAAGCTAATTAAGAAGATGAACCCAAAGAAAAACATTTCGGCAATGAAAGGAGACAGAGACAAAGACCCACATGGGAGCACCGGACTGAAATCTCAAAGTCCAAATCATGAGCAGAGACAGAGAATGAGCAAGGAACTTAGGACCGCAAGGGGTGCACCCACACACTGAGACAATGGGGATGCTCTATCAGGAACTCACCAAGGCCAGCTGGCCTGGGTCTGAAAAAGCATAGGATAAAACCGGACTTGCTGAACATAATGAACAATGAGGACTACTGAGTCCTCAGAACTCATTGGTTCCTCAAGAACAATGGCAATGGGTTTTTGACCCTACTGCACGTACTGGCTTTGTGGGAGCCTAGGCAGTTTGGATGCTCACCTTACTAGACCTGGATGGAGGTGGGTGGTCCTTCGACTTCCCACAGGGCAGGGAACCTGGATTACTCTTAGGGATGATGAGGGAGGGGGACTTGATGGGAGAGGGGGAGAGAGAGGGAAATGGGAGGTGGTGGCGGGGAGAAGGCAGAAATCTTTAATAAATAAATAAACAATAAAAAGAACTGAAAAAAATAATAAAATAACATGAGCATAAAAAAAAGGTAAAATAAGAACAGACTACATAGATGAGTAACAGTGTCTGTCACAGACTATAAAGAGTAAGGTAGAGGCTGCTAAGCTGTGTTCTCTGCTTCTGGTGTTTTGGAATTCACTGGGATCTTTTTTTTTTATTGAAAAAAAAATTTTCTGCCTCCTCCCCGCCTCCCATTTCCCTCCCCATCCTCCCGCCCCTCTCCCCCTCCCCCCACTCCTCTTCTCCTCCCTCTCCAGTCCCAGGAGTGGTCAGAGTTCCCTGCCCTGTGGAAAGTCTAAGGTCCTCCCGCCTCCATCCAGATCTAGGAAGGTGAACATCCAAACTGTCTAGGCTCCCACAAAGCCAGAACATGAAGTAGGATCAAAACCCCGTGCCATTGTCCTTGGCCTCTTGACAGCTCTCATTGTCCTCCATGTTCAGAGAGTCCGGTTTTATCCCATGCTTTTTCAGTCACAGTCCAACTGGCCTTGGTGAGCTCCCAATAGATCGGCCCCACTGTCTCAGTGGGTGGGTGCACCCCTCGTGGTCCTGACTTCCTTGTTCATGTTCTCCCTCCTTCTGCTCCTCATTAGGACCTTGGGAGCTCAGTCCGGTGCTCCAGTGTTGGTCTCTGTCTCTATCTCCATCCATCGCTAGTTGAAGGTTCTTTGGTGATGTGCAAGATATTCATCAGTATGGCTATAGGATAGGTTCATTTCAGGTTTCCTATCGTCAGGTGCCCAAGGAACTAACTGAGGACATTGCCCTGAGCATCTGGTAGCCACTCCAGGTCACATCATCTTTTGTAATTCTTTGAGGTACACCCACAGTTTTTATAATGTCTTAGTAGAACCACATTCCCATTTCCACAGCACAGGCATCCAATACCATCTACTCCCATAACAGTTTGTCTCATTCTTTCCTTGGGTAAATGGCACTCATATCAATGGTTACAGGCAACTAATTCTTTAGTATTTAAGATCCATACCTTTAGTTATCAGAATGTTAACTTTATGCTACCTTTTTTGACCACTTTCACTGGTCAATATGAAGCATTCCAATCAGGGAAAAGAGGGCAGAACAATGTCTGCTCATGAGGATGTCACCTCTCAACTCTGCATTCCTGGAGCTATCTATTAACCTACTGACTCAGAACTCAGGGAAATGAGAGAAATGAATTTCTTACAAAGAAAAATCAAGCTGTTCTCTTGGATGACAGAAGCCATGTTATATCCTTTAACAGTGAGTAGTGATGTTTCAAACACAGTATTTATTATTCAATATGAGAAATAAAATTTTGAAATATTACCACTTTAATCAAGGTCTCATATAAACTATACAAGAACTAAACCATTGGGCTAAATCAAAGCATTGAATGAGAACTTTATAAAAAAAATACACTGTTTTAATTAGGAGTATAAGCTTCTGTGTGGGTAGTGTACTGTTAATAGAGATAAACAGATGGCACAGGGTCTTCTAGACTCATGTGGTTCTGAGCCGCCAGCATATTTTAGAGTTTACAATCTTCTTTGGCTCCTTCTGGAATGGATGCTGACCACTACACAGGATCACCTTGGTCCAGTGTGATGTTTTTCATTTTGTTCAGGTAAAAGCACATTTTAAGTTTAAAAGAAACTATAAGAGGGCTGTGAAAATCACGTTTTTGCCACACAAGGAGCTTTCAGTGGGTTCTAAAGAAAGAACTCAGAATCCACAGCTAAAACAAGAAATGGGTGTGGCAGCCAACCAGGCATATTGTATAGGAAATGTGGAGAAAGAACAGTCACTGGGACTCACTGGACAACCAGACTATCCAGTCGTTGAGATCCAGGCCCATAGAATTTGATAGAATTTTTCTCGCTATATGTGGTATAGATTGTTAGAGAAATGTATCATATGTCAACACACACATACATGGGGAGGAGTAAGAAAGAAAGAAAAGGAGAAAGAGAAAAACATAGACAGAGACAGGTAGACAGAAAGATAAAGGGAAACAGAAACACTGTAATAAATAAACACACACAACACAACAGGAAACAAAAATTGGAATAAATATTTGGACATTCAAGGAGTACTACACTCTACACCTGTAGAGAAAATCCGAGGCTGTGCAGACACTGAGGAGTCCAGTCGTCCTTGCTTCTCTGAGCAGGCTCTTTTTTGACCCAGTTTTCTTTCATTTTTTTTTATGGCAAGAACTTTTATTTATTTTCTCTAATGAATTATGTCACAAACACTAAAAGCCTGTTTTTTTTTGTTGCATACAGTCTTTATTTTTTTAATTATTTTTATTATTTTTTATTTATTTATTAAAGATTTCTGCCTTCTCCCCGCCACCACCTCCCATTTCCCTCCCCCTCCCCCATCAAGTTTCCCTCCCTCATCATCCCTAAGAGTAATCCGGGTTCCCTGCCCTGTGGGAAGTCCAAGGACCACCCACCTCCATCCAGGTCTAGTAAGGTGAGCATCCAAACTGCCTAGGCTCCCACAAAGCCAGTACATGCAGTAGGATCAAAAACCCATTGCCATTGTTCTTGAGTACTCAGTAGTCCTCATTGTCCATTATTTGTATTCTTTTTAAATTAAAGTTTCCACCTGTCCCCGTTTCCCATTTCCCTCCCCCTCCTCCCAAATATTGCCCCTCCCCCCACTCCCCTTTCCCTATCCCCACTCCTCTTCTCCTCCCCCCATTCCATTCCCCCTCCCTCTCCCTACTGAAGAGCAGTACAAATTCCCTCCACAGAGGGAAGACCAAGGTCCTCCCACTTCTATCTAGGTCCAGGAAGGTGATCCTTCAAACAGGCTAAGCTCCCACAAAGCCAGTTCATGTATTAGGATCAAAACCTAGTGCCAGTGCTCCAATGTTGGTCTCTGTCTCTGTCTTCTTTCATCGCCTGATGAAGGTTAATATTCAGGAGGATGCTTATATGTTTTTCTTTGGGTTCACCTTCTTATTTAGCTTCTCTAGAATCACGAATTATAGTCTCAATGTCCTTTATTTATGGCTAGAAACCAAATATGAGTGAGTACATCCCATGTTCCTCTCTTTGGGTCTGGCTTACCTCACTCAGGATAGTGTTTTCTATTTCCGTCCATTTGTATGCAAAGTTCAAGAAGTCATTCCTTTTTACTGCTGAGTAGTACTCTAATATGTATATGTTCCATACTTTCTTCATCCATTCTTCCATTGAAGGACATCTAGGTTGTTTCCAGGTTCTGGCTATTACAAACAATGCTGCTATGAACATAGTCGAGCGTATACTTTTGTTGTATGTTTGAAGTCTCACGATCCAAAGGAGGAGCAGAAGGAGAGTGAGCAGGAGCAAAAAACTCAGGACCGCGAGGGGTGCACCCGCACACTGAGGCAAAGGGGATGTTCTATCGGGAACTCACCAAGGCCAGCTGGCCGGGGTCTGAAAAAGCATGGGACAAAACCGGTCTCGCTGAACATAATGGACAATGAGGACTACTGAGAACTGAAGAACAATGGCAATGGGTTCTTGATCCTATTGCACGTAATAGCTTTGTGGGAGCCCAGGTAGTTTGGATGCTCACCTTAATAGACCTGGATAGAGGTGGGTGGTACTTGGACCTCCCACAGGACAGAGAAACCTGCTTGCTCTTTGGGCTGAGGAGGGAGGAAGACTTGATTGGGGGAGGAGGAGGGAATGGGAGGTGGTGGTGGGGAAGAGGCAGAAATCTTTAATAATTAAATAAATAAATTAATAATAATAAATAAATAAAACAAACAAACAAAAAAAAACAAAACCTAGTGCCATTATCCTTGGCTTCTCATCAGCCTTCATTGTCCGCCATGTTCAGAGAGTCCAGTTTCAACCCATGCTTATTCAGTCCCAGTCCCGCTGGCCTTGGTGGGCTCCCAATAAATCAGTTCGACTGTCACAGTGGGTGGGTGCACCCCTCGTGGTCTTGACTTCCTTACTCATGTTCTCCCTCCTTCTGCTCCTCAAATGGACCTTAAGAGCTCAGACCATTGCTCCAAATTGAGTCTCTGTCTCTATTTCGATCCATCGCCAGATGAAGGTTCTAAGGTGATATGTAAGATATTCATCAGTATAGGATAGGATCATTTCAGGTTCCCTCTCCTCAGTTGCCCAAGGTACCAGCTGGGGACATCTCCCTGGACACCTGCAAGCCCTTCTAGAGTCAAGTCTCTTGCCAACCCTAAGATGGCTCCCTTAGTTATTATATATACTTCGCTGCTCCCGTATCCACCCTTCCTATATCCTAACCATCCCAATCCCTCAAGCTCCTCCCATCCTCCACTTCTCACGTTTCTCATCCCATTTCCCCTTAGCCCCATGCCACCTCACCCGCAAGTTCCCAGTTTTTGCCTGGCAATCTTGTCTACTTCCCCTATCCAGGCGGATGACTATACGATTTTCTTTGGGTTCACTTTCTTATTTAGCTTCTCTAGGATCACAAATTATAGGCTCAATGTCCTTTATTTATGGCTAGAAACCAATTATGAGTGAGTACATCCCATGTTCCTCTCTTTGGGTCTGGGATACCTCACTCAGGATAGTATTTTCTATTTCCATCCATTTGCATGCAAAGGCTATCATTGATGTTTTTGATTTTAGCCATTCTGACAGATGTAAGATGGTATCTCAATGTTGTTTTAATTTGCATTTCCCTTATGGCTAAGGAGGTTGAGCATGACCTTAAGTGTCTTTTGGCCATTTGAATTTCTTTTGTTGAGAATTCTCTGTTCAGTTCAGTGCCCCATTTTTTAATTGGGTTAATTAGCATTTTAAAGTCCAGTTTCTTGAGTTCTTTATATATTTTGGAGGTCAGAACTTTGTCTGTTGCAGGATTGGTGAAGATCTTCTCCCAGTCAGTGGGTTGCCTTTTTGTCTTAGTGACAGTGTCCTTTGCTTTACAGAAGCTACTCATTTTCAGGAGGTCCCATTTATTCAATGTTGTCCTTAATGTCTGTGCTGCTGGGGATAAACGTAGGAAGTGATTTCCTGTACCCATATGTTGTAGACTACTTCCCACTTTTTCTTCTATCAGGTTCAGTGTGTTCAGACTGATATTGAGGTCTTTAATCCATTTGGACTTGAGTTTTGTGCACGGCGATAGATATGAATCTATTTTCATTCTTCTACACGTTGACAACCAGTTCTGCCAGCACCATTTGTTGAAGATGCTCTCTTTTTTCCATTGAATACTTTTAGCTCCTTTATCAAAAATCAGGTGTTCATATGTTTGTGGGTTAAAATCAGGGACTTGTACTCGGTTCCATTGATCCACTTCTCTGTTTTTATGCCAATACCAAGCTGTTTTCAATACTGAAGCTCTGTAATAGAGTTTGAAGTCAGGGATGGTAAAGCCTCCAGACGATCCTTTATTATATAAGATTGTTTTGGCTATCCTGGGTTTTTTGTTTTTCCTTATAAAGTTGATTAATGTCCTCTCAAGATCTGTGCCTTTAGTAGCATGGCAGGATACAAGATCAATTCCAAAAAATCAGTTGCCCTCCTATACACAAAGGATAAGGAAGCAGAGAGTGAAATCAGAGAAGCATCACCCTTCACGATAGTCACAAATAGCATAAAATATCTTGGGGTAACCCTAACCAAGGAAGTGAAGGATCTATTTGACAAGAACTTTAAGTCTCTGACCCAGTTTTCTAAGCGCTCTCAGCGCTCCCTACTGGTCCGTGAATCCCACAGTGGTGTTTTTGTCTGAGCTCACAGTAACATTCATTCACTCTGTCTCTTGCAGAGAAGTACACTGCTGTGTCCTCAAACCTCACACTGCTCATTAACAGGTACAGAATGTTCTTGTCATTGTCTCTGGAGATTGTGAATTGGCCCTTCACAGAGTTTGCATAGTAGGTGGTACCAACATTACTAATGGCTGCGACCCACTCCACCCACTTCCCGGGAGCCTGGTGGACCCAGCTCATATAATAACCACTGAAGGTGAATCCAGAGACTGCACAGGAGAGTTTCAGGGACTTTCCAGTCTTCACGAAGTCTCCCCCATACTCCACCAACTGCACCCCACACTGGACACCTGTAAACCGAAAGAATTATGGTTAGAAAACTGACACAGAAGACATTTTTTCTGTTTCTCATGTCCACACAACACACAGCATCTCATCTTTATGAACTACCTTTTAAAATAAGGGCAGAGAAAACCAATATGAGCCCTAAGTCCATGGTGAGTGGCCTGTGTTCAGTGCTGAACCCTGACTGGGAGGATTTGGGAATCCTGGGCTGGTCTCTTCAACCAAAGCTGCAGGGTCAGGGCAGGCCTAGTTTTTATGGGTACAAAGAAGCCTTATTTGCTTACCTTCCTGTTATAGCAGGCTCTGTAGTTTGACATGGGCAGAAGGCAGTACTCAGAGCATATATAAGACATCATATACACTGATGACAGTTATGGAAATTGAAGCAATAACATAGCTCTGAGTACACATTATCCTTGTTAGGGATTCTCCACACTGTATTTTCTTCCCTTTACCAACATGCGTAGTAAATGTTGTGTTCTCACACATCATGTCTTTTTAGGATCAATGTGAAATTTAAAAGCTCTACATAGCTGTGTTCCTAGATATGATTATCACTCTCTGTCCCTTTGTCTCTACTGGACTTGGCTTCATACTGAGGTGGATTTTGGGTAGGGTGACATCTGCTTCTAAGTGGAACTCCATTTTTGTGACAGGAACACATGAGATTTTTCTGAATTTTCCTCAGTTCTGAGAGATCCTGTCCTATGGACCCAGGATGTTTGCAAATGAGACATTTCTTGTTGCTGTTTGTCTTCCTCTCAGTGATTGCTATGGAGACATATTTATATGTGCAGCACTCCATTGTTTTCATCTTGAAGATTTCCCTATGATCACTTTTACTCCTCACTGTGCCTTTCCTTTTCCAAACCTGATACCAGGCAACACATGGCTGCCTTCATGTTGACTTAGGTCAGTTTTTATTTCTGCATATTTATATAGTCAGCATAATGGAGAATTTAATAAATTTTTATAACATAAGACAGAAATTTGGCATCACTTTGGTATTTGCAGAAGACTGTTTTTATTTTTCCAAATTTTCATGCTTTCTACCCATTCAGACCTTTTCTCTCACTACACCCAAGTTTTCCTTTCAAAACCTCTGTATTATCCAGTGTTATTTCCCTCTTGTTCTTCATTTAGTGTGTCTTTTCCTGTCTTGACTTCCATTCGAGATCCAAGCCTACAAAACAGAAGCCAAAACACCACATACAAAGAGTCTCAAAAACACACTCTGGATTCTCTATAAAGCAGAAACTGTCTTCCAGAATCTTCAATATGTTGTGCGATATCAGATATCCAGTATCATTCACGTTCCTCCAAGGCTCAGAGAAGATTGATGAAGAGGAGTCGAGAAGAATCCAAGGAGTGGAGCACAGGGAGACAGCTGTGAAATGCTGTTTTCTGGATATGACAATCATGGTCTCATAATGGCTGCTGTTGTCTGTATTATGTAAGTAGGGCCAAGCCAGCCAAAACCCTGACATAGATAGAGCTGATAGTTCCTTGTCCCAACTTCTTACTGAGGAGCAGTTGGAAATGTATTTTTTCTGGACAAGGGATATAGTCAGTCTTTTTTGAGGGTATGGTCACTGGTATGTTTGAGGGTATGGTCACTGGTATATTCACACTCATGCACTAATTGTGCTTAAATATGTATAAGGTTGGTAGGGCCCCATGTTTGGAATATACAGGAGGAGCTTGATGGAAAAATACCACACGTAGAGACCCTAAAGAATAAAGAAAAATAGTAAAACCTATATAGCTGAGGCTCAAAACAATAAATTCAGAAAGCAAATGATTAAGGAACATTGCTAAATATCAAATAACTTGGTAGGAAACTTTATCTGGGACCATCTTCCCATCCAACTAAGAGCTGGTGGTGTCCTTTACTTATTTCTTAAAAAGTGGGGATAGGGGGAGGGGAGCGGGGGGAGGGGGCAATATGTGGGAGGAGGGGGAGGGAAATGGGAAACGGGGAGCAGTTGGAAATTTTAAGTAAAAAAGAATAAAAAAAATACAAAAAAAGAAAAAAAAATGCATTTTCAGATAATCCTATACATTATTTGTAAAATATCTTTTCACATTTGTTTAGCTGTTACTTTACTCTAACATCTCATCATCAATCAGAATTAGGAGAAATACATATAATTTTTGCTACCTTTTCAGGGCTCATGCTGCAATAATAGTTATTCTGGTGCTATATTATATATATATATGTGTGTGTGTGTGTGTGTGTGTGTGTGTGTGTGTGTGTGTTATCTAGGTATCCTCCTTTCTTTAAAATTATCTAGAACAAATCAGAGGACATACTGAAGAGAAGAGAATTTCAAGGGCATCTCTATAAACAATTGTTACTTCTTTTCTACTCCAGAGGGACAACTTTGCCTGTGCCTACTTGTTCAATGATTTATGTGGATTATATAGATATGTGAAGTCTTTTAATTTATACTGGTAGGCTCTCCATAAAAATTCTAGATATTCTTGGTCAATTGTAAAATTCTTGTTATTAAAATAAAGGTATTGGTTCTGATATATTTTATGTCCAAGAAACTCATTAAAAGTTTTACCCTGTTCATCCATTTCAGAAGCAACATTGTAAGCTGATCCTCACACTGACCCTGGAAAATGCGACAGTGGAACCTTTGAGTTCAACATAGTGTGGAGTTAGTCAATTCACTGTTATGTGTTATGCTGTCAGGATTCTAATAATATAGTCAATGCAGTTTCCAAAGCTTCGTCTCATGCTATTTGTGTCAATGCATAAATTTACAGATAAACCTCAGCCTCAGATGGAAAGATTCTTTATTCCGTTTATACCTGCCCAAAGTCTATGATCCATTGACATGGAGCCCACAGTCTACACATTTTCTCTGAAGGACACTTCTCTAGCTCAAACATGAGACACCAGGCCCTTCTAGTCAAAAGCATATAGTGCAGAGGAGTAATTCTGAGAGCAACAAAATTACCAACAAAAGCACAAACTGTGAAAATCATAGAACTCAGTTGTCTATGGGAAGGGCTGAAGAGAGATGAACCAGGGACCGGAGCCGTTGTCTGCTGGGATGTGCATATTTGAGGCTGAGAATTTTGTGGTCTGATTGCACAATTAGTCTACAGAGGAATCATTAGCTTGGACTTCAAGGTGCATGCTGATTTTTACCAAAATACAAAGGCTCAAAAATAGAATCTTTTTTTTTTTTTTTTTTTTTTTTTTTTTTTTTGGTTTTTCGAGACAGGGTTTCTCTGTGGTTTTGGAGCTTGTCCTGGAACTAACTCTTGTAGACCAGGCTGGTCTCGAACTCACAGAGATCCACCTGCTTCTGCCTCCCAAGTGCTGGGATTAAAGGCGTGTGCCACCACCGCCCGGCCAAAAATAGAATCTTGCAAGAATTTTAACAACTGTACACTTTTTAATGGTCCTATTAGTTTAGAAGTAGAAAACTGTGGATGTGTCATTTTTCTAAGATAACTGTGGAAATTAACATCAGTTCAGGGTAACTGGTTTCTCTACCACAAGTCTAAAAATAATGAGGATGACTTAAATATTATTCAAAATTCCCAGGCGGTCTTACAAAATTTACAGTAAACAAATTTCATAATTTCAGACATCTGTTGATATATATATATATATCCTCTTCATATGTGGACTATATAATGTGCCGATTCATCTGATAAGAAGCAATTTGACATCTTAGAGTATTGTGGGGGAACAAAGATGTTTAGTGTGTAATTAAAAAGCAAGATTAATATGTTATTACAAGTAAAGGGTACTCTAGAAGATTTCCTTGTGTGAAAAGGAAGAATATGACATCAAACAGGTGTAAATGAAGCATATTACAGAACTTCCTAGTTTCTTAAGTGACCACCACTCTTTCTTGGAGTTTCTGATTGTCCTCAAAATCCCATGCTGGTCTGAGTAGTGAGGTTTCTGTCCAACCTCACGCTGGAGTTCTCTCACTTTGCTTCTGGAACAGTAATACACGGCTGTGTCTGAAGTATGCAGATTGTTCAGGTTTATGAAAACATAGCTCCTGCGGGTGTAATGATATTTTGTATTTGATCTTACAAATAAAGCTTCCTGAAGATCAGACTGCAGAACTAAGACACTAGTTAGCCGTAGAGGCCAGGAAATGGTAGCACACACCTTTAATCCCAGCACTAGGAAGAAAGAGGTGAATGGATCTCTGTGAGTGCAACCTTAACCTAGGCTACAAGAGACTGAATCTGCACAAAACAGAAACAGAGTTCAGACAAAGGTTATCCCAGCACCAGGGATCATACGCCTTTAGTCCTAGCAATAGGGAGGCAGAGACAGGAGTGACATGGATGGGCAGAAGAGGAATATAAGACAGGAGGAGACAAGAGCTCAGATGTAGTCTGAAGATACAGTAAGAGAGGCTGTCTGAGGTTTTGGAGAAAAAGCATTCAGTCAGAACATTTGTAGAGACAGGATCTTCCCCATTTAGTCTGAGCATTGGTAGAGATAAGAACTCCCTAGGGGCATGTCATTTTAATTTTTTATCTGAGAGAAGATTCAAAGGATTGATTTACATACACATAAGTGGTCTCAGAGTATTCACCTGCCCACTCAGGGACACCACACCTGGATATTTCCTAGTTCCTATTTTCTGCTTGTCTGTTTCTCTGTCACTGTGTACTTTTGCATTTCCTTTCTTGTCTCTTTATCACTTGAAGCACATTGCAAAAGCACGTTCCTAATTATGATTGCTGCATTGGCGAGGGATGGAAGGTCACCTCTTCATGACACCTCATAAAAAGCAGTTGCATGGTACCAGTATTCAGAGTTATGTTACCTGAAGCAATAAAAAGACAGTGAACCACAAGTGATGACAAGAAGAAAAGGAGGACATGCTTGAACAATGGGAACTGATTGTCTTGTGGTGAAGATCACCATAGAGAAAAGTGATTTAGGAATTTTCTCCATGCCTCGGTAATGTAAATAATCAGGGAATGACAGAGAATAGCTCAAAACAATATTTTCAGTAAATCCGAGTTTACCCATTAATTCTTTCACATTGGACACCCCATATGCTGTGTCCCTTATTCCTTTGAGTATATTCTGTATGTGAGTATCAGTGGTGGAGACAGGTCTTAACATTGGGGTCCAACAATCCTCTGCAACCTCTGATGTGCATCTACCCCTGTAAGTGCTTTTTCAACCTAGTTCAGGATGCACTATTTGTTAGAACGTTTTCAGACATTATGCTCAGTGTATCTCATCTTTGCTTTGTCTGATTTTTCATTGTTCTTTTTGGATCTTGCAAAAGATCAAAGAATAACTGCACATTTTTTTCATAACATTTTGGAGAACTAGTATGTGAACCCTGACTCAAGAATTTTTTCTTTTGTTACATCAGACAGTATTTGTGTCCACATTTTGTTGTCTAATGCTTCTAGGGCTCCAGTTCTCCATGAAACGCTCTAGGAGGAATCACTAAGAAAAAGTGTTCAAATGGAATGCCTTCAGTGTAAAGATGCACATTACTTACAATTATTTTCTATTTGAGAGGTGCATCCTTATACTTGAGTTTGTTTAGTCATTTATTCTGTCATATCTCTTAGATTTCACAAACGTTCAGTTATTGGCTCCTGTTACAATGACAGCACAATATATTATGTTTATATGTGGTTAGAATTTATCATTGTAGAAAATATCTACGATTATCTAGGAGCTGCAAACCTCAGTTAGATGAAAATGCTCCCACAAGAATGGCCTGTAGGCAGGTCTCTAGTGTCATTTTATTGACATTAGAATGGCACAATTTCTTTTATATTGTTGAGGAAGGAACTGGAAAATATTTCATTTGAAACAAGAAAAGGGAATTTGTTACAGAAGGAGAAATTTTATGTAGATTTAAACAGAATAAAACGTATTCAAGCTAATCAATGAATTGGTCATTCCTTTTCCCTCTTTACTCTGCTACTCACTTCTTTTGTTGTTTTATTTATTTATTTTTATTAAAAATTTCTGCCTTACCTCCCTGCCTTCCATTTCTCTCCCCCTCCCCCGACTC
Organism: Chionomys nivalis; assembly: GCF_950005125.1. Taxonomy (NCBI): domain Eukaryota; kingdom Metazoa; phylum Chordata; class Mammalia; order Rodentia; family Cricetidae; genus Chionomys; species Chionomys nivalis. The sequence continues at coordinate 11,709,272 of NC_080095.1, read as the reverse complement.
CCGTCCCCCTCCCTCTCCAGTCCGAAGAGCAGTAAGGGTTCCCTGCCCTGTAGAAAGTCCAAGGTCCTCCCCCCTCCATCCAGGTCTAGGAAGGTGAACATCCAAATGGGCTAGGCTACCACAAAGCCAGGACATGCAGTAAGATCAAAACCCAGTGCCATTGTCTGTCATGTTCAGAGAGTCCGGTTTTATCCCATACTTTTTCAGCCCCAGTTAAGCTGGCCTTGGTGACCTCCCAATAAATCAGCCCCATTGTCTCAGTGGCTGGTCAACCCCTCACGGACCTGACTTCCTTGCTCATGTTCTCCCTCCTTCTGCTCCTCATTTGGACCTTGGGAACTCATTCCGGTGCTCCGGGTGGGTCTCTGTCTCTATCTCCATCCATCGCCAGATTAAGGTTCTAGGGTGATATGCAAGATATTCATCAGTATGGCTATAGGATAGGGCCATTTTAGGTTCCCTCTCCTCAGCTGCCCAAGAAACTAACTGGGGACATTTCCCTGGACACCTGGAAGCCCCTCTAGAGTCAAGTCTCTTGCCAACCCTAAGATGGCTCCCTTAACTAAAATGTATACTTCCCTATTCCCATATCCACCATTCCTTTATACCATTATCCCATTCCCCCAAGCTCTCCCCATTCTCCCCCTCTCACTTTTATCTCCCCATTATCCCTCACCCCCATCCCACCCCACCCCTAAGTTCCCAATTCTTGCCCGGCAATCTTGTCTACTTCTAATATCCAGGAGGATAACTATATGATTGTCTTTGGGTTCACCTTCTTATTTAGCTTCTCTAGGATAATGAATTATAGGCTCAATGTCCTTTATTTATGGCTAGAAACCAGTAATGAGTGAGTACATACCATGTTCATCTTTTTTGGGTCTGGGTTAACTCCCTCAGGATAGTGTTTTCTATTTCCATCCATTCGCATGCAAAATTCAAGACATCATTGTTTTTTACTGCTGAGTAGTACTGTAATGTGTATATTCCATACTTTATTCATCCATTCTTCCATTGAAGGGAATCTAGGTTATTTTCAGATTCTGGCAATTACAAATAAAGCTACTATGAACATAGTTGAACAAATTCTTTTGTAATATGATAGGGCATCTATGGGTATATTCCCAAGAGTGGTATTGCTAGATCCTGGGGTAGGTTGATCCAGAATAATGAGAAACCACCACACTGATTTACAAAGTGGTTGCACAAGTTTGCATTCACACCAGCAATGAATGAGTGTACCCCTTACTCCACATCCTCTCCAGCAAAGGCTATCATTGGTGTTTTTGATTTTAGCCATTCTGACAGGTGTAAGATTACATTATCTCAGAGTTGTTTTGATTTGCATTTCCCTGATCGCTAAGGAGGTTGAGCATGACCTTAAGTGTCTTTTGGCCATTTGAACTTATTCTGTAGAGAATTCTCTGTTCAGTTCAGTGCCCCATTTTTTAATTAGCATTTTAAAGTCTAGTTTCTTGAGTTCTTTATATATTTTGGAGATCAGACCTTTGTCTGTTGCAGGGTTGGTGAAGATCTCCTCCCAGTCAATAGTTGTCCTTTTGTCTTAGTGACAGTGTCCTTTGCTTTAGAGAAGCTTCTCAGTTTCAGGAGGTCTCATTTATTCAATGTTGCCCTTAATGTCTGTGTTCCTGGGGTAATACATACGAAGTGGTCTCCTGTGCCCATATGTTGTAGGGTACTTCCCACTTTCTTTTCTATCAGGTTCTGTGTGTTCAGATTGATAGTGAGATCTTTAATCCATTTGGACTTGAGTTTTGTACATGGTGATAGAAATGGATCTATTTTCATTCTTCTACAAGTTTACATCCAGTTATGCCAGCACCAATTGTTGAAGATGCTTTCTTTCTTCCATTGTATACTTTTAGCTCTTTTATTGAAAATCAGATGTTCATAGGATTGTGGGTTAAAATTCGGGTCTTCTATTCGATTCCATTGGTCGACTTCTCTATTTTATGCCAGTACCAAGCTGTTTTCAATACTGTAGCTCTGTAATAGAGTTTGAAGTCAGGGATGTTAATGCCTCCAGAAGTTCCTTCATTGTATAAGATTGTTTTGGCTATCCTGGGTTTTTTGTTTTTCCATATAAAGTTGATTAATGTCCTCTCAGGATCTGTGAAGAATTTTGTTGGGACCTTGATGGGGATTGCACTGAATCTATAAATTGCCTTTGGTAGAATTGCCGTTTTTACTAAGTTGATCCTGCCAATCCAAGAGCAAGGGAGATCCTTCCATTTTCGGGTATCCTCTTCAATTTCTTTCTTCAAAGACTTAACGTTCTTGTCAAATAGGTCTTTCACTTCCTTGGTTAGATTTACCCAAAGATATTTTATGCTATTCGTGGCTATCGTAAAAGCTGATGCCTCTCTGATTTCCCTCTCTGCTTCTTTATCCTGTGTGTATAGGAGGGCAACTGATTTTTTTGAGTTGACTTGTATCCTGCAACGTTACTAAAGGTGTTTATCAGCTGTAGGAGTTCTTTGGTGGAGTTTTTGGGGTCGCTTATGTACACTATCATATCATCTGCAAATAACAAAAGTTTAACTTCTTGCTTTCCAATTCGAATCCCCTTGATCCCCTTATGTTGTCTAATTGCTATTGCTAGAACTTCAAGCACTATATTGAAGAGGTATGGAGAGAGTGGACAACCTTTTTGTGTTCCTGATTTTAGTGGGATGGCTTTGAGGTTCTATCCATTTAATTTGATGTTAGCTGTCGGCTTACTGTAAATACCTTTTATTATATTTAGGTATAACCCTTGTATCCCTAATCTCTCTAAGACCTTTATCATAAAGGGGTGTTGTATTTTGTCAAATGCTTTTTCAACATCTAAAGAAATGATCATATGTTTTTTTCTTTAAGTTTATTTATATAATGGATTACATTGATAGATTTTCATATGTTGAACCAGCCCTGCATCTCATGGATGAAGCCTACTTGAACATAATGTATAATTTTTTCTAATGTGTTCTTGTATTCAGTTTCCTAGTATTTTATTGATAATTTTTGCATCGATGTTCATGAGTGAGACTGGCCTGCAATTCTCTTTCTTAGTTGATTCTTTGTGTGGCTTTGGTATCTGGGTAACTGTAGCTTCATAAAAGGAATTTGGCAATGATTCTTCTATTTCTATATTGTGTAATACATTAAGGAGAATAGGTATTAGATCTTCTTGGAAGTTCTGGTGGAATTCTGCATTTAAATAATCTGATCCTGGTCTTTTTTTTTTTTTTGGTGGGAGGTTTTTGATAACAGCTTCTAATTTTTCAACTAACAGGTCTATTTAGATTGTTCACCTGGTCCTGGTTTAACTTTGGTATATGGTACTCATCTAAAAAAATGTCCATTTCATTTACATTTTCCAGTTTTGTGGCATACATGCTTTTGTATTAAGATATAATAATTCTCTGAATTTCCTCTGTGTCTGTGGTTATGTCCCCCTTTTTGTTTCTGATCTTAATAATTTGCATGTTCTCTCTCTGCCGTTTGATTAGTTTGGATAGGGCTTTGTCATTCTTGTTGATTTTCTCCAAGAAGCAGCTTTTGGTTTCATTGCTTCTTTGGATTGTTTTCTGTGTTTCTATTTTGTTGATTTTAGCCCTCAGTTTGATTACTTCCAGTCTTCTACTCCTCCTAGTTGAGTCTGCTTCTTTTTTTTTTCTAGAGCTTTCAGGTGGGCTGTTAAGTCTCCAATGTGTTCTTCCTCTGTTTTCTTTAAGTGGGCACTTAGTGTTATGAAATTTCCTCTTAGCACTGCTTTTATAGTGTTTTATAGGTTTGAGTGTGTTGTGTCTTTCTTTTCATTTAATTCAAGGAAGACTTTAATTTCTTTCTTTATTTCTTCCTTGACCCAGGTGTGGTTCAGTATTTCACTGTTCAGTTTCCATGAGTTTGTAGGCTTTCTGGGGGTAGCATTGTTGTTGAATTCTAACTTTAATCCATGGTGATCCGATAAGACACAGGTGGTTACTAATATTTTTTTGTAATTGTGGAAGTTTGCTTCATTACCGAGTATGTGGTCAATTTTGAGAAGGTTCCATGAGCTGCAGAGAAGAAGGTATATTCTTTCCTATTTGGGTGTAATGTTCTATAGATGTCTGTTAAGTCCATTTGATTCATTACCTCCATTAATTCTCTTATTTCTCTGTTAGGTTTCTGTCTGATTGACCTGTCCATTGGTGATAGAGGAGTGTTGAAGTCTCCTACTATTAATGTGTGTGGTTTGATGACTACCTTGTGTTCTAGTAATGTTTCTTTTGCATAAGTTGGTGCTTTTGTTTTAGGGGCATAGATATTCATAATTGAGTCTTCATCCTGATGAATTTTTCCTGCTATGAGTATAAAATGTTCCTCTCTATCACTTCTGATTGATTTTAGTTTGAAGTCAACTTTGTTAGAAATTAGTATGGCCACAACCACTTGTTTCTTAGGTCCATTTGCTTGATAAAACTTTTCCCAACCCTTTACTCTGAGTAGAGGTCTGTCTTTGTTGTTGAGGTGTGTTTCTTGTAAAATAATGCTGGATCTTGTTTTCATATCCAATCTCTTAGCCTGTGCCATTTTATAGGTGAGTTTATTCCATTGATATTAAGTGATATTAATGATCAGTGGTTGTTAACTCCGGTCATTTTTTTTTTTTTGATAGTAACGTTTGTGCATTTCTCTTTGAGTTGTTCTGGTGAAGGGTTGGTAGATGTCTGAGTTATCGTCGGCATTATTAGACTACTTGGTTTGTGATTTTCCTTCTATTACTTTCTATAAGACTGGATTTGTGTCTACGTATTGTTTAAATTTGTTTTAATCCTGGAAAATTTTGTTTTCTCCATTTATAATGAATGAAAGCTTTTCTGGGTATAGTAGTCTAGGCTTGCATCCATGGTGTCTTACTTTCTGCAGTACATCTTTCCAGGACTTTCTGGATTTCATGGTTTCCATAGGTTTACCTTTATAAGTTACTTGAACTTATTCCTTTGCAGCTCTTAATATTCTTTCTTTATTCTGTATGTTTTTTGTTTTGATTATTATATAGCGAGGGGATTTTTTTTTGATCCAGTCTATTCGGTGTTCTGTATGCTTCTTGAACCTTCATAGGAATATCTTCCTTTAGGTTGGGAAAGTTTTCTTCTATAATTTTATTAAATATATTTTCTGGACCGTTGAGCTGTATTTCTTCTCCTTCTTCTACACCTCTTATGTACCAGATTTCCTGAATGTTTTGTGATGAGAAATGTAAATGAGAAAACATTTATGTTTGCTGTTTTCTTTGATCAGTGCATTTATTTTCTCTATGGTATCTTCAGAATCTGAGATTCTTTCTTCTATCTCTTGTATTCTGTTGGTCATGCTTGTTTCTGTAGTCTCTATTCGTTTACCTAGATTCTCTATATCCTACCAGCCCCCAGTTTGCGTTTCTTTTTCTTACCTCCATTTCATTTTTCAATTCTTTAACTGTTTCCATTATCTGTTTGATTGTTTTTCCTTGGTTTCCTAGTATATAATTTATGGATTTTCTCAATTTTTCAAACTTTTGGTTTTTATTCTCATCCATTTCTTTAAGGGAGTTTTTCACCTCCTGTTTAAGGGCCTCTATCACTTTCATAAAGTCAATTTTTTCTACTTCTTCTTTTTTGTTTTTTTTTATTTATTTTATTCTTTTTTAATCAAAATTGCTGCCTGCTCCCCGATTCCCATTTCCCTCCCCCTCCTCCCACACGTTGCCCCCTCCCCCAATTCCCCTCCCCGTCTCCCCATTCCTCTCCCCCTCCCCCCACTCCATTCCCCTTCCCTCTCGATACTGAAGAGCAGTACAAATTCCCTGCCCTTTGGAAAGTCCAAGGTCCTCCCACTTCTATCTAGGTTCAGGAAGGTGAGCATCCAAACAGGCTAGGCTCCCACAAAGCTAGTTCATGCATTAGGATCGAAACCTAGTGCCATTGTCCTTGGCTTCTCATCAGCCCTCATTGTCTGCCTTGTTAAGAGAGTTCGGTTTTATCCCATACTTTTTCAGCTCCAGTCCACCTGGCCTTCGTGAGCTCACAATAGATCAGTCCCTCTGTCTCAGTGGGTGGGTACACCCCTCGTGGTCCTGACTTCCTTGCTCATGTTCTCCCTCCTTCTGCTCCTCATTTGAACCTTAAGAGCTCAGCCCATTGCTCCAAATTGGCTCTCTGTCTCTATCTCGATCCATCGCCAGATGAAGGTTCTAAGGTAATATGCAAGATATTCATCAGTATAGGATAGGGTCATTTCAGGTTCCCTCTCCTCAGTAACCCAAGGTACTAGCTGGGGACATCTCCTTGGACACCTGCGAGCCCCTCTAGAGTCAAGCCTCTTGCCAACCCTAAGATGCCTCTCTTAATTAGGATATATATTTCTCTGCTCCCATATCCACCCTTCCTATATCTGAACCATCCCATTCCCCCAAGCTCCCCCCATCCTCCCCTTCTCATGTTTCTCACCCCATTTCCCCTTTGCCCCATGCCACCTCACCCACAAGTTCCCAGTTTTTGTCCGACAATCTTGTCTACTTCCCCTATCCAGGTGGATGACTATACGTTTTTCTTTGGGTTTACCTTCTCATTTAGCTTCTCTAGGATCACAAATTATATGCTCAATGTCCTTTATTTATGACTAGAAACCAATTATGAGTGAGTACATCCCATGTTCCTCTTTTTGGGTCTGGGATACCTCACTCAGGATAGTATTTTCTATTTCCATCCATTTGCATGCAAAATTCACGATGTCATTGTTTTCTACCACTGAGTAGTAAATGCAAATTAAAACAACTTTGAGATACCATCTTACACCTGTCAGAATGGCTAAAATCAAAAATACCAATGATAGCCTTTGCTGGAGAGGTTGTGGAGTAAGGGGCACACTCATCCATTGCTGGTGGGACGGCAAACTTGTGCAACCACTTTGGAAATCAGTGTGGCGATTTCTCAGGAAATTTGGGATCAACCTACCCCAAGATCCAGTAATACCACTCTTCGGAATATACCCAAGAGATGCCCTATCATATGACAAAAGCATTTGTTCAACTATGTTCATAGCAGCATTGTTTGTAATAGCCAGAACCTGGAAACAACCTAGATGCCCTTCAATGGAAGAATGGATGAAGAATGTGTGGAATATATACATATTAGAGTACTACTCAGCGGTTTCTACTTCTTCTTAATTAAGGTGTTCATGTCCTCCTGTTGTAAGTTCGCTGGGTTCTGGTGATTTCATGTTGGTTTTCAGATTGTTGGAGGAATTGTTGCATTGGCACCTGGCCATCTCTTCATCCAAATGCTCTCCTATCGATGATCTTTTACAGGATCAGGTCTTCTTGCTGGCCAGTGAGTTCACAGACAAAAGGCCTACTTTGCTGCAGGCAGGCTATTGAAACAAAGGAACTCCTGCCTGCTCAGTTGTGTTCACTACCCAGTCCCAGGGCCCAAACAGGCTGAGCTGGGGGATGTTATGGGCCTGAAGAGGGGAGGAAAAAGGGAGGAGTTTTCTGGATGCAAGCTGGGTGGGTAGGAAGAGAGAGGCAGTAGCCGTGGAGAATAGCCACTGCAGGAAGGCCAGTAAAGATAGTTTGGTGAGGAATGTCTGTGCTTCGTCTCCCGGGCTGCTGCCACAGGTCAGTAACACACTCACCCCACTATGGATCTTCTTGTACCAACGTCAGATTTCCTTGCTGGCCAGGGAGCTCGCAGACAAAAGGACTACATTGCTGCAGGCAGGCTATTGTAACAATGTAACTCCGGCCCTCTAGGTTGTGCTCACTACCCAGTCCTAGCACCCAAACAGCTCTACCATTCTTATGAACATCTGTTTCACCAGCAGTGATTCCCTTCCCTTACAAACTCAAGTCTTTGAAAATTAGATAGTGTCCATGAACACTCGAGTCAATCATATCTTGATCATTTTCTTCAACAGGCCCTAACAATGTGACTCTTGTGTTGAACACATCCTCCACTTCTCATGAAACCTGAACTCCTCAGATGCACTAGTCAGATCTATTTCTAGGGACAGGATCTACTATGGATTCTCTGCCTTGAGAACAACTCCCTTATTTATCTTCTAGGATTGTCAGAGAAACACAGACTCTAACACAGTCAGAATACAAACATTTCATCTTCATTTAAGTAAAATAAAGAGTAGTTCATTGTTCTATATATCTAGACAGAAAAGAAATGAACCCATTACCAAAACATTGTTGGTGGTGTTAACTCACACAGTGCTCCATTGGGGATTCTTGTTAAATGTCAACTCAAATCCATGTTTCTATTTTGCACTTTTATATTATGGGTTACTTTATTTAAACTTTAAATCTAAAATATAAAACATGTGTATCACATAATTATTAAACTCTTAATATCATTACTATAATGTGGATAAACTATATACCAAATTTATGGGGTCCTTCTAATTAATTAGAACACTTTAACAGTCTCAAAAGTTTAAATTTTCCCAATAAGTATAAATAATAAATAAGTTTAATAATCACTCAAACAACTAAATAGTAAGAATGCTAATAATCAGATTTTAAATAGGAAAATATAATGTCAGATTTGAAGCTATCAGGCACTTTTGAATTTTATTTTAACATCTTCCATGTCTGTTCGAGGATCACACAATTTATCTGAGACCAGTAGCCTGACTGAACTGGCAGGGTCCATGACTTATTTTGTATAATCATTTCACAAGAAAACCTACACATGTTTTGTAAAATAATCATTTACATTTACTTAGTTGACACTTTTCACTAAGGTGGTACTTGTTCATATGTCAGAATTAGGGAAAAATATCACAGGAACCCATGTCACATGCCAGCTTTGTCACACTATCAAACACACATGCTATAAACCCTATCTCTCGTGTTTTGGATGTTATAATGTGTGCCAGGTTTCTACACTCATGTTGTCTGTGTTCCTCTTTAATTTGTAACTCTGTAAACAATGAGAGGACATGATAAAGAGGAGAAATTCCAAGGGTATCTCCATACATTATTGATACCTCTGCCACACTTTAGAGGTGGATTTCTGTCTTCAGTTATTTGATCAGTCATTTTCTTACTTCAGCATGGTCTATGGAACGTCCATTTGTACATTGTGTTAGAATATCCCTAATACATCATGCATGTTCTTGGTAAAAACTGAAGTCACTGGAAATTAGAGCTCTTGATGTTGCCATATTTTATCCAATAACTTTGTTTAAAAGATCGGCCGTTAATCATGTTTCCCCATGACCTGTTTTGGCTGCTCCTTGGCTTGAGTTAAGGTAACAGAACAGTGGATCTTTTTCTTTAAGGATTATGTGGAGTTGTTCAGTTCAAAGTCATGTGTCCTCATTTTAGGATTCCAATAATCTAGTCAATCTCTTCTCTAGGCATAATGCTGGACTACTGGTGTCAATGCCAGAGTTTCCAGAGAGGCCTTAGCCTCAGATGAGGACATTTTCTTTTCCTTTTGGAGGCTGCCTCAAGTTAATTATCCATTAAGATGGAGCCCACAGTCAACAGTGCTGCTCTGAAAGACACTTTTCTACCTCACACATGAGACGCTAGGCTCTTCATCATCAGCAACAGAGAGTGTCAGAGTAGAAGACTAACTCTGGGAGCCTTTGTAAGCAGTAACAGCAGCAACAAATCACAAACTGAAACTCAATTTTCATAAAACTTAGTTGCTATGGGAAGGGATGGTTACATTTGGAAGCAGAAATGGAGCTTACACCAGATGGAAAGTGCACACTGGTGGCTGAGAATTTTGTACATTGGAGAGCATGAAAATATGCATACAGAGGAATAAGTCCTTGAGAATTAAGGTGCATACTAATTTTTGACGAGATGCAAATGTTTAAAATTGGAACTCTTCACAAATGATTACCAAGTATACTCTTTTAAGTTTTCTTGTTTTAGAAGAAGAAAATATTGTATGTTTCATTTTGAAATCTACCTTTGGAAAGTGAATTTGACAGAGAAGCTGCAGTTTCTCTGTCACATAGAAAAACAAAGAGAATAAATTTAAAGTATTCAAAATTCCCCAGCTTTTCACTGAAGTTTAAGTCAACAAGTGTCACAATTTCAGACTCCTTTTGAAATCTCAATGGCAACACACACACACACACACACACACACACACACACACACACCACAACAGAAATGATATTAAATTAGATGCCATTCTTTATGGTAATCAGAATCAATTGGAAAACCTAGAGGGTATGTAGAAAAAAAACTGATCTATGATCACATAGAAGGTTGAATATAGTATGACAAATGAGAGGGGCCTCAGAATATGCTTGGCTGGAAGAGAAAACCATAGGTTCTGATATTAAAACTTAATGTCATGTAGCATATCTCTGATCTTCTTAGCCTCTAAAGTGAACCCTTTGTTTCTCAGGAGTCCCTGTTGGTTCATAGTGACCTCTGCTGGTCCCAGATGTCTGGTTGTTTTTTGTGTGGGCTCAAATTGGATTTTCCTCACTGTGTCTCTGGCACAGTAATATATGGCTGTGTCTTCAGTGTGCAGACTGTTCAGTTTTAAGAAGACTTCACTCTTGGAGGTGTCCCTGCTGATGGTTATTCGAGATTGGAGAGCTGAACTGTACTTTGTGTTTCCATTATTCCTTATTAATCCCATCCACTCCAGATTCTTTCCTGGAGGATGGCGAACCCAGTGTATATTATAGCTGGTTAATGAGAACCCAGAGACAGTGCAGGTGAGAGACAGGGTCTGTGAGGGCTGCACCAGGCCAGGTCCTGTTTCCTTCAGCTGTACCTGGGAAAAGACACCTGGAGAGAAGCAACATCATGATCAGTCATACATTACATAGATGACATGCCTGGGTCCCTCTCCTGAAATCCTGAAACACTTACAACTTGGAAATGTCACCAGGGGGAGGAGCAGCACCAGGACAGCCATGCTTTGCTGGAAGCTCCAGTGAGAAGGGGATGGGGCCTTTCAGATAGACCTGGGCTTTTATAGTGAGTGTGAGGGCTGCTTTGCATTGACACATGCTCCTGAGGGGATAAAAGAAAGCACAGGACTTGATATCCACTTCCCTTAGGTGAATGAGATTTGTCTTATGTTTCTTAGAGTATTTGAATATGGGAACTCAGGAACATTTTCTTATTATTGTTTGTATTTTCAAACCCTGACAAGTGGGAATTAGTATGAATCAAACTGTGAAGACCTGGCAAGCCAAATATAGGAGTGTTTACACTGACTCCACATTTATGCAGTGAAGGCAGAACAATGTACCCTAACCTAAATGCATTTGTATATCTCTGTAAATTGCAGCACTGAATTTAGTATGGAATTGGGCCTCTTACTTATCAGTAACCCTACTTTAAGGAGCAACTTAAAATTTATTCACTTGGTGTCAGTGAAATCATCCTTATTCTCATCACATGTCTAGAAGATAACTTGTGAAGAAGAAGCTCACTAACATAATGATTAATGTGATTTCAAGTATTTATTTGAGAGGATACTCAAGAGACTTATTTGGTTCCTATCTCATGTGGCTCAACCTATTCACTTTCTCATTTTGGAGCATAATATCAAGGGTCTGGTTTTAGTACCTCTTGACATATGTCAGTCTAACTTACTCTATGCACTTTTATCTCTCTTTTTAGGCAGTAATACAGAAAAGCACATGTTCCTTTATATTGCATTTACAAGGCATGTGAAATTTGTCTGTCAATAAAAGTTCAGGAAGCACAGTAGTATGTAAATAGTCTTGAGAGTTGTGTTAATGAAAGTGACAAATAAGGAAGGGAAGCTGAATCATTTCAAAAAGAGGAGAAGTAGGCATTTATGAATATGGGAACCCTGTGCCTTGAGTTTTAGATCACAATAGAGAACAAGAGTTTGTAGAGCTTTCATCCTTGCTTTGGTAATACAAACCATAGGGAAATAAAGTGCAGAGCTGGACCCACACTGATGAATCAGCATTCAGAGGATGTCTGCCTATTACTTGGTATTGGAGATCTCACATTTTAAATTCCTTATTTGTGTGTGCATAATCTTTGTACTAGAGTGGCAGTGGTAGAGACAGGTCTTAACATTAGCGATTCAGCCATTTGTGCAAGCTCTGATGGTCACTTCCACTATGAGTACTGTGTTTCACATGTTCTTTGCTCTGAATGTTAGAATATTTTTCAGATATTATTCTCAGCATGTTTAATCATGAATTTATCTAATATTTTCATTGTGTTAATAAAAATTTGGGAATAAGTATTACGTAAATAAATGTGCATCTCTTGTATTATGTTGGTGAATTTGGCATTTGGTTGCTTCAGAGATAGTTTGTGTCTGCACTTTCTTGTTCATTGGGCTTTCCTTTTCCATGTACCCCATAAAGGAAGTCACTAAACAAATTATTTGTAAAGATTAAGAGTTCATGGTAAATCCACCCTTTACATATAATTATATTCTATTTGATAGGTAAATTCTTATCCAAAAGTCTTTTACCAGTTATTTGTTTTTACTTTTATTTGGTGAACACATGGAGACGCACTTAATGGGTCATGTTATAATGACAGTACCAGCTTGTACATTTGTGGTGTTGTTAGAATACCATGAACATAATAAAAGCTACAGTCATCAGAGAAGGGACTTCATTTGGAAAAAAATCTCCTCCACCAGGTTGTTCTTTAAGAATGAATGCAGGGTTATTTTCTTGAGGAATGATTGATGAGGAAGGGTTTAGACACACAGGGTGGTGCCATCCATGGGAACTTGTTCCTGGCTTGTATAAGAAAGCATGTTGAACAACGAGGGAGTGCAGGCCAATAAATAGTGTTCTTTATGGTTTTTCTATTAAGTTCCCACCTTCAGATTACTGCTGTGATTTCATGTACTGATAGACCTACATGATGGACTATATGATTTTATTCATGCCTGCATCTTCCAGATCTTTGCTTAATGGTTGAACCTATGAATGCACAGTCCTCCCCTTGCTGTTTCTCTAGAACTCACAGGGCACAAATATGTTACAGCCACAGGTATTCCATCATTAAAGGCAACAAAAGTTCATGATTTCTTGAAAAATCTAGATCACTTCACAGGTGACATCGTGCTTTGATTGAAGAAACAAAATCACTTGCTTCAAATGCCCACCTACTCTTTCATAATGAAACTTTATATGATTCCAGCATGCTATTCAAAATACTGCTTTCTTCTGACTTTTGTAACCTGAATACATCAGAGCTCTAGATAAAGAACATCAGTTCAGAATTAGCCAGAGGTGTTATACACCATAATTTTTGAACAACAGTGTAAATAAGACTCTTAGAAACTTGTAGGAAAGAAAACTCATTGCACCCATTAAATTCTGCTTGAATTACACAAGATGAACTTTAACACACAAACAGGAAAGAAGCAAAGAAATTGTATTATGTATGAGTGGGTTAGAATCTATTTTAAACTAACTGAAGCTCAGTGAGTATCACTAGATACATTGAGCTCACAATCTCAGTGCTGGAGCCTCTCACACATTTTATTACTAGAACTACAGTTGATTCAAGGCTACGTCTGTTTCCTGGTCTGTGTGATGATGATGTACAGACTAAAGGCAACCTGTTTATTTTGCATTATTAAATTATAGCACCATTTTCTCATATTTAAAAATTTTAAGATGTAAACAATAATTTATTATGTTATAATAATACTACTATTAGATTCATAAATATAATGTTAATCAATCAACTTTTCAATTTCTGTATTTCTAATAAATTATAATACTTTAGAGATATCAATAATTTTATATTTTAACTAGTAAAAAAATTACAAAGTCTATGATTCTCTCAAACAAGTTCATAGTAAGAAGAGTTATAAAATGATTTAAAGTGGGAAAAGTATATGATATATTTGGGGCTACCAGGCACTGATGAAATATATTTTCATGACGGCTCTGACTGAACCATGCTCAGCCACTTATTCTGCAACCATCTTCTGGATCAAAGGGAACTTCTCAGAATCTTCAGTTATTTATATAAGACCTATTTACAGAAAAATCTATACATAACTTATAAAATAGTCTATTTTACAATTGATACCAAATTGATGTTCAGACAGAATTAAGGAAAGAACAGCATACTTCTGTTAGTGTCTGTCTAGTCACACACTATCAGGCCACATGTTATAAGAATACCTAGTCCAGTGTTTTTGACCTTGAGATTGTGCATGCCATGATTCTGCACTCACATCATATAGTTATGGTTTCCTTTATAACTCCCTAGAACAATCCCTAGACAGTCAAGAGCAGACTAATTCAAGGGACTTTCCATGTATTATTAATTTTTTGTTGTACTTAAGAGGAGGTTACTTCTACTTTTGTTTATTAATTTATTGACATGGATATGAATATGTGAGCATGAATATTGACATGGATATGAATATATACTTTGGGATATAGTGTTAGAATCTTAATATCATGTCAGGGATATTTTTTATCATAGTGTAAATGCTTAGAATTAGAACCTCTAGTTATTGGCTTTTGTACATTTTAGGTCTACCCAAATTGTTTAACTTTCTACCTGCTCATATCTAGTCCCCAGTAGTCATGAATTCTGACCCTCAGCCTGACCCTGGGTAACATGAGACTGAATAATCTAATTTCTGCTTTGTGTGTAATTATTCAATTTATTGTTATAAGTCATAATATTAAGATTCTAAGAATCTTGACACTTTTGTATCTATCCAAAACTTCAACACTCACTGCTGGTGTCACTGCAGCTGTCTATGATAAAAAAACTGATAATAGAGGGGACAAGGACTGGAGCTGACATCTGGTGAAACATGCACACTGGAGGCTGAGAATTTTGTGATCTAAGGCTTCAGGACATATCTAAAGAGGAACAAGTCCTTTGTATTTTAATGTGAAATGTAAATTTTACCAAGAGGGAAATACATAAAAATGTAAATTGTCAGAAATGAAAATGAAGTGAACACTTCTAAGTCCTCGTGGTTTAGAATAAGAAGGCAATGTATATTAAATTTTCAAGGTGGCTTGTGAAAGGAACATTAATTCATGCTGCAAAAAGTTTTTCCATCATGTATACAAATAATTTTAAAAAGTTAGAGATATCTATAAATTCCTAAACATACTTAATGAACTTACACTTAACAAGTGTCCTAACTTACAGTCTCCTTTTGAAATGCACATTTACACACACACACACACACACACACACACACTGTATTGAATGGAATTAAGTGTAAATGTATATGTAAATCCATGTCACATATAAAATTATATGTCAATCTGTCTGACAAGAAGAAGCAAGTTTATAGCTCTGATGGTTTGATTTATGGGTATAAACAATTGGTTCTAGCTGGGGAAAAAATAGGAAGCTTGATAGGCTTGAATAGTTTAAAGAGACCTCAACTGGACTTTTTTGACACAAAGAAAAAATTTCACATTTTAAAATCAAAGCAAGAGTTCATGCAGCATAGTCTATAACTTCTATATTTCTGATGTGACCCCTAATGGTCTTGGAACTCCTCTTGGTCCTTTGCATCCCTTCCTGTTTCCAAGTTTCTCTGAAGAGGGGCTTTCTGCAGGCTCACACTGGAGTTCCCTCACGGTGTGTCAGTCACAGTAATACATACCCATGTCCTGAGTTTGCAGAGTGTTGCATGTTAAGAAAACGTCTTTTTGAGGTGTCCCTGCTGATGGTGACTCAGGATTTGAGAACTGAACTATATTTGCACAGATACAGAGATGTACAGGTAGATATAAGAGGTGACTTTGATGGTGACCATCATTTTTGAGTTAATGGCATTGTAGGATGTTCTCAATTATGAGACTATGACGAAGAGAAAATATCAGCTCCTCAACTCTCTAGCTAGTGGGTTGCCAGCTCAGCTTCTGGCTTCTGAGTCTTTATTGGGAAGTAGAACATTATAGATTTAGTTACAAACTAAATTTTGTGGAAGTGGCAGGTTTGGATGTGATTGACTCAGACATGGGCTGGCTAGTAACCATGGAGTCACAATTACTTTCTGAAACAGTAGCAGCTACAGATGCAATCACTATGAAGACGTTAAAAGAACAAGTTTTTATTTTATATACATGGAAGAAAAGATGATAAAATTAAAGGGAACATGGCAAAAATTAGCAGTTTCAAATGTATTTTAAATGACAAATCAAGAATCATTAAAATTACATTAACTTAAAACATGCAGAAGCTTCCTTCTTGAGAAAAGTGAGGGGGTAGCAGTTACAAAATTTATAACCACAAAATGTTATATCTTGCATCTTTAATAGAAATGGAATGTATTTTAGCAATGAGAATCTAAACATATTTCAAATTTTCTGGATAATTTTGACTTATGTGAATAAACAGGAATGTCTTTCAACTGTCTGAGAATCAGGAAAACATAAGAACTGGTGCCTAACCTTGACCAAATTGCAGCCCAATATTTACAGCATGTTCTTCTCTGATAAAGTCTGCAAATAGGACCCAGTGTCCACATCCTACAATTCATTCTGAATACAAGTATTTCTTTGCATTATGACAAATCCTAGGGCTTCTTGTCAGAGTACCTCAGACTGTGGAGAGTAGGTGGGGATTTCAGGATTTCCCATTGGTAAGTAGCAACAAAGAGATTTAGAGATGTTATCTCCTTTGCCCAGGTTTATGGAGCAATTGGAGGTTGTCTCACAGGTGGACAATAGCAACATGAAGATTTTTATATTCCATGTATCTTTTAAATTTATTTCATATTTACTTGTAGGGATAAGCCCCGCCCATTAGGGGGCGTGTTTGCCTCGGGCTAATGTTTACTTATAAATCTGTCAGGCGTGTTCCCAGCCGCCCCCTCTGCTTTCCTGTTCTCCACGGGAACCAGTGGTTCTGTAAGTCTATATCCCCATTAAAGCTGTATATATTTTTACCATCTGTCTGCATTCATTTACGCCATTACATTTTGTCATCCAACGTCAGGCTATTTTGCTCCGGCCCCTGCACGGGGGGTGGGGGGCCCAGCCTTTGTGAGCAAGTTAGCTACCAGAGCTCAGGAAGTGTGATTGGGCTCCAGCGAGCATAGCCCGCTAGCCCTCACAGCGCGCTCCCGGCTCGCTTTCCCTCCCCCCCATTCCAGGCCACGATACAGTCCCAGAGGGGTGACCCCCACTTGGCCCCATATGCCTAGCCTGTGGGCCCCACCCCATCCTTCAGACTTACTTGGGCCAGAGTATGTTAACTGCTCCCTGCCTGCCTTGGCTAATTTTGCAGCAGAACCCCGTTGCCTGAATTAGTGGAAGCACCTGCGGTTTTGAAGCAAAATCCGCCACAGCAGCAGATTTGGTCTGATACAAAATGACCCCTTCCGCGACCAATCTAACTTCTCAGGCAGTACAATAATTTTCACTTTTGAGTTAATTGTTTCAGACCGGCTCTTGCTTAGACCACATGGACTCAGGTGCATTTCTTTTGCCACCACTGGCAGGAAAACTTCATTACAGGTAAATAATTTTCTTTTATAAATAAGAAAAATGTCTGAAAACATTACCATTCAAGACTTTAACAACCTTTTTGATTTTACCATGTGGGAGATTTTACAAGAGGTGTCTGTCACCCCACAGCTATGGATCTTTCTGGAATTCGTAGTTTTCCTTGGTACTATATGGTTTGATAATAGAAATATGATAAAGTCTTTACTAGACAAATCCAGGATTCTTAAGGCAGAGGTTGAACGCTTAAAAACAATTGAGAATGACAATAATCTCAAGAATCAGTTTGACGTTCTCCAGGCAGAGAACAGATCTTTGTTTAACGCAACTCGACAAACTGAGCAAAATTTAGAAGAGGTACAGGCTGATGTTAAGGAGAAATTCATTACTATTGAAGAGGGAACAGCTGATTTGGACATGTTCTGTAAGTATTTATATATATATATATATATATATATATATATATATATATCTTAAACTTTCTTTGCCTTTCCTCATATCTGTGTCTTTCTTTATATGTCAGTATATGTCCTTGTTGTTAATGTTTAAATTTCCCATAACAAGCAACAAATTTTCCTACAATAATCTTTAAAGTTTCCAGGATGAAGATGGGCCCCCCTGACATCAACTCAATCTGGTTTTTATGAAGTCATGATTTTTTTTTAAAGTGCTAATATTAGACCTGTTTTTTGGTACCAACTGCACGAGACAATTTCGAATGGTGCACATTTTTGACAACACTCTGGCCGTACCGTCTCAAAACGCTCAGAGACTAGTTACAGTTTTCTTAGGTCAAAGGTTAATTTGGGAATTTTACCATCATTTGCTTTCACAGGACCTCCTAAGAAGAATGTCACCCTCATGTCAGCTAGAAGCAATCTTAGAGGATGACATCCCCTCTCCCAACAGAGTTTGCCCTCAGAGTTAGGGACATCTTTTAGTGGTTGGTTTAGGCTTGAGGGGATGGGGTGATATTTTATGGAATTAGGGGTATTTTCAAAAAAAAAAAGAGATTAACTGGTTTTATGGGATGATTGGTATTTGTGAATTACTGTTTTTAGAAAATTGTATTGGTACTGTTTCTTGTATATTGATATATTGAATATTGAATGTGAGTGTTCCTACCTCTATTTTTGTGTAAGAGTATGCTTATAACTTTGTCTATATTGTATTGACACATCTACCATATTACAATGTACATTTCTACCTCTGATACTATTTATATAATGACATTGTTTACAGTTGAAGATTATTGTCTTCATATATTGCACAGTTGTTTATTCTTTTAATCTTCAAGTTAGATAGGTATTGAGAATTATATGTTTGTCATATTTATTTTTAGGTTAATCAGGTCTTTTAGATACATAGAGATTATATTTAGTATGGATAGTATGATCTTCAGCCTCTTCAAAGCGCTGTAGAAAATGGCCTTTAATCTAACCTAAAATTCTGTGCCAACGAGACACAATTACTCCTGGCAATGCCACTCTACTCCCGAGAGAACACTGAGCACCAAAGACGTTCCACTGGGAGCTTGTCTTCTTGGCAGAACTGGCCTTTGGGTTAAGAAAAGCCCATACCTCAACTTCTGACAAAGATACAGAATATCCCTAAGTGGATGAAATAGGATTGTCTTATCCTGCCAAGACAGGGTAGGATAGTTCTAAGAAAGTTCCTTGCCTTTTATAATGGTATGTCAGTTATGTTAGGCCTTAGCCAAAGTTGGTTGACTCAACATTGCAAACGAGACTTTGGGTGATTGCCCAGGTAGTCAGTTGTCTCTGTCAATTGTTGCACATTTTGGATATCTCTCGTTTGTTAAGTAATATTTATTCCCTTCTCAGATCTTTGACGGAGTTGAAGATTATATATTGTTGTTACTCCCTACATTATTTAGACTCCTTGAGATAGAATGTTTAGCAAAACTTTTGTTCTCAATATTGTTTGTTATATTTATTATTTGTTATTATTGTATATAGTTGTATTTGGTTTAGTTCTGTCTTATTTAGACAAAAGGGGGAGATGTAGGGATAAGCCCCGCCCATTAGGGGTTGTGTTCGTCTCGGGCTAATGTTTACTTATAAATCTGCTGGGCGTGCTCCCAGCGGCCCCTTCTGTTTTCCTGTTCTCTGCGGGAACCTGTGGTTCTGTAAATCTATTTCCCCATTAAAGCTGTATATATTTTTACAATCTGCGTTCATTTACGCCATTACATTTACTAATAAATAAATTCAACAGATACATGATTTGTGGTTATTATCAATAACATGGGATACAAAAAGATACTGTATAAGAGATTTTCCTTATGCCTGAAGACAGAGGATAAATATGAGAGCTTGGAGAAAAATAATTCATTAGAATAAAAAACAAAGTGACTAGGAGAGTCTGCTTCAATTAGAAGAAAACATTAGTCAATGTCAATTCAATTGCAACAAAGGCCAATAGCCAGTGAGCAATGCAGCGAACTCATGAAGTCAACATAACTGTTGTAAATAAAAATGCCCCATGTTCACTAAAATAATCATATGAGGCAATCATGAAAGGGGCTTCAAGGGAATAATGAATAGTTTTCTTCTTCCTATCTTACAGCGTAAAATTTTCATAGGTGTTTACTCACTTGAAAACTTTGCAGGATACTGATATTTGAATGCACAAATTATTATTTGGCCACATTAATTCAATAAATTAATTCACAGAAAAATAACCAATGTAACCTCTGTGCCCACTTTTATTTATGGATAATTGCCATACTGAAAACAATTAAGTGAAAATTATAGGGATATTATCACTACAATCACAATTGTGGGCATCTCTGTGAGATGTGACACCTCAGGTTTCACTTATAGAGAGTCCAATAGTGAGAGACAGTAGAACAGTGGGGTATGGAAGTAATCATTGAAATTCAATAATCTATTTTAATTGAAAATGTCATTTTCTTCCGATCCTCACCTAGAAGTGTGAATGTTGGACATGTGTTCTTGTATACAAAATTTTTGTGGTTCTCCCAAACTCCTTTACAGTAAAGTAACAGAACCATGTTCTCTTTTACACTGCACAGGGCCCATTTCTCTCCATCCTCATAGAACTCTGATTTCTTTCCATCAGTAAGTGAGTCTTGAATTATTGGTTACAGGCAACTTATTCTTTGGCTTTAATTTTAATTTTATATCGATCAAAGATGCTTGTTTTATGCAACCTACTCTGCCCACATGTATTGGGCAAGATGAAAGAACCAAAGGAGAGGATGTCATGCAGGGAAATGTCTGTTCATGAGGGCATTAGAGTGATGTGCTATCCTTAGAATCAAATTTCAGACAAATGATAGAAATGAGTTATATTTGAAAAGAAAAATGAGACTAATCTCTTGAATGAGGCAAAACTGTTAGGAGTTAAAGGTCTTAACCTTTTACTTTTTAAATTTTTCTATATGTATCAAAGAGTCATATAAACTATGGAGCACTCACATTGTTTTAAATCTCAAGAGTGGGGGAGAAAATGAAATATTTTGCTTTTAATTATATGTGTATGTTTCTATATGAGGAGTTTAGTATGCATGGGGACAAATATAGACCATGGGTTCTCCAGAATTATAGGTAGGTATGACTTAAACATTGTGGATGCCAGAAATTGAAACTGTTTCCCTGCAAGAACAATATTCTCTCTGAACCTCTGAGCTGCTTCCTGAACATGCAGATGAGCAGTGGCAACCTTCCCTGTTATGTTTGTTGCAGTTCAGTTCTCAACAGTTGAAATATCAAACCAATCTGCATGAACATGGAGGGCCTTGTATCAGTAATATCCAGGCATCAATAGTACAAGATGACCACTTACCCTTGCAACTTAAGAAGCTCATCTTAGGAGAAGTAAAATTAGAGAAGTCTGTTCATGGCTTGGACAGTGAAAAGATTAACCAGTTAGTTGGGAAGGATTATCCCAAATAATGAGTTATATGAAAGTTGACCAAAGTTAATAAGAACACATACTGTTCTCATATACTGAGAAAGTCAGTATTAAAGTTAGACAGACTCTAAAACAATAACTATTAGTTTAGTCTGAGGAACCACTGCTTAAAAGTCTGATTGGGAAGCTAATTTTTACCAAAATACAAATGCATGAAATGGGATCTGTGAAAAGCAGTAATCAGTTCTATCCTTTTACGGGACTTTCTTGGTGTAGAAGGAAACTACAGATATTTCAGTTTCAGGGAGTTGTGTGAAAATGATTTTAAATAAGGGAAGCTGTGGTTTCTCTATCACAGGTGCAAAAACAAAGAGGACAAATTACAGCTATTTTAAAGTTCTCTAGTTTATAACTAAACCTAACACCCAACAAGTGTCTTAACTGCTGACTCCTTTAAAATATCTGCTTATATAAGAAAATGTATGAATATGTATGCATATATGTGTGTGTTTGTAAAACATGTAAAGTTATATGTCATTCTATCTATAACAAGAAGCAGATTGTTATCTTACAGGACTTGTGGGAAAAGCTATTTGTTATAATATTTGAACAAATAGGAACTTTATTAGACTATGACAGTAAATAGACACATATAGAGAATTTTTTTTATATGTGTTTGGAGAGGAAAACACAGATACTAATATTGAAATATATTCTCATGCTGCACAGTCTAGAATTTCCTATATTATTAAGCAAGCACATACTGCTCTTGGGAGACCCTGTTGGTCTCCAACACCCCCTGCTGGTGGTGTGTCTCCATTTGGAGGTTTTGGTCCAAGCTCACAGTGGAGTTCTCTCACTGTGTCTCTGGCACAGAAATACATGGCTGTGTCCTCAGTTTTCAGACTGTTCAGTTTTAAGAAAACTTGGCTCTTGGAGGTGTCCCTGGTGATGGAGATTCGAGACTGGAAAGCTGAATTATAACCTGCGCCTCCATGATTCCACATTGCTCCCATCCACTCTAGACCCTTGCCTGGAGGTTGCCGGACCCAGTTTACATGATAGCTGGTTTCTGATGACAGCTTCTAATTCCTTGCGACTTACAGATCTATTTAAACTGTTCACTGGTCTTGAATTAATTTTGGTATGTGGTACTTATCTAAAATAGTGTCCATTTCTTTCACATTTTCCAATTTTGTGGCATTCAGGCTTTTGTGGTAAGATCTAATGATTCTCT
This sequence comes from Chionomys nivalis, assembly GCF_950005125.1. Lineage (NCBI taxonomy): Eukaryota > Metazoa > Chordata > Mammalia > Rodentia > Cricetidae > Chionomys > Chionomys nivalis. The sequence continues at coordinate 11,686,666 of NC_080095.1, read as the reverse complement.
GAATTTCCTCTGTGTCTGTGGTTTATCCCCCTTTTCATTTCTGATCTTGTTAATTTGTGTGTTCTCTCTCAGCCATTTGATAAGTTTGGATAGGGGTTTGTCAATCTTGTTGATTTTCTCCAGGAACCAGCTTTTTGTTTCATTGATTCTTTGGATTGTTTTCTGTGTTTCTATTTGGGTGATTTCAACCCTCAGTTTGATAATTTCCTCTCTTCTACTCCTCCTGGGTGAATCTGCTTCTTTTTTTCTAGAGCTTTCAGGTGTGCTGTTAGGTGACTGACGTGAGCTTTCTCCATTTTCATTATGTGGGTACTTAGTGTTATAAACTTTCCTCTTAGCACGACTTTCATAGTGTCCCATAGGTTTGGGTATGATGTGTATTTATTTTCATTGAATTCAAGGAAGACTTTAATTTCTTTCTTTATTTCTTTCCTGATCCAGAGGTGGTTCAGTAGGTGACTATTCAGTTTCCACGATAGAAGAAAAAGTGGGAAGTAGTCTAGAACACAGTGGGCACAGGAGACCACTTCCTACGTAGAACTCCAGTAACACAGACAATAAGAACAACAGTAAATAAATGGAACATCCTGAAACTGAGAAGCTTCTGTAAAGCAAAGGACACTGTCATTAAGACAAAAAGGCAACATACTGACTGGGAGAAGATCTTCACCAATCGTGCATCAGACAAAGGTCTGATCTCCAAAATATATAAAGAACTCAAGAAACTAGACATTAAAACTCTAATTATACCAACTAAAAATGGGGTACTGAACTTAACAGAGAATTCTCAACAGAAGAAGTTCAAATGACTAAAAGGCACTAAGGTCATGCTGAACCTCCTTAGCGATCAGGGAAATGCAAATCAAAACAACTCTGAGATACCATCTTACACCTGTCAGAATAGCTAAAATCAAAAACACCAATGATAGCCTATGCTGGAGAGGATGTGGAGTAAGGGGAACACTCATCCATTGCTGGTGGGAATGCAAACTTGTGCAACCACTTTGGAAATCAGTGTGGTGGTTTCTCAGGAACCTGGGAGTCAACCTACCTCAGCACCCAGCAATTCCACTCTTGGGAATAAACCCAAGAGATGCCCAATCATACTACAAAAGCATTTGTTTAACTATGTTCATAGAAACACTATTTGTAATAGCCAGAACCTGGAAACAACCTAGGTGTCCCCTAATAGAAGGATGGATAAAGAAAGTGTGGCACATATACACTTTAGGGTTCTACTCAGCGGTAAAAAACAATGACATATTGAATTTTGCATGCAAATGCATGGAAATAGGTAACACTTTCCTGAGTGAGATAACCCAGACCAAAAAAGATGAATATGGCATGGACTCACTCATAAGTGGATTCAAGTCATAAATAATGGACATTGAGCCTATAATTCGTGGTCCTAGAGAAGCTAAATAAGAAGGTGAACACAAATAAAAACATATAGTTATCCTCCTGGATATTGGAAGTGGACAAGATTGCCAGGCAGGGGTTGGGAGCAAAGGCGTATTGGTAGGGTGGGGATAAGGGGAGATGGGGAGAGAGAAAGAAGGGGAGGATGGGGGAGAGCTTGGGGGAATGGGATGGTGGGGATGGAGGAGAGGTGGATGTGGGAGCAGGAAAGTAGATATCTTAATTAAGAGAACAATTTTAGGGTTGGCAAGAGACTTGACTCTAGAGGGTTTCCCATGTGTCCAAGGAGATGTCCCCAGGTTGTTCCTTGGGCAGCAGAGGAGACAGTGCCTGAACTGGCCTTATTCTATAGTCACACTGACGAATATCTTGCATATCACCATAGAACCTTCATTTGGCTGTGGCGATGGATGGAGATAGAGACAGAGACCCACATTGGAGCACTGGACTGAGCTCCCAAGGTCCACATGAGGAGCAGAAGGAGGGAGAACATAACCAAGAAAGTCAGAACGGTGAGGGGTGCGTCCACCCACTGAGACAGTGAGACTGATCTAATGGGGGCTCACCAAGGCCAGCTGGACTGGGAATGAAAAAGCATGGGATAAAACCAGACTCTCTGAATTTGCCTGAAGGTGGGAGCTGACTGACAAGCCAAGGACAATGGCACTGGGTTTTGATTCTACTGCATGTACTGGCTTTGTTGGAGCCTAGTCTGTTTGGATGCTCACCTACCTGGACCTGCGTGGAGAGGGGAGTACCTTGGACTTCCCAAGGGCAGGGAACCCTGACTGCTCTTTGGACTGGAGAGGGAGGGGGAGTAGGGGAAGGAGAGGGAAGTGGGAGGAGGGGAGGAGGTGGAAATTTTTAATTAAAAAAAAATTCTGTAGACTTGTTTCAGTTCTTACTATGGGGACTTTCTTTCTTTTTCCAACCATGAGAGTGAATTATTTAAGTCTAAATGAGTGAGAAATAATATTTGTCTAAGTGCTTAATTCTTATTTTTAAATGAGTATATTTCTTAAACTTAAGACCTTTCACATCATCAGAAAGCACTCTACCACAGAGCTACAAGCTTTGTTCAATATTTTAAAAATATCACTCTTTTCCTACAGAAAATAATTTTGGATGACTGCATTTATACACTATTAAAATGAACACCAGGAATCACAAATTCTTTTTTTTTTTATTTCTTGATGCCGACCACTTATAACTGATTCTGTAAAGGATAAAGCTACTTAGCATGGAACTCGATAATGTTGTGGTATTGAGGATAATTCAAACCAAATGAAGAAAACGGAAGGAAGAGAACAAGGAGAAGTAGAGGAAAACTTCTCCCTCAGCTGGTGACTCCTATTCTGAGTCTGGACTCCATGACCTTTTCAAGACCACTGTGTAGTTGAACCACAGCATGTGCTGGAATCTCACTACTCATGTTCAACTCACACACCTGAATAAAAACATTAAAATGAAAGCAGACTGCAGACTGCATATGTGAGTAACAGGGTCTGCCACACATTTAAAAGAGGAAGACAGAGGCTTGAACATCATATGTCAGCATACACACACACACACACAGAGAGAGAGATAGAGAGAGAGAGAGAGAGAGAGAGAGAGAGAGAGAGTAGTTAGAGAGAAAGTCTGAGAGAGAAAGAGGGAAAATGAGAGAGTGAGACACTGAGACAGGTAGAAAGAGTTAAAGGGAAACAAGGAGAAACAGTGTAATAAATAAACATACACAAACCAACAGGAAAAAGAAATTGGAATAAACATTTGGACATTCGTGATATGGAGAGGCAGTGCAGACATAGAGAAGTTCAGTCTTCCATGCTTCTCTGAGCAGGATCTTCTCTGATCCTGATTTCTAAGTGATCTCAGCACCCCTGCTGGTCCTGTGTTTTTGTCTGAGCTCACAGTAGTATTCACTCACTGTGTCTCTTGCACAGTAATACATGGCTGTGTCTTCAGACCTCAGACTGCTCATTTCCAGGTACAGAGTGTTCTTGGCATTATCTCTGGAGATTGTGAACGGGCCCTTCACAGCGTCAGTATACCAGGTGCTACCACCATAACTAATGTATTCGACCCACTCCAGCCCCTTCCCAGAAGCCTGGCGGACCCAGCTCATGTCATAACTCCTGAAGGAGAATCCAGAGGCTGCACAAGAGAGTTTCAGGGACTTTCCAGGCAGCAATAAGCCTCCCCCAGACTCCAGCAACTGCACCTCACAATGAACACCTGTAAACACAAAGAATTCTGGTTAGGAAACTGACACAAAAGAATTTTTCTCTTTCTTATGTCCACACAACACACAGTATCTCATCTTTATGAATTACCTTTTAAAATCAGGACAGAGAAAACCAATAAGAGCCCTAATTCCATGGTGATTGTCCTGTATTCAGTGCTGAATCCTGACTGGGAGGATTTGGGAATCCAGGGCTGGTCTCCTCTGCCAGAACTGCGAGGTCAGGGCATGACTAGTTTTATGGGCACAAAGAAGACTTATTTGCATATCTCCCTGCTATAGCAGGCTCTGTCGTTAAGCCTGGGCCGAACGCAGTACCCAGAGCAGATATAAGTCAGTTATAGAAATTGAAGCATTAACTCAGCTCCATGTACACACTTTCCTTGTTAAGGGTTCGCTATACTGTACTTAGATTGCTTTTCACATTAAGCATAGAAAATGTTGTTTCCACACTGTCACATCTCTTTAGAATCAATGTGAAATTCAAAAGCTGTATTTCTAAATATTATCACTGTCTGCTCCTATAAACATAATTGAACAAATGATTTGTAGTTTGATTGATTACCTTTTGGGTATATGCCCAAGAGTGGTATTGTTAGATCCTTAGGTAAGTTGATTCCCAATTTTCTGAGAAACCACCATACTGATTTCCCAAGTGGTTGTACAATTTTGCATTCCCATCAGCAATGGATGAGTGTTTTCCTGATCCACATCTTTTCCAGTATAAGCTATCATTAGTGTTTCTTATCTTAGTCATTCTGACAGGTGTAAGACGGTATCTCAGAATTGTTTTGATTTGCATTTCCCTGATAGCTAAGGATGTTGAACGTGACTTTAAGTATCTTTTGGCCATTTAAAATTCTGATGAGAATTCTCTGTTTAGTTCAGTATCCTATTTTTAATTAGTTATTTCAAATTTTAATGTCTTATTCTTGAGTTCTTTATGTATTTTGAAGATCAGTCCTTTGTCTGAAGAGGAGTTGGTGAAGATCTTTTCCCATTCAGTAGACTGCCTTTTTACCTTATTGACTGTGTCCTTTGTTTTAAAGAGGTTTCTCAGTTTCGGGAAATTTATTTGCAGATAATCCTATACATGATTTATAAAATCTCTTTTCACATTTGTTTAGTTGTGACTTTACTCTAAGGTGAGATTATCCCATCATCATTCAGAATCAGGGAAAACACATATCAATCCTGCCTACCCTTTCAGAGCTCATGCTGCAATAACAATTAGTCTGGTATCATCTAGGTGTTTCCTTTTCTATAAATTATCTAGAACAAATCAGAGGACATATTGAAAAGAAGAGAATTTAAGGACATCTCTATAAACAACTGTTACTTCTTTTCTACTCCAGAGGGAAAACTTTGCCTGTGCCTTTTTGTTCAATAATTTATTTACCTTAATGTGGATATGTGAAGTCTTTTAATTAATATTGGTAGGCTCTCCATAAAATGTTCTGGATATTTTTGTTCAAATGTAAAACCCTTGTTATTAAATTAGATGTATTTTTCGAGATACTTTATGTTCAAAAAACTCATTAAAACTTTACCATGTTCATCCACTTCAGGAGCAATCATGTAAGCTGATCCTAACAATGACCCTGGAAAATATGAGAGTGGAACCTCTGGGTTCAACATAGTGTGGAGCTATTCAATTCACTGTTATGTGTTCTGCTGTCAGGATTCTAAGAATGTGGTCTATGTGGTCCCCAAGGCATCATCACATACTGTAACAGGGAGCTCGGGCCTTTTTGTTCCATCTTGCCTGGCTAGCTTAACCCCCAAAATAATCACACAGAAATTGTATTAATTAAATCACTGCATGGCCCATTAGCTCTAGCCTCTCACTGGCTAACTCTCACATCTTGATAAACCCATTTTTATTAAATCTGTGCCATGTGATTGTGGCTTACTGGCAAGATTATAACCTACGTCCATTTCAGGAAGGAGATTCTTAGTGTCTGCCTGTCTATCCTTCTTCCCAGCAATCTGTTGTGTCTACTCCACCTACCTAAGTCTGGCCCTATCAAAAGGCCAAGGCAGTTTCTTTATTCAACCAGTAAATGAAACACATAAACAGAAGAACCTCCTACACCAATACACTATTGGTGTCAATGCATTAATTTCCAGAGGAGCCTTAGCCTCAGATGAAAAGATTCTCTTTTCCATTTTAAACATGTCCCACATTTATGATCCATTAACATGGAGCCCACAGCCAACACAACTTCTCTGAAGACACTTCTCTAGCTCACATATGAGAAACCAGGCTTTTCCTGTCACCAACATCAGAGAGTGCAGAGGAGTAATTCTGAGAGCAACAAAAGTGCCAATGAACTGTGAAAATCATAGCACTCAGCTGTCTAGGGGAAGGGTTGGAATGAGATGAACCAGGGACTGGAGCTGATGTCTGCTGGGATGTGCATATTTTGGCTGAGAATTTTGTGGTCTGAGTTACGCAATATGTCCATAGAGAAATCATTAGCTTGAGTTTCAAGGTGCAAGCTAATTTTTACCAAAATGCAAAGGTTCAAAAATAGAATCTTGTAAAAATTTTAACAAATGTACACCCTTATAAGGTCCTATTCGTTTAGAAGTAGAAAACTGTGTATGGCTCATTTTCTAAACTAACTGTAGAAATTAACATCAATTCAGGGAAGTTGTGGTTCCTCTACCACAAGTTTAAAAAAAAAACAAAACAGGATGGATTAAAGATTATTCAGAATTCCTAAGCTGTCTTACAAAATTTACAGTCAACAAGTTTCATAATTTCAGACACCTGATGACATATATGTGTACATATATATTTATATATGTATATAAGGAATATATATAATTGATGTGCTGATTTGTCTGACAAGAAGCAATTAGACGTCTTAGAGTATTGTGGGGGAACAAAGATGTTTAGTGTGTAATTATACAGCAAGATTAATAGGTTATTACAGGTAAAGCGTGATCTAGAAAATTTCTTTGTGTAAAAGGGAAAAAAAGGTTATAGCATCAAAGAAGTATAAATGCAGCATATTCCAGAACTTCCTAGTTTCTGAAGTTCTGACCAATACTGTTTTTGGGAGTACTTGTTGGTCCTCAGTATCTCCTGCTGGTCTGAGTAGAGAGGTTTCTGTCCAAGCTCACAGTGGAGTTCTTTAACTGTGTCTCTGGCACAGTAATGCATGGCTGTATTTAAGTGTGCAGATTGTTCAGCTTTATGAAAACATAGCTCTTGGAGGTGTAGTGATATTTTGTTTGTGATCTAACAAGTAAAGCTTCCTGAAGATCAGACTGCATTGCTAAGCCACTAGTTAGCCATAGAGCCCAGGCAATGGTGGTACACACCTGTAAATCCAGCACTAGGAAGACAGAGGTGGATGGATCTCTGTGAGTGCAATGCTACCCTGAGTACAAAAGATTGAATCTGTGCAAAACAGAAACAGAGTTCACACAGAGGCGAACCCACCACCTGGCATCTTATACCTTTAATTCCATCACTAGGGAGGTAGAGATAGGAATGAGATGATTGGACAGAGAAAGTAAAATAAGACAGGAGGAGACAAGAGCTCAATGCAGTCTGAGGATTCAGTCTTAGAGGCTGTCTGAGGTGTCAGAGAGACAGTATTCAGTGAGAACATTTGTAGAGACAGGATCTTCTCCATTTAGTCTGAGAATTGGTGGAGATAAGAACTTTTTAGTGGCATTTGATTTTAATTTCTTATCTGATAGGAGTTTCCAGGGATTGATTTTTATACAAATAAGTGGTCACAGAGTATTCACTGTCCCACTCAGGGACACCATACCTGGATATTTACTAGTTCCTATTTTCTGTTTGTCTGTGTCTCTGTCACTATGTACTTTTACATTTCCATCCTTGTCTCTTTACCATTTAAATCACACTGCAAAACCAGGTTTCATCGTATTATTGTTATATTGATGAGGAGTGGATGGTCAGCTCTTCATGACACCTTGTAAAAGGCAGTAGCATGTAACCAGTCTTCAGCGTTATGCTACATGAAGCACTAAAAAGACAGATCCCTAAGTGATGATAAGAAGTGAAGAGGAGGAGGTGCTTGAACAATAGAAATTGTTTGTCTTGTGGTGAATATCACCATAGAGAAAAAGGGATTCAGGGCTTTTCTCTATGCCTTCAGGGAATGGCAGAGAATAGCTCCAAATACTCTGTCAGTAAATCCCAGAAAATATCCACCAATTCTTCCACATTGGACACCCCATATGTGGTGTCCCTTCTTTGTCTGAGAATATTCTCTATGTGAGTAGCAGTGGTGGGGAGCCTGCCATACTGTGCCAGTTCTGAAGGGTACCCCGTAAGTGCTTTGTCAAACTTGTTCAGACATTATGTTCAGTGTGTCTCATTTATGCTTTTTCTGATATTTCGGTGTGCTTTTTAGATCTTGCAAAAGATCACAGGAATAATTGCACATTTTTCATACCATTTTGGAGTACTAGGATTTGACCCCTCATTCAAGAATTTTTTCTTTGGTTACATCAGACAGAGTTTGTGTCCACATTTTGTTCTCTCATGCTTCAAGAGGTCCCCTTCTCTGTGAAACTCTCTAGAAGGAATGACTAAGAAAAAAGTGTTCAACAGGAGTGCTTTTAGGGTAAAACTGCAAATTATTTAGAATTATCTTCTATTTGATAGCTGCATCCTCATACTCGAGTTTCTCCAGTCATTTATTCACTCATGTCTCCTGCACTCATGGACGTTCAGTTAATGGCTCCTGTTACGACGACTGCACCATATTTTATGTGTGTATGGTGGTTCGAATTTGTCTTTGTAGAAAAATCTATAATCATCTGGGAACTGCAAACCTCATTTGGAAGAAAGTGCTCCCACCAGATTGGCCTGTAGGAAAGCCTCTAGGGTCATTTTAGCAATGTTGGAATGATGCAATTTCTTTTTTATCACTGAGGAAGAAACTGGAAAATATTTCATTTGAAACAGGAAAAGGGAATTTGTTGCAGAGGCAGAAATTTTATGTAAATTTAGACAGAATAAAACTTATTCAAGCTAATCTATGAATCAGTCATTCCTAATTCCGTCTTTACTCTGCTGCTCACTTCTGATGTCCTTTTCTGGCCACTCCAACCCTCATGTCTTTTCTTTCTGTTTGTCCTTCCCTCCTTCCCTGCCTTCTTTCTAAACTTCTGCTTCCTCATTTCCTCTCCTCTCTTCCCTCTCACTCTCTCACAAATCCTTTCTTCCATCACTTCCTTCAGTTCCCTTGTTTCTTGCTAAATGTTGCAAGTTGTTTCTGCTATAAGTGCATAATTGTAATGGCTACATTGTATCTAAAAGACAGTACCCAAGGCTATCAATTTCCTCCAGCAGTCTCTTGCTACCTTTCTTGGGCGTCAGAACATACATAATATGTATATTTTGGGGTGAGTATTCAGCAGTCACTTATTTTTAGTATTAGGGCAGTCATGGGTCCATGCTTTACATGCCACACACTTTAGAAAGTCTCACTGATCAAGGCAGAAACACTAAATTATTGGTACAAGTATAGGAGACAGTGTTAGTATATAAAATCCAATAACTGATTTCCTCATAGTAATATTGATCTTTGAACATAACTGTGTTATAATTTTTAAAAATGTTAAAACATGTTTTACTTTTAAAACATGTTTAGCTCAGTAAAATATATTGAGGATCTCAGGTGGGTGTGGCAAGTAAAGTTCCTCTCCTCTACATGCTGGACCATTTAACTGGCTTGGTTTTGTACATATCTTGTACAGGAACCCATAACAGTTTATGTGCATAATGACCATAGAGTGTCCAGAGGTAACCATCTCACAGAACTCCTCCCCATTTTACGGTACTTTCATTCTTTCAACCCACTATTCAGTGATCTTCCTTGTGCCTTGTGGGAGGATATGGAGTGCTAGAGAAGTGGGGGATGCAGCAGTTTTGATATAGACATTCTGTCTGTGGACAAGCACTCATGCAGTTGTCTATTCTTAGCAATGAACAGTCATGGAGTCTCTGCATTCAATGATGGCTGCTGGCCTAGTAACTAAGAATTTTTATTTACTAAATCTTATAACTTATATTAGCCCATTATACATTTCATGTCTATGTTATTCATGTGGTTTGGTACCTTATTTCGTGAGGCAGTCACTTCCTGCTTCTTCTGTGGCTGGGTCACAACTGCAGATTAGGACTTCCTTCTTCCCAAAATTTTCCTGTTTTCATTGACTCACCTCTACTTTCTGTCTGGTTGTCCCACATATACTTCCTGCCTGGATACTCACCAATCAGCATTTATTGAAAATATAATTGCCAGGATACAGACCATGGTCCCACAGCAACATTTGATTTTCAGATCAGGGATCTGTGATTCAGATATCACTGCAGAGACCACAAAATTCATTTGTAAGTGAATCTGTGTAAGTGAGAACTCCGTGGAGGAAACAATGGAGAGATAAATATTTCCACATGATGAAATTAAAATCCTGTAAACTTTTAAAATATGTTTAAATATCTTGGTAGATGTAGGGTATTTTATTTATTTATCAGCCAAAAACAAATTGATTACTCACTAGCAATCTGAGAAGATCAGAATAGATTCTAAGACCTACAAACCACATTTTGATTTGCCAGCATTTTCAGAAAGAGACATGAGGCTCAGGGACACTGTAAGCAGTGTTTTAGCTAGAAACCTCCTACAGGCTCCTGAACCTCAGCTGCTGTCTTTAGTGGCATTACTTCCATGGTCTGAGTACCAGAGCATAGACAGGATCAATGATGAAATTGATGTTCATGATTTATGTGAGGATGATGGAGGGAGTGGAGAAAATCAAGGTTAAATACCAAGGTATTCTTTCATGATCTGTTGGCTCTTAATGAAATCCTAAATTCTGCTCTAACTGGAGAATTAACTGGCGCTCATTTATGAATCTAGGGACCCCACTCCCAATGATCCCTGAGTCTCTTCATGATTGATCCTGATGCACACAGTACAGCTAGGTCTGCCTCTGTGATGTTATCTATCTTGTTCAGATGAGATTGCAAATTATATAGAAAAATTAATATTACAGTAGAAAACAGGACTTCAAAACTATTTAGATTTATTAAAGATTAGTACAGACTAAATTTTAGGATAGTGCAATGAGAAACATGACTTTGATGCACATAGCAAGCCAAGAAACAGAGTAGACATCCCTTCATGGGCTTGTGCAACTGCTTCAGCACTCTGAAATGATTTGTGCTAGTGCTGGAGAGTATCTGTTGGCCCTTAGTACCACTTGCTCATCCCAAGGTCTCTATAGGAAGGTTTTGTACAGGTTCACACAAGAGTTCCATCACTGTGTCTCTGGTAGAGTAATATACGGCTTTGCCCTCTGTTTTCAGACTGTTCATTTTTAAGGAAACTAGGCACTAGGAGGTGTCCCTGCTGATGGTGACTTAGGACTTGAGAACAGAATTATAATCAATGTTTTCATTATTATTATTTCCATTAACTCCAGACTTTATCTTGGAGTCTGATGGACCGAGTGTATATGAAAGCTGTTTAATGAGAACACAGGGACAGTGCAGGTGAGAGACAGGGTCTTTGTCTGCTGTGATGGCTAAACCAGGTCAGGTCCTGACTCCTTCACCTGGATCTGGGACAGTACACCTGGGAACAGGCAACCCCATCATCAGTCATACATTCCATGCATGGTGTACCTGGGTCTCTGTCCTCAAATCCTGAAACACTTCCAGGTTGGAAAGTTCATGAGGCAGAGGAACAGCACCAGGACAGTCAAGCTCTGTTCGAGGCTCCAGTGAGAAGGAGATGGAGCTTCTCATTTTGAATAATAAGTACTTTTGTTGAAACCTCAAATTACCATTTAAATCAAGGTCTCATATAAACTACACAAAAACTAGGTCATTCAGCTAAATCACAGAATTGGATGAGAACTTTTCAAAAATACACTGTTTTAATTAGGGGAATTTACTTCTGTGTAGGGAGTGTAGTGCTCATGGAGACAAACAGGTGGCATAGATTCCTTTAGACTCACATGTGGTTCTGAGCTGCCTGTGTCATCTAGGGTTTCAATCTTCTTTGGCTTCTTCAGAAACTGATGAAGGTCAAAAGACAGGATCATTCTAGCTCAGTATGTTGATCTGCATTAGTTCAGTTAAAGGATATCCTAAATTTAAAAAGAAACTATAATGGGGCTGTGAAAATCAAGTTTTTGACACACAAGAAGCCTTCAGTTGGTTCTAAACACACAACTCAGAATCCATAACTAAAAAAAGAAAGAAAAAAGAAAGAAAGAAAGGAAGAAAGAAAGAAAGAAAGAAAGAAAGAAAGAAAGAAGAAAGGAAAAAAAGAAAGAGAGAAAGAAAGGAGTATTGCAGCAAACCAGGTATACAATATAGGGAATTTGGAGACTGAACAATCACTGGGGATAACTGGAAAATCAGACAACCCAGTCATTGAGATCCAGGCCCACGGATAGAATTTGTCTCAAAACAAGTGTTGCAGATTGCTAGAGAGATGATTCATATGTCAACACACACACACACACACACACAGACACACACACACACACGGAGAGTAGTGAGAGAGAAAGAGTGAGAGAGATTGAGACAGATAAAGGGTAACAGGGAGGAACACTATAATAAATTAGAACACACAACACAACAGAAAACATGAATTTGAATAAACAATTGGACATTCAAGGATTAATACTCACTATATCTGTAGAGAAAAACCCTAAAGGAGATATCAAGAGACAGTGCAGACACAAAGAAGTCCAGTCTTTCATGTTTCTCTGAGGAGGCTCTTCTGTGACCCAGATTTCTAAGTGCTCTCAGAGCCCCCTGCTGGTCCTGTGTTTCCCACAGGGATGTTATTGTCTGAGTCCACAGTAACATTCATTCACTGTGTCTCTTGTACAGTAATACGTGGCTGTGTCTTCAGATCTCAGACTGCTCATTTCCAGGTACAGAGTGTTCTTGGCATTGTCTCTGGAGATTGTGAACCGGCCCTTCACAGCGTCGGTATAGTAGGTGACAGTACCATCGTAAATAATGGTTGCCACCCACTTCAGCCCAGTTTCGGGAGCCTGGCGGACCCAGGCCATTGCATGACTACTGAAGGTGAATCCAGAGGCTGCACAGGAGAGTTTCAGGGACTTTCCAGGCTGCACTAAGTCTCCACCAGACTCCAGCAATTGCACCTCACACTGGAGACCTGTAAACATACAATTCTGGTTAGAAAACTGACATAGAAGATATTTTTCTCTTTTCCATGTACACACAGTGCACAGCATCTCATTTTTATGGATTACCTTTTAAAATAAGGACAAAGAAAACCAATATGAGCCCTAAGTCCATGGTGAGTGACCTGTTCAGTGCTGACCACTGACTGGGAGGACTTGGGAATCCAAGGCTGGTCTCCTCTGCCAGAGCTGAAGGGTCAAGACAGGGATGGTTTTTATAAGCAAATGAAGCCTTATTTGCATATCTTCCTGCCACAGCAGGCTCTGTAGTTGGACCTGGCCAGAAGGCAGTACTCAGAGCAGATATAAAACATCATACACACTGATGACAGTTATAGAATATGAAGCATTAATGTAGCTCTGTAATATCCTTGTTATGCATTCACCACATTTTATTTAGTTCTCTTCTCACCATATGAATAGAAAATGTTGTGTTTCCACACCGTCATGTCTCTTTTGGATCAATGTGAAATAGAAAAGCTCCACTCATAGCTGTGTTTCTAGATTTAAGCTCTGTCCCTCTGTCTCTGCTGGACATGGCTTCTTCCTGAGATGAATCCTGACAGGAACACTTGAAACTTTTCTGAATTCTACTCAGTTCTGAGAGGTGTTTTCATATGCCCCATGGATTTTGGCAAATGATACACTCATTGTTCTGCCTTTCTTCCTCTCAGTGGAAACATATTTGTATTTGCAGCACTTAGTTGTTTGCATCCTGAAGTTCTCTCTATGATTACTTTGTTCTTCCCACTCTGCCAATCCCAACTCAATACCAGGCAACACATGGCTGGCTTCATGTTGTCTTAGGTCACTTTTATTTCTGAGTATTTATATTTTCATCATAGTGGGGACATTTAACAAGTGTCTATAGCCAAACACAAAACTTTTACATCATTTTGTATTTTCAGAAGGCTTTGTTTTTATTTTCTCAAACTCTTGTGCTTTGCTTTCTACCCACTCAGTCCCTTTTTCTCACTACACCCAAATTTTTCTTTGAAAACCATTGTGTTACCCTGTGTTTTTCCCTCTTATCCTTCACTTAAGAGATCTTTTCCTGTCTTGACTTTCAGTCTAGATTCAAGCGTACACAGCAGATGCCAGAACATCAAACACACAGAGTCTCAAACACACAATCTGTATTCTCTCTATGGCAGAAACTGTCCTTCCCAATCTTCAATATTTGTGTGACATAAGATTTCCAGTATCATTCAAATTCCTCCAAGGCTCAAAGAACACTATTGAAGGGGATGTGGGAAGATTGTAAGGTGTGGAGCTCAGGGAAAGGTGCTGTGAAATGCTGTCTTCTGGACATGACATGGATATCACAGTCATGAACTCATAATGGTTGTTTTTGTCTCTATAACCCAAATAGGGCCAAGTCAGCCAAAACTCTGGTAGAGATAGGGCTGAAATTCCTTGGTCCTACTTCTTACTGAGGAGCAGCTGGAAATATATTTTTTTCTGGACAAGGGATATAGTCACTCTTTTTTGAGGGTATGGTCACTAGTATGTTTCCTATGTTGCAGTGCTTGGGTTCACATACATGTAGATATGAGCTTCACTAACTGTGCTTAAGTAAGTATAAGGTTGATAGGGACCAATGTTTGGAAGATGTGGGAGAAGCTGGGTGGAAAACATTGCATGTAGGGATCATAAACAGAAGGAATAAAGAAGATTAGTAAAAACTGTATAGCTGAGGCTTAAAACAAAAATTCAGAAAGCAAATGATTAAAGAATATTGGTAAATATCAAATAACTTGGTAGGCAACTTTATTTGGGATTATCTTCCCATCCAGCTAAGAACTGGTGGGGTCCTTCAATTATGTAAAAAAATCTATTTGCAGATAATCCTATACATAATTTGTAAAGTATCTTTTCACATTTGGTTAGCTGTTACTTTGTTCTATGATGACAATATTCCATCATCAATCAGAATTAGGGGAAAAACATACCATTATTTCCCCACCCTTTCATGACTCATGCTGCAGGAACAGTTACTCTGGTGTTAGATAATGCATATGTATCATCTAGGTATCCTTTTTCTTTAAAATCATCTATAATGAATCAGAGGACCTACTGAAGAGAAGAGAAATTCGAAAGCATTTCTATAAACAATTGTTACTTCTTTTCTACTCCAGAGGAAAAGTTTTGCCTGGGCCTATTTGTTTAATAATTTATTTACCTTACTATGAATATGTGAAGTCTTTTAATTCATATTTGTAGGCTCTCCATAAAAAGTTCTGGATAACATAGGTCAAAAGCAAAAACCTGGGATTAGATTAGAAATATTAGTCATGATATATTTTAAGTCCAATAAACTCATTAAACTTTTACACTTCATTCATTTCAGGAGCAACCATGTAAGCTGATCCTCACACTGACCCTGGAAAATATGAAAATGGAACCTTTGAGTTCAACATAGTGTGGAGTTATTCAGTTCATGGTTATGTATTCTGATGTCAGGATTCTAAGAAAGTAGTCAATGTGGTCTCCAAAGCTTCATCACACAGTATTGTTGTCACTGCTTTAATTTCAGGAAAATCCTCAGCTCGGGTTTAAAGATTCGCTTTTCCTTTATAAATCTGCTCCAAGTCTGGGATCCATTAACATGGAGCTCACAGCCAACATGGCTTCTCTGAAGACACTTGTCAAGCTCAAACATGAGACACCCGCTCTTCTTGTCTCCAACAACAGAGAGTGCAGAGGAGTAATTTTTGGAGCAACAAAAGCACAAACTTAAAATCACATAACTCAATTGTCTATGAGAAGATCTAAAGAGAGATGAACCAGGAACTAGAGGTGATGTCTGTTGGGATGTGCTTAATTGTGGCTGAGAAATTGGTGGGTCTGAGTTGTACAATATGCCTAGAGAGGAATCATTTGCTTGGATTTTGAAGTGCAAGCTAATTTTTACCAAAATGCAAATGTTCAAAAATAGAATTTTGCAACAGTTATAACAACTGTATACTTTTATAAGGTTCTATTAGTTTAAAAGTAAAAAAAAATGGTGATGGTTCATTTTCTAAAGTAACTTTGGAAATTAACATCAATTCAAGGCAGTTGTGGTTTCTCTATCACAAGTTTAAAAATAAAGAGGATGAATGAAAGATTATTCAAAATTCTAAACTATATTACAAAATTGGCAATCAACAAGTTTTGCAATTCACACTCCTGATTTTATATATATATATATATATAATATTACATATATTATATATGTATACATTTATATATATTTATAAATATATGTATATTTGATGAAATGTATATATGGAATATATAAAATTAATGTGCTGTTTTGTCTAACAAGAAACAATTAACCATCCTAAAGGATTGTGGTGTAACACAGATGATTGGTATGTAATTAAAAAGCAAGATTAATAGGCTATGACAAGTAAAGTGTACTCTAGAGTATTTATTTGTGTAAAAGAAGAGAAATCAAAGGTTATGGCATCAAACAGGTATAATTGAAGTATATTCCTGAAGTTCCTAGTTTCTGAAGTCACCACCTCTGGTATTCAGAGTTCCCGTTGGTCCTCAGCATCCCCTGCTGGTCTGAGTAGAGAGGCTTCTGTACAAGCTCACACTGGAGTTCTCTCATTGTGCCTCTGGCACAGTAATTCATGGCTGTGTTCAAAGTTTGCAGATTGTTCAGTTTTATGAAAGCATCACTCTTGGAGGTGTAGTGATATTTTGTTTGTGGTCTAACAAATAAAGCTTCCTGAAGACCAGAGTGCAGAACTAAGTCACTTGATAGCCATAGATGTTAGGCAATGGTGGCGCACACCTGTAAATTCTGCCCTGGGAAGACAGAGGTGGACAGATCTCTGTGAGTGCAATGCTACACTGGGATACATTTCTGTGTAAAACAGAAATGGAGCTCACACAAAGGTGATCCCAGCACCTGGAATCAGATGCCTTTAATCCCAGCACTAGGGTAGCAGGGAATGCTTTCACATGAGTGGGCAGAGAGAGGAATTAAAGACAGGAGGATACAAGAGCTCAGATCCAGTCTGAGGTTTCAGTCTGAGAGTCAGTCTGAGGTCTTGGAGAGACAGCATTCAGTCAGAGACTTGGTAGAGACAGGACCTTCCCCATTTGGTTTGAGCATTGGTAGAGGTGAAGACTCACTAGTGGCTGAATACTCTGCTTTTCTGATCCTTCAGTTGTTGCCCCTCGTAGCTGACTTAGGCTCTTTATCATTAAGTATAATTAGAATTCTTGCAACAGGAGGTGTCCCTGCTGATGTTGACTTAGGATTTGAGATCAGAATTACAATTTGTGCTTCCACCACTCCAGATTCTTCACATCCACTTCAGACACTTTCCTGGAGGTTGACAGACCCAGCTTATACCATGACTGGATAATGAGAATCTACAGAGTTCAGGTGAGGGACAGGGTCTGTGAGGGCTGTACTAGATCAGGTCCTTACTCCTTCAGCTGAACCTGGGATAGGGATCCTGGGAACAGGCACAATCATCATGATACATGCATCCCACAGATGACATGCCTGCATCTCTTTTCTGAAACCCTGAAACACATAGAGTTTGAAAATGTCACAAAGCAGAAGAGCAGCACCAGGACACCCATACCCTACTGGAGGCCTTACTGAGAAGGAGATGGGGCTCCTCATCTAAGCCTGGAATTACAGCCTGAGCATGAGAGCTGCTCTGCATTGTGGGAGGTTCCTGAGAGGATAAAGGAAGCACAGGGCTTAATTTACCCTTTTTTCTCAGGTTTATTAGAATTTCCCTTGTGCTTCTTAGATGACCTAGCGATAAAAAAATAATGAGTAACATTTTTCTGGCACTGGATTCCCACTTGCATATAAATAGGAAATTGTATGATTCACACTGTGCAGACCTTGGGTGAAAACATTAAGTAACTCCACATTCATGCTTTGCAGATAACAGAAAATACCACATCAGTGCATATCCCTGTAAATCCCAGCAGAGTGCTTAGATGGAATTTAGTCATAAAATGCACTTCAGGCTCTTCTTGATGTGAAATCATGATTAAGGAACTACTTAAAATACTTTCTGTTGTCATTGTAGATAATTTTTTATCACTCACCTAGAAAATCCAAATTGTGAGGATGCAACTCACAAATACTTAGCACATATTATTTTCTTTTTTTATCTAAGAGGAGCTTCAAGGGATTGATTACACGCACATAATTGGTTTTAGGGACACCACATCTGGATATTTCTTAGTTCCTATGTAACGACGTAAATGAATGCAGACAGATTATAAAAATACATACAGCTTTAATGGGGAAATAGCCTTACAGGACCACAGGTTCCCGCGGAGAACAGGAAAGCAGAAAAAAAGGGCTGCTGGGATCGCACCCGGCAGATTTATCAGTAAACATTAGCCAGAGGCGAACACGCCCCCTAATGGGTGGGGCTTATCCCTACATCTCCCCCTTTTGTCTAAATAAGACAGAACTAAACCAAATACAACTATATATAATAATAACAAATAATAAATATAACAAACAATATTGAGAACAAAAGTTTTGCTAAACATTCTATCTCAAGGAGTCTAGAGAGTAACTACAATTATATAATCTTCAACTCCATCAAAGATCTGAGAAGGGAATAAATATTACTGAACAAACGAGAGATATCCAAAATGTGCAACAATTGACAGAGACAACTGACTACCTGGGCGATCACCCAAAGGTTTGTTTGCAAAGTTGAGTCAACCAACTTTGGCTAAGGCCTAACATAGCTGACATACCATTCTTAGAACTATCCTACCCTGTATTGGCAGGATAAGACAATCCTGTTTCATCCACTTAGAGATATTCTGTATCTTTGTCAGAAGTTGAGGTATGGGCTTTTCTTAATCCAAAGGCCAGTTCTGCCAAGAAGACAAGCTCCCAGTGGAGTGTCTTTGGTGCTCAGTGTTCTCTCGGGAGTAGAGTGGCATTGCCAGGAGTAATTGTGTCTCATTGGCACAGAATTTTAGGTTAGATTAAAGGCCATTTTCTACAGCTCTTCGAAGAGGCTGAAGATCATACTATCTATACTAAATATAATCTCTATGTATCTAAAAGACCTGATTAACCTAAAAATAAATATGACAAACATATAATTCTCAATACCTATCTAACTTGAAGACTAAAAGAATAAACAACTGTGCAATATATGAAGAAAATGATCTTCAACTGTAAACAATGACATTATATAAATAGTATCAGAGGTAGAAATGTACATTGTAATATGGTAAATGTATCAATACAATATAGACAAAGTTATAAGCATACTCATACAAAAAATAGAGGTAGGAACACTCACATTCAATATTCAATATATCAATATACAAGAAACAGTACCAATACAATTTTCTGTAAACAGTAATTCACAAATACCAATCATCCCATAAAACCAGTTAATCCCCCCCTTTTTTTTGGAAAATATCCCTAATTTCATAAAATATCACCCCATCCCCTCAACCCTAAACCAACCACTAAAGGATGTCCTTAACCCTGAGGGCAAAATCTGTTGGGAGAGGGGATGTTGTCCTCTAAGATTGCTTCTAGCTGACATGGGGGTGACATTCTTCTTAGGGGGTCCTGTGAAAGCAAATGATGGTAAAATTCCCAATTTAACCCTTGACCTAAGAAAATTGTAACTAGTCTCTGAGCGTTTTGAGAAGGTCCGGCCAGAGTGTTGTCAAAAATGTACACTGTTCGAAATTGTCTAGTGTAGTTGGTACCAAAAAACAGGTCTAATATTAGCGCTTTAAAAAAAAATTCATGACGTCATAAAAACCAGATTGAGTTGATGTTGTGGGGCCCCATCTTCATCCTTGAAACTTCAAAGATTACTGTAGGAAAATTTGTTACTTGTTATGGGAAAATTAAACATTAACAACAAGGACATATACTGACATATAAAGAAAGACACAGATATGAGGAAAGACAAAGAAAGTTTAAGACATATTTATATATATATATATATATATATATAAAATTAATACTTACAGAACATGTCCCTCCATCAGTAATTAAATATTCAGGGTCCCTTAAATTATTTGAATATGGGTATTTTCCTATGGAGATAAGAAGAGAACACTGCTTCTAACCTATCTGTATTACTTACTATCAGTATGATCGCCATCCATGTATATCCTTTATAATTCGATTTGATCTTTCTATGATTGCTTGACCTGTAGGATTGTATGGTATACCTGTAACATGCTTGATATTGTAATAATCAAAAAACCGTTTCATTTTCCTAGAGACATAAGCAGGACCATTATCTTTATTTGTGTAGGTATACCTATGATAGCCATGACTACTAATAAATGAGTGATTACTGAATCAGCTTTTTCTGAACTTAAAGCTGTTGCCCACTGAAAGCCTGAATACGTGTCAATGGTGTGATGAACATATTTTAATTTGCCAAATTCTGCAAAGTGGAACACATCCATCTGCCAGATTTCATTCCTTTGGGTGCCCTTTGGATTAGCCCCTGCAGGCAGTGGCGTTTGGTTATAGAAAGAGCAAGTAGGGCATTTCTTTACAATCTCCTTAGCTTGTTGCCATGTAATAGAAAACTCTTTCTTCAAACCTTTGCTATTAACATGATGTTTTTTATGAAATTCAGAGGCTTGTAGCACACTACCAATCAATAATTGATCAATTTCTGTATTGCCTTGTGCTAGAGGACCTGGCAGACCCATATGGGATCGGATGTGTGTTATGTACATAGGACAAAGCCTGTTCCTAATCAAATCTTGTACCTGGATAAACAATGAGGTTAGTTCTGTATCATCAGGTATAAATTTAGCAGTTTCAATATGTAAAATAACTCTTTCTGCGTATTGTGAATCAGTAACTATATTAATAGGTTCTTTAAAATCCCTTAGCACCATAAGAATGGCATATAATTCTGCCTTCTGGACAGAATCATAAGGACTTTGTTCCACCGTACACAAGTCTTCTGATTTGTAACCTGCCTTCCCTGATTTATTGGCATCAGTATAGAATGTACAGGCTCCAGTTATTGGAGCATCACGAACAATTCAAGGAAGTGTTCTCTTTATGAAGTTAAGCCTCTTGCTTTTTGAATAGTTGTTATTAATGTCTCCCAAAAATTAGCACAAACTCTTTGCCATGGTTCATTATCTTCCCATAATTTCTTTAGTTCATCAGCAGTGAAAGGCACTATAATTTCTGCTGGGTCTATGCCTGCTAGTTGACAAAGTCTCAACTTGCCTTTTTTTTTTTTTTTTTTTTTTTTTTTTTCGTTTTTCGAGACAGGGTTTCTCTGTGGCTTTGGAGCCTGTCCTGGAACTAGCTCTTGTAGACATGGCTGGTCTCGAACTCATAGAGATCTGCCTGCCTCTGCCTCCCAAGTGCTGGGATTAAAGGCGTGCGCCACCACCGCCCTCAACTTTCCTTTTATAATTAACTCAGAGACTTTTTCCACATAAGTTTTCAGTTTCTTACTTGGTTTATGTGGTAAAAAGATCCATTCCAAGATAATATCATCTCTCTGCATTAAAATTCCTGTAGGAGAAATTTTTGATGGTAGTATAACGAGAATACAATCGATCTCTGAATTTACCCTGTCCACATGTGCCTGTTGTAATTTTTCCTCAATCATTGTCAGTTCCTTTTCTGCTTCAGCTGTTCATTCTCTGGGACTGTTTAAATCTTTGTCACCATCCAAGGTTTTGTTCAAATGAATTATTAGATCAGGTGTTATCCCAATAGCTGGTCGTAGACTGGAAATGTCTCCTAACAGTCTTTGAAAGTCATTAAGAGTCCATAGGCTATCTCTCCTAATTTGTGCCTTTTGTGTCTTAATTTTTTGCAAACCTATTTTATAACCTAAATAATTAACAGAATCTCCCTTCCGAATCTTTTCAGGAGCAATTTGCAATCCCCATTTAGGTAAAAGTATCTTTATTTCTTCAAACAGTCTGTTCAAGGTATCCATGTTTGAATCGGATAACAAAATGTCGTCCATGTAATGATATACTATCGATTTTGGAAACTTCTTGTGTATTATTTGCAATGGTTGATTCACAAAATATTGGCACAGGGAGTGGCTATTTAACATACCCTGGGGGAATGATGGCCCAGTGGTACCTCCTCGAAGGTTGAGAATTATTATAAGTAGGCACTGTGAAGGCAAATTTTTCTCTATCTTCTTTTTGTAAAGGTATAGTGAAAAAACAATGCTTTAAATCAATAACTATGAGAGGCCATCCTTTTGGCAATAAAGAGGGCAAAGGAATTCCAGATTGCAGAGGGCCCATAGGTTGAATAACCTTGTTGATAGCTCTGAGATCTGTCACCATTCTCCATTTACCTGATTTTTTCTTAACCACAAATACAGGAGAATTCCAGGGGCTGGTAGATTCTTCTATATATCCAGCATCTAATTGCTCTTGTACCAGCTGTTCTAAAGCCTGTAACTTTTCCTCAGCTAAAGGCCATTGCTTTGTCCATATTGGTTTCTCAGTCAACCATTTTAAAGGCAAGGCTGTTGGTATCTCTGAAGGGACATCAATTGCTTGTTCTTGTACAACCCGAATGGCCGGTTTTCTCCGTTTGTAATATCTTTTAATATTATTCTTAGAAATATAGGCTCTAGAAGTAGCAGGAATGTTAATTTGGGTATTCCAATGTTGTAATAGGTCACGACCCCATAAATTCATTGCAATATTGGCTACATATGGCCTTAATTTTCCTATTTGTCCCTCTGATCCTATACATTCAACCCAAATCGTGCTCTGCCTTACTTGAGATAGTGTTCCAATTCCCAGGAGCTGAACATTTACATTCTGAAGAGGTCAATATGGATGCCAAGATTCTGGGGTAATGATACTTACATCCGCACCTGTGTCCAGCAGGCCAGTAATAAAAATGCCATTTACACACACTCTTAGCTTTGGTCTTTGATCATTTATAGAAGTTTGCCAAAACACATGGAATTCATCTTTCTGATCATTATTACTTGTAACAGTAGGCATGGGGCTTCCTAATTGTCCTGACGAGGCACGTTCTCTGCAGTAACTGGAAATGACTTAACCATGTTTGCCATGGGAGCCTGTGAGGCCTCCCTCTCACGTTTCCCATCTGCATCAGGTTCCCTTGTATATCTCTTGTAGACCTGCATTCATTCGTCCAATGTTTGCCTTTTCCACATCTTCTACATAAACCTGAAGGCTGAGTCCTCCTATTTCTGTTATTTCTAGAAGATGCATTATTATTATTTCTGAAAATTTGTTGTCTACAATTCCTTTTCATATGACTCATTTTGCCACAATTAAAACATTTGGTATTCTGATGGCACCTGAGTCCACGTGGTCTAGGCCAGAGCCGGTCTGAAACAATTAACTCAAACTGAAAATTATTGTACTGCCTGAGAAGTTAGATTGGTCGTGGGAGGGGTCACTTTGTCTGCTGCTGTGCCGGCTTTTGCTTCAAAACCGCAGGTGCTTCCATTAATTCAGGCAGTGGTGTTTAGCCAAGGCAGGCATGGAGCAGTTAACGTACTCTGGCCTGAGTAAGTCTGAAAGAAGGGGCAGGCCCACAGGCTAGGTGTAAGGGGTTGAGTGGGGGTCGCCGCTCTGCGACTGTATCGTGGCCTGGAGTGGGGAAAGGGAAAGCGAGCCAGGAGCATGCTGTGAAAGCTAGCAGGCTATGCTCACCCAATCACACTTCCTGAGCTCTGGTAGCTAACTTGCTCGCAAAGGCTTGGAAAGATCGAGCTTGCGTGCCCCCCCCCCCCCCCCCGTGCAGGGGCAGGGACAAAATAGCCCCACGTTGTGTGCCAAAATGTAACAACGTAAATAAATGCAGACAGATTATAAAAATATATACAGCTTTAATGGGGAAATAGACTTACAGGACCACAGGTTCCTGCGGAGAACAGGAAAGCAGAAAAAAAGAGCTGCTGGGATCACGCCCAGCAGATTTTTCAGTAAACATTAGCCCGAGGCGAACGTGCCCCCTAATGGGTGGGGCTTCTCCCTAAATTCCTATTTTGTGTTTTTCTGTGTCTCTGACACTATGTACCTTTTAATTTATTTCCTTGTCTTCTTACCACTTGAAGTGCATTGTAAAAGCAGGTTCCTAAATATGATTGTTGTATTGGTGAGGGATGGAGAGGCAGCTCTTCATGACACCTTGTAAAAAGCAGTTACATGGAACCAGTCTTCATGGTTATGTTACCTGAAGCAATAAAAAGACATAGAACCCTAAGTGATGACAAGAAGTGGAGAGCAGGACATGCTTGAACAATGGGAACTGTTTGTCTTGTGGTGAAGATCAAAATAGAGAAAAGGGATTCAGGGCTTTTCTCTGTGTCTTGGAACTATAAATCATCAGAGAATGGCAGAGAATAGCTCAAAACAATCTATCAGTAAATCCCATAGAATATCCACAAATTCTTTCACATTGAACACCCCACATGTTGTGTTCCTTTTCCCTCTGTTCATTGTCTGCATATAAATAGCAGTGGTGGAGACAGGTCTTAACATTGTGGAGCCTGCCATCCTCTACAAGTTCTGATGGGCACCTTACAATATAAGTCCTCCCCCCCACTTGTTCAGGATGCACTGTTTGTTAGAAAAATACTTTCAGAAATTATGCTCAGTGTGTCTCACCTTGGGTTTGTCTGATTTTTCATTGTGCTTTTTGGATTATGTGAAAGATCACAAGAATAATTGCATATTTTTCATATGATTTTGGAGAACTGGTGTGTGAATCCTTTATTTAAGAATTTTTTCTTTGGTTACATCAGACAGAGTTGGTGTCCACGTTTTGTTCTTTCATGCTTCTAGCAGTTCCCTTCTCCATGAAACTCTCCTGAAGGAATCACTAAGAAAAAATGTTCAATAGAAATGCCTTTAGGGTAAACCTGCACATTACGTACAATTATCTTCTATTTGAGAGGTGCATCTCTACATTTGGGATTTTTTAGTCATTTATTCGGAAATGTCTTGTGGACTCATGGATGTTCAGTTAATGGTTCCTGTTACAATGTCAGTACAATATTTTATATTCAAATGATGGTTAGAGCTTGTCTACTTCCCCTCTCCAGGCGTATGACTATATGATTTTCTTTGGGTTCACTTTCTTATTTAGCTTCTCTAGGATCACAAATTATATGATCAATGTCCTTTATTAATGGCTAGAAACCGATTATGAGTGAGTACATCCCATGTTCCTCTTTTCGGGTCTGGGATACCTCACTCAGGATAGTGTTTTCTATTTCCGTCCATTTGCATGCAAAATTCAAGAAGTCATTGTTTTTTACCGCTGAGTAGTACTCTAATATGTATATATTCCACACTTTCTTCATCCATTCCTCCATTGAAGGGCATCTAGGTTGTTTCCAGGTTTTGGCTATTACAAACAATGCTGCTATGAACATAGTTGAACAGATACTTTTGTCATTTGATGGGGCATCTCTTGGGTATATTCCCAATAGTGGTATTACTGGATCTTGGGGTAGGTTGATCCCAAATTTCCTGAGAAATCGCCACACTGATTTCCAAAGTGGTTGCACAAGTTTGCATTCCCACCAGCAATGAATGAGTGTGCCCCTTTCTCCACAACCTCTCCAGCAAAGGCTATCATTGGTGTTTTTGATTTTAGCCATTCTGACAGGTGTAAGATGGTATCTCAAAGTTGTTTTAATTTGCATGTCCCTTATCGCTAAGGAGGGTGAGCATGACCTTAAGTGTCTTTTGGCCATTTGAATTTCTTCTGTTGAGAATTCTCTGTTCAGATCAATGCCCCATTTTTTTATTGGGTTCATTAGCATTTTAAAGTCTAGTTTCTTGAGTTCTTTATATATTTTGGAGATCAGACCTTTGTCTGTTGCAGGGTTGGTGAAGATCTTCTCCCAGTCCGTGGGTTGCCTTTTTGTCTTAGTGACAATGTCCTTTGCTTTACAGAAGCTACTCAGTTTCAGGAGGTCCCATTTATGTAGAAAAAGCCATGATAATCTAGGAATTATAAACTTCAGTTGGAAGAAAATGCTCCCACTAGATTGGACTGTTGGCATGCCTCTAGCAGCATTTTAGCAATATTGCAATGGTGAAATTTTCTTTATATTTTTGAAGAAGGAACTGGAAAATATTTCATTTGAAACAGGAAAAGAGAACTTATTGCTGAAGCAGAAATTTTATAAAGATTTAGACCAAATAAAACTTATTCAAGCTAATCTATGAATCAGTCTTTCCTACTACCGTCTTTCCTCTGTTACTTACTTCTTATGACCCTTTCTGGCCCCTCCTACTCTCATGCCTCTTTTTAACTTTCATTTTTCCCCTCCCTCCCAGCCTCCCTGCTGAACTTCTGCCTCCTCATTTCTTCTTTACTGTTACATCTCACTCTCTTCCAATCCTCTCTTCCATACTTCCTTTCAGTTCCCTTTTTCTGACTATATGCAGCATGCGCATAATTGTTATGGCTACACTGTACCTAAAAGGCAGCACCCTACTCTATTACATTCTTGCAGAAGTCTCTCGCTACCTTTCTTGGCTTTCATAACATATATAATATGTTTATTTTGGGGTGAGTGTTATGATTGTTTTGTCTCTTTAAGAGATAAGCCACGCCCACTCCCTTCCTGCCTGCACCCTCAGACCCCGACCCTCTCTTCCTCTTTCTGTTCTATCTCTTCCTCTCTTTCTCTCTCCCCCTCTCTCTCCCTCTCTTCTCTTTCTCTCATCCAATTTCTCCCTTTTTTCCTTCCCCTCCATAACTCAACTAATAAATATGCAATTATATTCTGTACTATGTTCCTGTCTATGTGCCTCCCACCCATCACCTGCTCACACCACTGGCTGGGCTCGCTGGGGACCAACCCACTGCCACATAGCTGGGGACCAGCCACCTTGGTTTGTGAACCTGCTGCCACTGGGACCATGCAGCAAGCTGCTGGGAACTTGCTGCAAATCCGTAACATTGGTGCCCCATGACTTGGATAGACCCTCCCGCTCCAGTTCATCTCCAGAGATTGGGATCCTGAACCAGAGTTTTTTTCCTACTCCCCCTACCAGCTTCTCTGCTCATCGGTGTCCTGTTCTGCTATGGTTGCTTTCCTTAACTAAAATTGTGTTTGGACTAACCCGGGCTTAGTCAAATGCTTAGCAGTGCATTTGATTGGGGACCCAGTGTCTCTCAGATTCTTCATCTTTTTTTCCATTTCTTGTCTTTTCTTTTTTTCCTTGCTGTAAAAGACCATTTGGAGCAGCCTTTGGTGTCTATGGCTTCTGAGTCACCCTGACTGACTGGATCCAGCCAGGCCATAGCACCCCACCCAGAGTCAGGAGATGCCCATCTCACAAGTCCTGGGTGTTTGTGCCAATTTACACCCCACCTATCCCCATTATAGACCTTGTGGTGCCACTGTTTCATGGGTTTACCAATTTCAGCTGTGGATATCCATGTCAGTTCCCTAGCTTTTTAAAATTCCAACTGGCTTTTTCAATTCCAGCCATGGCATGGTGCAGATCTTTCAGTTCCAGCCTTTTGCTCCCCTCTGTGGCTTGTGGTATGGAATGGTAGCTCAATGACAGGACAGATCACGCATTTAGGTCTCTCTTATTAAGCTTAAAATCCTTACAGCTCAAAAATTGTGGCTTTTTCATACAACATGTGGCAGCTGCCATTATGACTGGGGTCAGGTGACTTCGCCACCATCTTGACTGAGAGCCAGGTCAGGTGACCAAGTTCTCCCATCTTTACTAAAGAATACCCTGTCTTGTCCCCTGGTTTACTTATTTTTTTCACTAAATTCCTCTTGTTGTCTTTGTTACACGTGTTTTGCACAGTGGCATGCCTTTGGTAGGGCCCACCAAGAGCATCCACTTTGCTCAATTCCTGTTTACTCTCTCTGTGTGTAATAAATGTTCATTACAAGGGAAAGCGGGCCCCCGCTGCTGGGGCTGCAGTCTCTGCTGTGATCTCCTGGACCTGCTCTGCCTGCGCCCTACTTCCCTTTGTCCCTGGCTCATTGGGGCATCCAGGAGTTCCTGTGTAGGTGCCGAGAAGTTTCATCAGGACGGGAATCCCTGCATAGGTGCTGAGAAGTCCCATCTGGATGGGTGAGTGTGTGCTATCCTGGGGCGGACTGTCCCGGTAGAGAGCACAAACGCCCCCCCCCCAGCTCCTGCTGCAAGGCTTTCTTTCCTACACACCCGCCCCCACCCCCACCCCCAAGCCTGCCTTGTCTGCAAGGTCCTTAGCTGTGGAACAGTTTCCTGCCCTTTCACTAAGGCTACCAACCCAGAGCAGTGAGGGCCTGACTAGAGGGCAGGCCTCAAGGTTCCCGCCAGGGAAAGCGGGCCCCCGCTGCTGGGGCTGCAGTCTCTGCTGTGATCTCCTGGACCTGCTCTGCCTGCGCCCTACTTCCCTTTGTCCCTGGCTCATTGGGGCATCCAGGAGTTCCTGTGTAGGTGCCGAGAAGTTTCATCGGGACAGGTGAGTGTGTGCTATCCTGGGGCGGACTGTCCCGGTAGAGAGCACAAACGCCCCTCCCCCAGCTCCTGCTGCAGGGCTTTCTTTCCTACACACGCGCCCCCACCCCCACCCCCACCCCCAAGCCTACCTACCTTGTCTGCAAGGTCCTTAGCTGTGGAACAGTTTCCTGCCCTTTCACTAAGGCTACCAACCCAGACCAGTGAGTGCCTGACTAGAGGGCAGGCCTCAAGGTCCCCACCAGGGGAAGCAGGCCCCTGCTGCTGGGGTTGCAGTCTCTGCTTGTGATCTCCTGGACCTGCTCTCCCTGCCCCCTATTTCCCTTGGTCCCTGGCTCATTGGGGCTACCAGGAATCCCTGCATAGGTGCTGAGAAGTCCCATCTGGATGGGTGAGTGTGTGCTATCCTGGGGCGGACTGTCCCGGTAGAGAGCACAAACGCCCCCCCCCCCCAGCTCCTGCTGCAAGGCTTTCTTTCCTACACACCCGCCCCCACCCCCACCCCCAAGCCTGCCTTGTCTGCAAGGTCCTTAGCTGTGGAACAGTTTTCTGCCCTTTCACTAAGGCTACCAACCCAGAGCAGTGAGGGCCTGACTAGAGGGCAGGCCTCAAGGTCCCCGCCAGGGAAAGCGGGCCCCCGCTGCTGGGGCTGCAGTCTCTGCTGTGATCTTCTGGACCTGCTCTGCCTGCGCCCTACTTCCCTTTGTCCCTGGCTCATTGGGGCATCCAGGAGTTCCTGTGTAGGTGCCGAGAAGTTTCATCGGGACGGGTGAGTGTGTACTATCCTGGGGCGGACAGTCCCGGTAGAGAGCACAAACGCCCCTACACTAAGGCTACCCAACCAGAGCAGTGAGTGCCTGTCTAGCGGGCAGGCCTCAGCAACCCCCGAAAGGGAGCGCAGGCACCTCCAGCTTGTACTGCAGTGTCGCCTGTGTTCTACTCGACCCCGCCCGACCCCTTGCATTCGGCCTTCTTTACGCGGGTCTTTGCAATACCACGCATCCATGTTTTGGTGTTGAGGAGTTCATCTGGAAGGGAACGGTTCCTGCCCCTACACTGAGGAGATACACCTAGAGAGTTAGTCACAGCAAAGACTGGTCCAAGACATCAGGCCTCTCCTGGCTCCATTTGAAGGAAAAGATGGGCAGGCGCCAATGCAAGAATTCCCCCAACAACTTGAAAGGCAACGTGACATCACCAGGAGCCAGGAATCCCGAAATGAGAAGTGTACACCCTAATCCAGAAGAATTAGAAGAATTCGACTCAAAAGTGAATTTTATGAAAATAATAGAGGACCTTAAACAGGAGGTGAAAAACTGCCACAACCAATTAGAGATTACAAACAAAAAGGTAGAGGAAATGAATAAATCTCTCAAAGATACCCAAGAAAACCAAGAGAAACAAGAAAAAGTAATCAAACAGGTAAGGGAAACGGTTCAAGACTTGAAGAATGAAGTGGAAGTAATAAAGAAAACACAAACCGAGGGAAGGATGGAGATGGAAAATTTGAATAAACGAACAGGAACTACAGAGACAAGTACCACCAACAGATTACAAGAGATAGAAGAAAGAATCTCAGACACTGAGGTACCATAGAGAAAATAAACACTCTCATCAAAGAAAACAGCATAACCAACAAATTCTCATCACAAAACATTCAGGAAATCTGGGACACAATAAAAAGACCAAACCTAAGAATAATAGGGATAGAAGAAGGAGAAGAACTACAGCTCAATGGTCCAGAAAATATATTTAATAAAATTATAGAAGTAAACTTTCCCAACCTTAAGAAAGATATTCCTTTGAAGGTCCAAGAAACATACAGAACACCAAATCGACTGGATCAAAAAAAAAAAAAAAACATCTCCTCGTCATATAATAATCAAAACACAAAACATACAGAACAAAGAAAGAATATTAAGAGCTGCAAAGGAAAAAGGTCAAGTTACCTATAAAGGTAAACCTATCAGACTTACACCTGATTTCTCTATGGAAACCATGAAAGCCAGAAGGTCCTGGATAGATATACTGCAGAAACTACGAGACCATGGATACAAGCCCAGACTACTATACCCAGCCAAGCTTTCGTTCACTATAAATGGAGAAAACAAAATTTTCCAGGATAAAAACAAATTTAAACAATACGTAGCCACAAATCCAGCCCTTCAGAAAGTAATTGAAGGAAAATCACAAACCAAGGAGTCCAACAATGCCCACAATAACTCAGACATGTAATGACCCTTCACCAGCACAACTTGAAGAAGGGAAACACACAAACTCTACTACCAAAAGAAAGAAAGAAAGAAAGGAAAAATGACCGGAGTTAACAACCACTGGTCATTAATATCACTTAATATCAATGGACTCAACTCACCTATAAAGAGGCACAGGCTAAGAGATTGGATACGAAAACAGGACCCAACATTCTGCTGCTTACAAGAAACACACCTCAACCACAAAGACAGACATCTACTCAGAGTAAAGGGCTGGGAAAAGGTTTATCAAGCAAACGGACCTAAGAAACAAGCAGGTGTGGCCATACTAATTTCTAAGAAAGTTGACTTCAAACTAAAATCAATCAAAAGAGATGGAGATGGACATTATTTACTCATAACAGGAACAATTCACCAGGATGAAGTCTCAATCCTGAATATATATGCCCCTAATATAAAAGCACCCACTTACGTAAAAGAAACGTTACTAAAACTCAAGGCAGTCATCAAACCACACACACTAATAGTAGGAGATTTCAACACTCCTCTCTCACCAATGGACAGGTCAATCAGACAGAAACCTAACAGAGAAATAAGAGGATTAAGGGAGGTAATGAATCAAATGGACTTAACAGACATCTATAGAACATTCCACTCAAATAAGAAAGAATATACCTTCTTCTCTGCAGCTCATGGAACCTTCTCGAAAATAGACCACATACTCGGTAACAAAGCAAACTTACACAGTTACAAAAAAATATCGGTAACCACCTGTGTCTTATCAGATCACCATGGATTAAAGTTAGAATTCAACAACAATGCTATCCCCAAAAAGCCTATGAACTCATGGAAACTGGACAGTCAACTACTGAACCACACCTGGATCAAGGAAGAAATAAAGAAAGAAATTAAAGTCTTTCTTGAATTCAATGAGAACGAAGACTCAACATACTCAAACCTATGGGACACTATGAAAGCAGTGCTAAGAGGAAAGTTCATAGCATTAAGTGCCCACTTAAAGAAAACGGAGAAAGCACACATCAGAGACTTAATAGCCCACCTTAAAGCTTTAGAAAGAAAAGAAGCAGACTCACCTAGGAGAAGTAGAAGACTGGAAATAATCAAATTGAGGGCTGAAATCAACAAAATAGAAACACAGAAAACAATCCAAAGAATCAATGAAACAAAAAGCTGGTTCTTAGAGAAAATCAATAAGATTGATAAACCCCTATCCAAACTAATCAAACGGCGGAGAGAGAATACGCAAATTAACAAAATCAGAAACGAAAAGGGAGACATAACCACAGACACAGAGGAAATTCAGAGAATCATTAGATCTTACTACAAAAACTTGTATGCCACAAAATTGGAAAATGTAAACGAAATGGACACTTTTTTAGATAAGTACCATATACCAAAGTTAAACCAGGACCAGGTGAACAATCTAAATAGACCTGTTAGTCGCGAAGAATTAGAAGTTGTTATAAAAAACCTCCCCACCAAAAAAAGCCCAGGTCCAGACGGCTTTAATGCAGAATTCTACCAGAACTTCCAAGAAGACCTAATACCTATACTCCTTAATGTATTTCACAATATTGAAACAGAGAAGTCATTGCCAAATTCCTTTTATGAAGCTGAAGTTACTCTAATACCAAAACCACACAAAGACACAACCAAGAAAGAGAACTACAGGCCAATCTCACTCATGAACATCGACGCAAAAATACTCAATAAAATACTGGCAAACCGAATCCAAGAACACATTAGAAAAATTATCCATTATGATCAAGTAGGCTTCATTCCAGAGATGCAGGGCTGGTTCAACATACGAAAATCTATCAATGTAATCCATCATATAAATAATCTGAAAGAAAAAAAACCATATGATTATTTCATTAGATGCGGAAAAAGCATTTGACAAAATTCAACATCCCTTTATGATAAAGGTCTTAGAGAGATTAGGAATACAAGGGTCGTTCCTAAATATAATAAAAGCTATTTATAGCAAGCCGTCAGCTAACATCAAATTAAATGGAGAGAAACTCAAAGCTATTCCACTAAAATCAGGAACACGACAAGGTTGTCCACTCTCTCCATACCTCTTTAATATAGTGCTTGAAATTCTAGCAGTAGCAATAAGACAACATAAGGGGATCAAAGGGATTCAAATTGGAAAGGAAGAAGTTAAACTTTCATTATTTGCAGACGATATGATAGTGTACATAAGCGACCCCAAAAACTCCAGCAAAGAACTCCTTCAGCTGATAAACACCTTTAGTAGCGTTGCAGGATACAAGATCAATTCCAAAAAATCAGTTGCCCTACTATACACAAAGGATAAGGAAGCAGAGATGGAAATCAGAGAAGCATCACCCTTCACGATAGCCACAAACAGCATAAAATATCTTGGGGTAACTCTAACCAAGGAAGTAAAGGATCTGTTTGACAAGAACTTTAAGTCTATGAAGAAAGAAATTGAGGAGGATACCAGAAAATGGAAGGATCTCCCTTGCTCTTGGATTGGGAGGATCAACATAGTGAAAATGGCAATTCTACCAAGGGCAATTTATAGATTCAATGCAATCCCCATTAAAATCCCATCAAAGTTCTTCACAGATCTTGAGAGGACAATAATCAACTTTATATGGAGAAACAAAAAACCTAGGATAGCCAAAACAATCTTATATAATAAAGGATCGTCTGGAGGCATTACCATCCCTGACCTCAAACTCTATTACAGAGCCTCAGTATTGAAAACAGCTTGGTATTGGCATAAAAACAGAGAAGTCGATCAATGGAACCGAGTAGAAGACCCTGATTTTAACCCACAAACTTATGAACACCTAATTTTTGATAAAGGAGCTAAAAGTATTCAATGGAAAAAAGAGTGCATCTTCAACAAATGGTGCTGGCAAAACTGGTTGTCAACGTGTAGAAGAATGAAAATAGATCCATATCTATCACCATGCACAAAACTCAAGTCCAAATGGATTAAAGACCTCAATATTAGTCTGAACACACTGAACCTGATAGAAGAAAAAGTGGGAAGTACTCTACAACATATGGGTACAGGAGATCACTTCCTACGTTTATCCCCAGCAGCACAGACATTAAGGACAACATTGAATAAATGGGACCTCCTGAAACTGAGTAGCTTCTGTAAAGCAAAGGACACTGTCACTAAGACAAAAAGGCAACCCACTGACTGGGAGAAGATTTTCACCAACCCTGCAACAGACAAAGGTCTGATCTCCAAAATATATAAAGAACTCAAGAAACTAGACTCTAAAATGCTAATGAACCCAATAAAAAAATGGGGCACTGATCTGAACAGAGAATTCTCAACAGAAGAAATTCAAATGGCCAAAAGACACTTAAGGTCATGCTCAACCTCCTTAGCAATAAGGGAAATGCAAATTAAAACAACTTTGAGATACCATCTTACATCTGTCAGAATGGCTAAAATCAAAAACACCAATGATAGCCTTTGCTGGCGAGGTTGTGGAGAAAGAGGCACACTCATTCATTGCTGGTGGGAATGCAAACTTGCGCAACCACTTTGGAAATCAGTGTGGCGATTTCTCAGGAAATTTGGGATCAACCTACCCCATGATCCAGTAATACCACTATTGGGAATATACCCAAGAGATACCCCATCAAATGACAAAAGTATCTGTTCAACTATGTTTACAGCAGCATTGTTTGTAATAGCCAAAACCTGGAAACAACCTAGATGCCCTGCAATGGAGGAATGGATGAAGAAAGTGTGGAATATATACATATTAGAGTACTACTCAGCAGTAAAAAACAATGACTTCTCGAATTTTGCGTGCAAATGGATGGAAATAGAAAACACTATCCTGAGTGAGGTATCCCAGACCCAAAAAGAGGAACATGGGATGTACTCACTCATAATCGGTTTCTAGCCATAAATAAAAGACATTAAGCATATAATTTGTGATCCTAGAGAAGTTAAATAAGAAAGTGAACCCAAAGAAAATCATATAGTCATCCGCATGGAGAGGGGAAGTAGACAAGATTGCAGGGCAAAAACTGGGAACTTGCGGGTGAGATGGCATGGGGCAAAGGGGAAATAGGATGAGAAACATGAGAAGGGGAGGATGGGAGGAGCTCGGGGGACTGGGATGGTTGGGATATAGGAAGGGAGGATACGGGAGCAGCGAAGTATATATCCTATCTAAGGGAGCCATCTTAGGGTTGGCAAGAGACTTGACTCTTGAGGGGTTCGCAGGTGTCCAGGAATATGTTCCCAGCTGGTACCTTGGGCAACTAAGGAGAGGGAACCTGAAATGTCCCTATCCTATACTGATGAATATCTTGCATATCACCTTAGAACCTTCATCTGGCGATGGATCAAGGTAGAGACAGAGTCTCAATTTGGAGCAACGGTCTGAGCTCTTAAGGTCCAAATGAGGAGCAGAAGGAGGGAGAAGATGAGCAAGGAAATCAGGACCACGAGGGATGCACCCACCCACTGTGACAGTGGAACTGATTTATTGGGAGCCCACCAAGGCCAGCTGGTCTGGGACTGAATAAGCATGGGTTGATTCCGGACTCTCTGAGCATGGCGGACAATGAAGGCAAATGAGAAGCCAAGGACAATCGCACTAGGTTTCGATCCTAATACATGAACCGGCTTTGTGGGAGCTTAG
The DNA here is from genome assembly GCF_950005125.1 of Chionomys nivalis. Taxonomy (NCBI): domain Eukaryota; kingdom Metazoa; phylum Chordata; class Mammalia; order Rodentia; family Cricetidae; genus Chionomys; species Chionomys nivalis. The sequence goes on along the minus strand of NC_080095.1, from coordinate 11,651,435 downwards.
CCTGTTTAGATGCTCACCTTCCTGGAAGTAGATAGAAGACCTTCGTCTTCCCGCAGGGCAGAGAATTTGGACTGCTCTTCAGTATCGAGAGGGAGGGGGAATGGTGTGGGGGGAGGAGAAGAGGAGTGGGGATAGGGGGAGGGAAGTGGAGGGAGGGGGCAATATTTGGGAGGAGGGGAGGGAAATGGGAAACGGGGAGCAGGTGGAAATTTTAATTAAAAAAGAATAAAAAGTTATTATCAAGACCACGAGGGATGCACCCACCCACTGTGACAGTGGAACTGATTTATTGGGAGCCCACCAAGGCCAGCTGGTCTGGGACTGAATAAGCATGGGTTGATTCCGGACTCTCTGAGCATGGCGGTCAATGAAGACTGATGAGAAGCCAAGGACAATGGCACTAGGTTTCGATCCTAATACATGAACTGGCTTTGTGGGAGCTTAGCCTGTTTGGACGCTCACCTTTCTGGACGTAGATAGAAGGACCTTGGTCTTCCCGCAGGGCAGGGAATTTGGACTGCTCTTCAGTATCGAGAGGGAGGGGGAATGGAGTGGGGGGAGGAGAAGAGGAGTGGGGATAGGGGGAGGGAAGTGGGGGGAGGGCAATATTTGGGAGGAGGGGAGGGAAATGGGAAATGGGGAGCAGGTGGAAATTTTAATTAAAAAAGAATAAAAATAAATAAATAAGTAAAAAAAAAAAAAGAAAACACAGCACCAATACACATAAAATAAAAGCAAATCTTAAAAAAAAAAAAAAGAATAAAAATAAAAAAAAAAAAATTGCCCCCTTGAGAAATACCAGGATGAAATTTTCCCATGCCATTACTTAAATTTATTTTATCCTCAAAGAGTTGGCTAACACTACATTGAACCTCATGTTTTCAGACCATGTAGAATTCTATCACATAACCTCAGAGAGTGGCCACATCAGCAGTCTCCTACTTCATCATACATATGCATCTATCCTCAGATATACAACCTTCCTTTTACAAAAGACACCAAGGAGGAAGGAAAACTTCACAATGTAGTTAATCACTAACAGATATGTAAACCAAAAACATAAACTCTTTGATTCTTCATTTAAGTCAAGCAAATATTTTATAACCTTTTGTGATATGAAACTATGTTGATTATTCCTCTATCTACTCTATCATTAGGACCATGGGAAAAGTGAGTCTGAGGGGGTTGAGATGATCCATAGAAAGCATCAACACATTCTAGCACTGCTTTCACCAACAACTCAGCTCAGAGGCAACAGAGCCAAGACAAAAAATAAAGTTTGTGATGAGACAACCAGGCCTGATTAATGAACTCTTTGTTTGGAAATATGGATATTTAGTAATATTTGACTTCTCTTTTCATTTACTTTGGAGTAGAAGTCTTCCATCCAGTGCTCTCAGCTCCTTTAGTCTCCACCCTCTGAGGATTCACATCTACTCCATGATCATACAGGAAGTATTTAAACTGTGGGGTTTCCAGGTTTCCAGGTTCTGGCTATGACAAACAATGCTGCTATACATAGTTGAGCATATGTCCTTATGGTACTATATATACACATAGGAATAATATTCATTTTGATCAGAGAAGAATGAAGTAATAAAAATTGATGGAAGTATTTGTATGTGTTTTCATGTGTACATGTGTATGCATAATATAAAAAAGCTTACAGAAAACAAGAAATTCTGATTTTTTAACGCCTTATAAACTTACTTTGAGCATAAATAGCATGATGGCTTACACTGAAGAAGATAGGAATCTGCTAATTGTTCAAACTACGGTTCAGGATACCTAAGCAGCTCCAATCTCACCACAAAATCTTGCAGAATTCCTATAGATCTATTGGTCTTCACTGTATGTTGGAAGCCTGAAGAAACTAGTTCTAATATCTGGGCATGAATGCTGCAGTTATGGATAGATGGATTTGCCAGAAGTGAAAGCAAAATGGCAAAAATTAAAGTTCTTTCTTTCATATGCCTTCATTTAGTCTGTCATCTATCAGTGCTGCCTACGTGCATTTAAGTATGAATTTTTTTCAAATAATACGTTCAAGAAGACATAAGGAATCATGAATGAATATTGGAGATGTTGGCATTGAAGGCTGGAGAGGGAAGAATAGACATTATATAAATAATATTCTTTGTTTGTACTTTACAAAAAACAGTAAGAAAGAAGGAAATAATTTCCTCACAGGGATGCCTAATAGACGTAGTTTTAGTTAACTTCAGATTCTGTCAAGTTGAAAACCCAGAATAATCATTACATAAAAGAGGTCTCTTTAGCTTTACTATACAGTCCACTGCAGTAGTAACCTGTAGAATGTGCTAAAAGTCCTAAAAAATGCAGTTTAAGTTTATATAGAGAAGAAATGTAGAACAGGAATGATTTAAGTGTAATGATAAAATTATAAAACAGTAGTAACAATAGTTCAAGAATTCTTATGTATTTACTGACATTTGGAAACATCAATTTGTACACAGTACACTTAGTTTCGCTTCTCTGTTATTAAGTTAGTTAATCTATATAACATGAGGGCCTGCTTGTTGGTGTTTCTGTCCTGCTCAGTCAGTTCCTACAGCCGTTTAGCCCTCCCCCAAAAAATCAAACATAGAGTCTGCATTAGTTACAAATTGATAGGCCCATTAGTGTAGGCTTCTTATTAACTCAACTCTTATAACTTACATTAACACATTATTCTTATCTATGTTAGTCACATGGCTCAGTACCTTTTTCAGTGTGGCAGGTCACATCTTCCTTCTTCCTTGTCTGGGCAGGACTGTGGCGGGATGGGCTTTCTCCTACCCAGAATTCTCTTGTTCTCCTTGACCTGTCTCTACTTACTGTCTGTTGTCTCACCTATAATTTTTACCTGCCTACTGGAAAATCAGTGTTTATTTAAAACATAATTACCAGAATACAGAATTGTCCCACACCAAATATAGAGAGATGAATGTCGTGTCTGTTGTTGAATAAATATATGATGGATAGATGGTAGGTAGGTTGCTGGATGACTATATTACTAAATATTTTAAATGGTAGATACATAGTTGAATCATAGATGTCAATTATAGGATGAATGTGGGAATAGATGATATTTGTATAAATCATAGACTTGGGAATCTTTTCTCTCTTATCATGATGTGTTTTGTTGAATCATGCTCAACTTTATTTCCATATTTCTCTTAAGAAATTGAGTGCACATATAAATTATTTTACTGAAATATTTGCTAGAAATTTAACAAACTTTGTAATGTCAGTAAGTAATCACATCTCAAGCATTAGCGGCAAACATTACTGAACACTCCAATGCATCTGTAATGTGCACACATTCTGTTAAGTTCACCCTATCTCATAGAGCTTACACACAGCCATTACCTGCAAATATATTCTGTGTGAACAGGTCCCAAAAGATATGAGAATAAAGACTAGAGACAATAAACTGTACTTTCTTCATGTCTGTTCTGAATTTGATTCTTTGGGTTTGTTTTCTGCTGATTGTGCCCTTCTAGTTATGAGTTCTTCTGAATGAAGTTTTGTGCCTGGGCTCACACAGAAGTGCCCTCACTAATTTTTTTTTAACAGCAGTACCTGGTAGTATCCTCAGTGATCACAGAGTATAGTTTTAGGAAGTTAAATGTTTAGATGTTTCTCTAATTATGAAATGTCGGCTCTTGTAGGAAGGACTTTAACTGGTGCCACAACCATCCACCACTACTTACATAACTCACCCACTCTAGAACATTCCTTGGAGCTGTCAAATCCAGGCCCAGGCTGGTGACGGAATAACCATCGACAATGCAGCTGAGAGAAAATGAGTGTGAGAGCTTAATGAGTCTAGGTCTTGTCTTCTGAAGCTTCACATGGGACAACACACCTGAGTATAAGAAAATATAGCCACTATCAATTAACTGCTGATAAATTACTGACATCTGTGTAAAATGGTAACACTCACCTTGGGGTGTTGTCACCAGTCACAGGAGAAGACCCAATAGCCTCATCAATAGACAACATTCCTTTTTGCACTGAGATCAGGAATGTATGTGAGACAGCTATGAGATCCCACAGCCCAGGAAAGGATATAACAGAACTGGAAGATAAATGTCCAGGCAGAAAGCCACATTCCTTTCAAGATGAAATAACTATTCCAATATTATTGATGAATGAGGATAGAAAAGAACATGTGGTCCTTAATGTTACTATACATCTATGACTGTACCTATCTTCCTATTTTTAAGACCCACAATGTGGTAGTTAGTCTGAATATGCTCTAGGGCAGTGCCCAGGATTCTCTTTTACTTTTGATATTACTAGTTTGACTTAACCCTACAGAATTCCTGATTTTCGTTCGTGATAAAATCCTATGATGTGTTCACATTTCCCTTAGTGCTTTTTGTTATAGGAGATCCACATACACCGTGCTCCAATTTCACTGAGTGATGCTGGTGAAACTATATTGACTATATATATCACACCACCTCTCTAATGGAACCAATTCATTCTTTATACAGTGACCTAGCTCACAGTCTAAGAAGGGCATGTGTGTGACAACATGATGGGAGGAGGTTTGTGATGGGCCAACTGCAAGAACGCAGGGTAAGGAGTCTGAGAACACTTCCACAGCCCTGTATATTTGCAGAAGTGATGTCTTTACTATCATATGTCCCTGTTTCACTATTTGACAGCTTGTCTTGGAGTCAAGTCTAAACAAAGCCCTCTCTAGTGAATTTTGATTTTGATTCTGTTTCTCAGGGTTTCAGCATAAACACCAAGCTTCAGATTGTGGTTGGTGGTATAGAGAATGGAATAGCCAGGCACTAGAGTCCAAGAAAAACATTGGAGGACATGAAAGGAATTCACTCCTAAAATCAAGATATGAGGAATATTATATTGAATTTACTATTCTTTCCTTCAACCAATCTCCCATTACTGATACTGGGAAGTCATGGCATATTGTATTAGGGCTCATATTAATGGATTCTCTCTCTCTCTCTCTCTCTCTCTCTCTCTCTCTCTCTCTCTCTAACCAAACTACTATATGGTCATGTATTCCATCTTCACAAAATTCAATTATAAAATAAACTGTTTCTTCATTGTATGTGTGGAGATAAAGATGTGGCTCAGGAGAGGTGGAATCCAGTCTAAGTTTCAAGTTTCACTTTTGTGTCATATCTCAAGGCTCCCATCTCATTTCCTCAAGTTTGGCCAATAGTCACTAATAGAGATGAAACTTGACAACTCATATTCCTTACCTTTAAATGAACTTCAAGACCTGCTCTTTATTTCTTGCTCTGTGTCAGGGATGAGAGTTTACCCATAAGGAAAGGCCCAAGACTACTTAAACAAAAGAAGTTATTGACATTGCCTCTAGTTTCCTACCAGAAATGCATAAAAGATGATATTGCTGAACACACTGTTACATGCAGTTTGAGTGCATCCATGGCTGATACTCTAAACCCTCAGCCTTGGGGAGGTCATAGTTCTTAGAGAAGAACCTATTACAGTCATCTTGATAACTGGACATATTAAAAAATTTATTCTAAATATTTATGTTTAAACACATATTTAATGCTGATATCAGCCTTTTTGGATAAGATACTTTTACAGCAGAGTAACACTTAATTCTGAGACACATAACTTTCAGATTTCTTAGAATAAGTAAATGTGCTCTGGTCTAGTGAGCATCTATATCACCTTCTCCATGTCAAAAGAATACTTGCTTAGAGAGGGTGGAGAACATGTAAGACCCAGAGAATGAGGAGGAGTGCTATGCTGTAGAACTCCATGACAATGTGAGCAGACCAACAACAGATCCTTATTTTCATCACATTGAGTTGACAAATGTTATCTCTTTGCTTTGAACACCCACTTGGTCTCCTCCAGTGAGATCAATCAGAAGGTTCCAAGAATGTAATGGAACATAGTCCTCAACACACAACCCTTTCCTTGAATCCTCCATGTGTCACAAACTGGGATATCTTGTTGTTCAAGGTTTTCTGTCCTGCCCAGTTCCTTCAGTTTTTAAAACCCAAAGGAATCACACAGAGGTCTACATTAACTATAAACTGATTGGTCTAGTAGCTCAGACTTCTTATTAACTCTTATAACTTATATTAGCCAATTATTCATTTCATTTCTGTGTTAGCCACATCATTTGGAACCTTATTTGGCAAGGCAGTCACATCTTGCTTCTTCTGTGGCTTATTGACCCACCTTTATTTCCTGTCTGGTTGTCCCACCTATATTCCTGCCTGCCTGACTACTGGCCAATTAGCGTTTATTTCAAATATAGTTGACAGGATACAGACCATTGTCTCATAGCACTTCCCTCCTTTTTTTATACATAAGAACTCTGAATCTATTATCCTTTATTTAGCTTTTTTCTGACCATAATCCATAACAACTTGTAACCAATATTCTAAACAAAGGAAAATAGTCATAGTCCATATCTTGGGAATGTGGGCATAGTTTTCCAGGATATTTCCTGCTGGTTTGGGGTGTTGATAATCTTATGGGGATCTAAAGAAAATTTAGAATTATGATCAAGTACTGACTGGAGTATCCTGTGACGCTTGGTCATCTCAGGCAGCTGTCTTAAATCTGTTCTGGATGTATAACTCAGACCTCTGGGCAATCTGCTCCTACCAGTGTTTTCTCAGGTGGTCTTTCTTGATCAAACCTGATTTTTCTTAACTCAGAATGAATCCACAGACTCTCATTTCCTGTAAAAACAAAAACAAAAATCTCTTCTCCAAAGTAACATGTTTTTGACTTCAATTTTGAAGTCAGGGAATTTTCAAAATACCTATCTTGGATTAATTTAGCAGCATTTATAAACAAATATCTTTCAGCAGCTGTTGCTCCTTCCTCAGCATTCAAGCCATTCAAAGAGAACATCATAACATACAGTATCCAGAATCTCTGTGTATTTTTCATCTTTACATGGATTTATTTTAACCTCTATTTCTTTATTTTTATTTTTTAATTTTTGGCTTTCTGAGACAGGGTTTCTCTGTGTATCTTTGTCTGTCCTGGAGCTCCCTTTATAGACCAGGTTGTCCTTGAACTCATAGATCTGCCTGTCTCTGTCTCCCAATATTGGGATTAAAGGTGTTTATCACCACACTCAACTACTCTCTTCTTTTTTCTTTTAAGGACTTTAATCTTTTTCTCTTCTCTCCCAAGCCTGCATATATTTTTAAACACATTGTAAGCCATTTAGACGTTTTCTTTGTTTTTGAATCTATCTTTACTGTATATCTCTCTTTTTCTGACCACATGATTCTTTAATTTGCTAAGCAATATGGAGAGGATTAAAGCTGGGGCTTTTACAGATGTATCCAGCCTATTCCTTATTTTTCTGAGATTCCAGCCTCAAGGCAGAGGTACTGGATGTAGCCATATTTAATTCTACAACTTTATGTTGTTTTAAGGTTCTTGCTAGAAAGCAAGATGCAGAAGTGTGCTCAAAAACCACACTCAAATGCTCTGTAGCTGGACCTCCTTTCTGAAAGAGTTAGAGTTAACATTGGCAGTACGGCCCAGAAAATCAGCATTTTAAAATGGTGTGGCTTTTTTCCTTCTATGGCTGATAACCAAAAAGCATGTGGTCAGCTTTGCATCAAAATCATATAAGTATTTCATGGCAGGAACTCTTAAAACAGTTGCAAGGTTTTACAGCTAAAGCACTCTTAAATGAGAGCACTTGCCTCTAGCAAGCAGAGCCCACCTGAGAAAGTGCTGCTATCAATAAGCCATGCTTGATTCTATTATTTTATGTCTAGAATTACTTCCCAAGCTCTCTCAGGTTTTATGAGGATGTAGTTGTCCACATGTTGGGCACCATTCTGATGTCTGAGGTTTTCTGTCCTGCCACATTCCCGCAGTTGTTAGGTCCCAAAGAAATCACACAGAGGTCTACATTAATTATAAACTGATTGGCCTAGTAGTTTGGACTTCTTATTTACTAATTCTTATAACTTATATTAGCCCATTATTCATTTCATGTCTATGTTAGTCACGTGGTTTGCTACCTTATTTGCCAAGGCAGTCACAACTTGTTTTTTCTGTGGCTCAGTCATGACTGCAGCCTAGGACTTCCTTCTTCCCAGAATTTTTCTGTTCTCATTTACCCACACCTCTTCTTCCTGTCTGGTTGTCTTGCCTATACTTTCTGCCTGGCTACTGGACAATAAATGTTTATTTTAAATATAATTGACAGGATACCAACCATTGTCCCACAGCAACATCTGATATTCAGTTCAAGGATCAATGACTCCAATATCACTGCAGAGACTGCAAAACTTATTTGCAAGTGAATCTGTGTAAGTAAGAACTCTGTGGAGGAACAATGGATAGAGAAATGTATCTACATGATGAAATTAAAATCCTATAACTTTTCAAATGTGTTTAAATACCTTGATAGAGGTAGGGTATTTTATTTTAGCCAAAAACAAATTGATTACTCACTAGCAATCTGAGATGATCAGAATAGATTCTAAGACATACAAATGAAATTTGGATTTGACAGCATTTTCAGAAAGAGACGTGAGACTCAGGGACACCTTAAGCAGTGTGTTAGCTAGAAACCTCCTACAGGCTCCTGAACCTCAGCTGCTCTATATCTGCATTACTTTCATGGTCTGAGTACCAGAGCATAGCCAGGATCAATGATAAAATTGATGTTCATTTTTTTATGTGAGGATAATGGAGGGAGTTGAGGAAATCAAGGTTAAATACCAGGGTATTCCTACATGATCTGTTGGCTCTTGCTGAAATCATAAATTCTACTGTAACTGGAGAATTAGCTGAAGCTCTGTTGTGAATTTAGGGACCCCACTCCCAATGATCCTTGAATCTCTTCAAGATTGTTCCTGGATCACACAGCACAACCAGGTCTTTCCTGTGTGATGCCATCTATCTTTTTCAGATGAGATTGCAAATTATATAGAAAAATAAATATTACACTACAAAACAGGACTTCAAAATATTAAGATATATTAAAGTTTAGTACAGACTAAATTCAAGACTAGTGTAATGAGAAACATGACTTTGATGCACACAGCAAGCCAAGAAACAAAGAAGCCATCCCTTCATGGGCTTGTGTACCTGCTGTGATTCAGCATCTGAAATTATTTGTGCTAGTGCTGGGGAATCCCTGTTTGCCCTTAGTAGCATTTGCTCATTTCAAGGTCTCTGTAGGAAGGTTTTATACAGGTTCACACTAGAGTTCCATCACTGTGTCTCTGGTAGAGTAATATATGGTTGTGCCCTCTGTTTTCAGACTGTTCAGTTTTAAGGAAAATTAGTACTTGGAGGTGTCTCTGCTGATGGTGACTTAGGATTTGAGAACAGAAATATAATTAGTGTTTTCATTATACCATATTATTCCCATGAACTCCAGACCCTATCTTGGAGTCTTATGGACCCAGTGCAAATGACAGTTTGTTAATGAGAACACAAAGACAGTGCAGGTGAGAGACAGGGTCTGGGTCTGTGATGTCTGAACCAGGTCTGGTACCGACACCTTCACCTGGACCTGGGATAGTGCACCTGGGAACAAGCAACATCATCATCAGTCATACATTCCATACATGGTACATCTGGGTCTGTCTCCTTAACTCCTAAAACACTTATAGGTTAAAAAGATCATGAGGCAGATGAGTAGCACCAGGACAGTCATGATCTGTTGGAAGTTCCAGTGAGAAGTGTATGTGGCTTCTCAGCTAGACTTTGGCTTTCATCCTGAGTGTGAGGCTTCTTTGAATTCGAAGAGGTTCCTGGGAAGCACAGGAGCTTTTAATTTCCCCTCCATGTGAATGACATTTGCTTCATGCTTTTTAGTAGAAATAGAAATGGATACTCAAGAATATTTTCCTGGTCTGGCTGGGTTTCCAATCCCTGGTAAACAAGAACTATTTTAAGTCACACTGTGCAGAGCTTCCAGGCAAAAGATGGGAATGTTTACCATGATTCCATATTCAATCAATGATTGTAGAATAGGGTATCACTTACTCAATGCATTTGAATGTCTTTAATATTTCATGAAATGGATTGATGGAATTGGGGTTTATAGTGATCAGAAATCATAGTTATGAAAACTTGGAATTTATTCTTTTGGTGTCAGTAGAGTAATCTCATTCTTATCCCTCATCTAGAAGATAACTTATGATTACTAACATTTAGTATGTGTGATCCCATGTGTTCATTGGGAAAAATAACTCAAGTGACTGAATTGAATCTGATCTTATTAGTCTCACACTATTTACCTTTCTAATTAGGGACACCATACCTCAAAACTTGTCCTTGAATATCTTTATTTAGGTCTGTCTGTTTTTCTCTTTCTATTTTTATGTCTCTCACTTTTTCTCTCCTCAGGTTGTAGCACATAAGAATCCAGGGTTTATGATTACTGCATTGTTGAAGGATGAGAAAGCAGTTCATAACACCCATGAAATAAAGTAGCATCCAACCATGCTTGAGAGTTATGTGATATGAAGAAAAAAAAAAGACAGAGAAACCTATGTGATGACAAGACATGGAAACGGGTTTACTTGAACAGTGGGAACTGTTTGCCTTGTGGGGATGATAATTATGGAGGACAAGGGACTGCTGGGATTTGTCCCCTGCCTTAGTAATGTAAATCACCAGGGATAAGAAATGAGCTGTAACGAACCTTCCCTTTCATATCCTAAAGAAGTCCACCATCTACTTTATTGGTACCTCACATTTTATGTCCCTCAATTTGGGGTGCACAATATATTTACTGTGAGTGGCAGTGGTGGAGCTAGAACTTAACATAGGAGAGACAGTCATCCTTCTAAATTCTGATGAAGAACCAACACTATGAGTGCTGTGTTCACCTTATTCATGATGTTCAGTAGAAGAATATTTTTCAGATATGTTTAGTATGTCTCATCTTGGGTTTGTCTGATATTCTCATTGTGGTTACATAAAAGGTGAAGGAACCTCAGCAAAATAAAGACATATTTCTGATACCTTTGCGAACTTGCTTTAGGTTATCTTATTATTCCCATATTTTGACTTTGACTATTGCAGATATAGTTTGCATCTGTATTCTATACTCTCTTGATCCATAGATTTTTGTTTCTGTGAATCTGTCTAGAAGGTAGTCACTAAACAAAAGTCGTTTGCAAAGGGAATGAGTTGATTGTAAAGTCACACATTATTTATAATTATCTTCTGTTTGAGAGCTGGATCCTTATTCTTAAGTGTTTCATCAGTTATCTTTTTTTCTCATGTGAACAAATGGCACTCATTTAATGGGTCACGTTATCTTGACTATACCAGCCTGTCCATTTGTGTTTTGGTAGAATTTCATCATAATACAAACTAGAGACTTCAGGGAAGAAAAAAAATCCCAGGTGGAAAATATGCTTTCATCATATTGTTCTGTAGGCAAGACTGTGGGAGCCACTTTCTTGATTAATGAGTGATTTGGGAGGGCCCATGCAATGTTAAAGATCTCATCCATGAAAAGGTATTCCTGGTTTGTATAAGAAAGCAGACTGAACAAACATGAAGAGCAAGCTGGTCAGCAGAGTTCATGCTTTCTGATTCAGTCCCCACCTACACGTTCCTACTTTGATTTAATGTCCCGATTTTCCTCATGGTGGATTTTGAGAGTTAAGATGACAGAAACCTTTTCATTCACATGTTGGTCTTGTTCTTAGTGTTGAACGTATTTATAGATCACAAAGTAGGACAATAGAAAATTCTTCTCATGAAAGTATTGAAGGAGGGGACATAACAGGCTGTCCAAGTGCAACCTCAGCCACACACAAAGTCCTCCTTCCAGATACATCTACACATTCCAACAGACACACAGAGAATGAGAGTCCCACTTCCAGATATAGTCCCCCACCCATCCTACACAACCACACTCTGAAAAACTCTCACATTCATTTTTTTACAGGGTCACCTGGGTGGCCTGGACTTTATATATAGACCAAGGTATGAGAGATTTTCTTGCTTTTGTCTCCATATTGAATGGATTGAGACTATATTTCACCATGCCCAACGAACAAATACAGTGTTGTCGATAGTTAATGAATTTATTTTCTTGAAATCTTTCAACACAATATATTATGATAATTATTTACTTTCTCTCTTCTTTTGCAGGTCCTACCCATTTCCCCATTTCCAAAATTCCATAATGGTCTGTTTTAAGGGTTATTTAAGAGGACATATAAGGGTTTGGACTCAAGGCACTCATTTTCTTATAAACAGTTAATGTTTTAAAAATCCAAAATTGGCAATACAATTTCTCTTTTAAAAATTATTATACAATAAATATATTTGCATTTACAAATTGCAATTCTTTTATCAATGTATAGTTATAATATCCAGGGCTCAAGTGTTGGTTCAGTGGTACAGTGCCTGCCTCCCAGTATTAGTATTTTAGCTCGATTCACAACACTTCGCTTACAAGCTGGGTGTGATGGTTTATCCTATATTCCTAGCATTGGAGGTGTTGTGACTGGAAGACCAGCCATCCAAAGAATCTATCTGCACATTTGTGCTCCAGATTCATCTTGAGATCCTATCTCTGAAGTAACATAGAAATCAACTGATAAACACACTCAATCTCAACGCTAGCCTCCAGACACCTGTGTAAACCACACCAGCAATTACAAATTCTTCTTCCTTGATGTCCAGCAATTATAACTGATTCTGTAAAGGACCAATATACTGAGCATGGATATTGAGAATGTTGGGGTAGGGAGGATAAATCAAAACAAAGAATACAGAAGGAAGAGGCCAAGGAGAAGTAGAAAGAAACTGTATTCTTAGCTGGTGACTCCTATGCTGAGTCTGGACTCCATGATCTTTTCAAGACTACTGTGTAGTTGAGACACAGCATGTGCTGGAATCTCACTACTCATGTTCAACACCACACACCTGAATACAAAGTTAAAAATGAGAGCAGAGTGCATATATGAATAACTATATCTGCCACAGACCGTAAAGAGACAGACAGGGCATGTTCAGCTGTGTTCTCTGACTCTGGTGCTTTGAGTCTCACTAGGATCTTGAAGAAGAATGGGAACTGGAATGTCTTCAGAGGCTTTCGCAGGGTAAGGGAGGCCCTGAGCTTGAAGTCAAACCAAAAATCCCAGCCTTGCTGCTCACCTGACCTCAGAGCAGGTTTCTATGGTCAGATGATGTGGTAACTTCTATACTGTAAACTATCTATAGATGATGAGAAAGTATGCATCATTGAAGCCAGAACTCAGACATATACACACAGACAGATATACAACAACAGAGACAAACCTTTCCACAAACACACTTACAAGGGCCAATGGGTATATGTATATTAATGTCCTATGCTATTTGAAAATTTTTTCCCAACTATGTCATTCATTCTGCTTAAAAACAAATCACCATGCTCATTTATAGTACACTGTGAATTCACTGATTTACCCCACTACCCTCTTCCCTCTTTCTCTCAATCCTTTGACCCTTCTGTCCTTTCCTACTCTCGTGTCTCTTCTTTTCTCTCCTCCCTTCTTTCCTGATTTACTGCACCAACTCTGCTTCTTTTGTCTGCTCTTCCGGGAGTGAGATTGCAGGGTCACAGCATCTTGTGCAATCTTCTGAGGGATCCGCACAGTTTTCAGAATATCTTAGTAGAACCACATTTCCATTTCCATAGCACAGGCATCCCTTCTCATCCATACCCATAACACTTGGTCTTATTCTTTCCTTGGGTAAATGCACTCATATCATTGGTTACAAGCAACTAATACTTTTGGGTTTAAGATCCATTTCTGTGGTTGTTAGAAATGTTAGCTTCATGCTACCTCTTCTGCGCATATGCCCTGGTCAAGGTAAAGCACCCTAATCAGAGCATGGAGGGCAGAACAATGTGTGCTCATGAGAACATCACCTCTCCTCTGGGTTCCTAGAGATATCTGTTAAACTCCTGACTCAGAACTTAGAGAAGTGAGAGAAAGGAGTTTTTCTTGGAAACAAAAATTAAACTATTCTCTTGGATGACAGAAACCATAACCTGTAACAGGGTGAGGAGTCAACAACAGTATTTATTCAATACAAGAAATATAATTATTAAAAATTACCATTTGAATCAAGGTCTCATATAAACCACACACAAACTAGATCATTGGGCTAAATCACAGAACTGGATGAGAACTTTTTAAGAATACACTTTTTAAATTAGGGGTATTTACTTCTGTGTGGGTAGTGTAGTGCTCATGGAGACAAACAGATGGCACAGAGTCCTCTAGACTCACATGTGGTTCTGAGCTGCCGGTGTCTTCTAGGGTTTACAATCTTTTTTGGCTTCTTCAGGTACTGATGAAGGTCAAAAGGCAAGATTACTCTAGCTCAGTGTGATGATCTACACTTTGTTCAGGTAAAGGGCATCCTAAATTTAAACAGAAACTACAACAGGGCTGCAAAAATCAAGTTTTTGACACATAAGAACCCTTCAGTTGGTTCTAAACACAGCACTCAGAATCCATAACTAAAAAAAAAAAAAAATAGAGAAAGAAATGTGTGTGGCAGCAAACCAGGTATACTGTATAGGGAATGTGAAGACTGAACAATCATTGGGGCTCACTGGAAAAATCAGATAATCCAGTCATTGAGATTCAGGCCCTCAGATAGAATTTGTCTCAAAACAAGTGGTGCAGATTGCTAGAGAAATGCATCATATGTCAGCACACACACACACACACAGTAGTGAGAAAGAAAGAGGGAGAGTGAGAGAGACTGAGACAGAGATAGACAGAGAGAGAGATAAAGGGTAACAGGGAGAAACACTGTGATAAATAAACACACAGCACAACAGGAAAAATAAATTCGAATAAACATTTGGACACGCAAGGATTACTACACACTATACCTGTAGAGAAAATCCCTAAGTGTGATATTGAGAGGCAGTACAGACACAGAGAAGTCCTGTCTGCCATGCTTCTATGAGCAGTCTCTCCTGTGACCCAGATTTCTAAGTGCTCTCAGCGCCTCCTGCTGGTCCAGTGTTCCTTACAGGGAGGTTTGTGTCTGAGCTCACAGTAGCATTCACTCACTGTGTCTCTTGTACAGTAATACATGGCTGTGTCCTCTGACCTCAGAATGTTCATTTCCAGGTACAGAGTGTTCTTGGCATTGTCTCTGGAGATTGTGAACCGGCCCTTCACAGCGTCGGTATAGTATATATCACTTCTAATGTATGAAACCCATTCCAACCCCTTTCCTGGAGCCTGGCGGACCCAGTTCATTGGGTAACTACTGAGGGTGAATCCAGAGGCTGCACAGGAGAGTTTCAGGGATTTTCCAGGCTGCACTAAGCCTCCACCAGACTCCAACAACTGCACTTCAGACTGGATACCTGTAAACACAAAGAATTCATGTTAGAAAATTGACAAAGGAATTTTTTTCTCTTTCTCATGTCCACACAACACACAGCATCTCATAGTTTTGATTTACCTTTTAAAATAAGGACAAAGAAAACCAATATGAGCCCTAAGTCCATGGTATGTGGCCTCTGTTCAGTGCTGACCCCTGACAGAGATGACTTGGGAATCCAAGGCTTGTCTCCTCTGCCAGAGCTGCAGGGTCATGACAGGGCTTCTTTTTATGGGCAAAAGAAGCCTTATTTGCATATCTTCCTGCCATAACAGACTCTGTAATTGGATCTGGCCAGAAGGCAGTAGTCAGAGCAGATATAAGACATCATACACACAGGTGAGAGTTATGGAAAATGAAGCATTAATGTAGCTCTGTGTAAACACTTTCCTTGTTAGGGATTCACTACAGTGTATTTAGTTCCCTTTTCATCATATGCATGGAAAATGCTGTGTTTCCACACTGTCATGTCTCTTTAGGATCAACGTGAAGTTTAAAAGCTCCGCACACAACTATGTATCTAGATATAAGCTCTGTCTCTCCCTCTGTCTCTGCTGTAAATGGATTCTTCCTGAGGTGAATGCTGATAGGATCACTTGAAACTTTTCTGAATTTTAATCTGTTCTGAGAGGTGCTGTCATATGCCCCAAGGAATTTTGCAAATGATATATTCTTTGTTCTGTCTGTCTTCCTCTCAGTGATTGCCATGGAGTTATACTTGTATTTACATCACTGACTTGTTTGCATCATGAAATTTTCCCTATGATCACTTTGTATCCCCCAATCTGCCTTTCCCACCTCAATACCAGACATCACATGGCTGGCTTCATGTTGTCTTAAGTCACTTTTATTTCTACATATTTATATTTTTATCATAATGGGAACATTCAAAAAGTGTTTATAACCAAACACAAAACTTTTGCATCAATTTTGTATTTTCAGATGGCTTTGTTTTTATTTTCCCAAATTCTCTTGCTTTGCTTTCTAACCACTCAGGCTCTTTTTCTCACTACACCCAACTTTTCCTTTGAAAACCCCTGTATTACCTGTGCATTTTCCTTCTTGTCCTTCACTTAAAATTTCTTTAACCCCAAATAGGGCCAATTCAGTCAAAACCCTGGAAGATGGGGCTGAAAATTCCTTGGTCTTACTTCTTACTGAGGAGCAGTTGAAAATATATTTTTCAGGACAAGGGATACATTCACTTGTTTTTGAGGTTATGGTCACTGGTATGTTTCTTTTATTTCAGTGCTTGGGTTTACATACATACAGATATGGGCATCAATTTCTGTTCTTAAGAATGTATAAGGTTGGTAGGGACCCATGTTTGGAAGATGTAGGAGGAGCTGGGTGGAAATCATCCTACATAGGGATCCTAAACAGAAAGAATAAAGAAAATTAGTAAAAACTGTATAGCTGAGGCTTAAAACAAAAATTCAGAAAGCAAATGATTAAGGAACACTGGTAAATATCAAATAACTTGGTAGGCAACTTTATCTGGGACCGTCTTCCCATCCAGCTAAGAACTGGTGGGGTCCTTCAATTATGTAAAAAAATCTATTTGTAGATAATCCTATAAATGATTTGTAAAATATCTTTTCACATTTAGTTAGCTGTTATTTTCCTCTAAGCTGACAATATCCCGTCATCAATCAGAATTGGGGGGAAACATATCATCCTTGCCTCATCCTTTCAGGTCTCATGCTGCCGGAAAAGTTATTCTGGTGTTAGAATATACATATGTATCATCTAGGTATCCCCTTTTCTTTAAAATTATCTATAATAAATCAGAGGACATATTGAAGAGAAGAGAATTTCCAGGACATTTCTATCAACAATTGTTACTTCTTTTCTACTCCAGAGGTAAAATTTTGCCTGTGCCTATATGTTTAATAATTTATTTACCTTAATTTGAATATGTGAAAGTTTTAATTAACATTGGTAGGCTCTCCATAAAAGTTTTGGATATTCTTGGTCAAAAGTGAAAACCTGGGATTAGAATAGAGGTATTGGTTCTGATATATTTTACGTTCAACAAACTCATTAAAATTTTATCCTATTCATCTATTTCAGGAGCAGCCATGTGAGCTGATTCTCACGCTGACCCTGGAAAATATGACAGTGGAACCTATGAGTTCTACATAGTGTGGAGTTGTTCAATTCATGGTTATGTGTTCCTCTGTCAGGATTCTAAGAATGTAGTCAATGTGGTCTTCAAAGCTTCATCACACACTAATGGTGTCACTGCCTGAATTTCAGGAAAATCCCCAGCCTCAGGTGAAAAGATTCTTGTTTCCTTTTTAAACCACCCCAAGTCTATGATGCATTAACATTAAGCCCACAGCCAACATGGCTTCTCTGAAAACACTTCACTATCTCCCACATGAGACACCCACTCTTCATGTCACCAACAACAGAGAGTGCAGAGGAGTAATTCTGGGAGCAACAAAAGCACCAACAAAAGCACAAACTGTGAAAATCATTGAACTCAGTTGTCTATGGGAAGGACTAAAGAGAGATGAACCAGGGGCTGGAGCTGTTGTCTGCTGGGATGTGCATATTTGTGTCTGAGAATTTTGTGGTCTGAGTTGCACAATATGCCTATAGAAGAAGCAGTAGTTTGGATTTCGAAGTGCAAGCTAATTTTTACCAAAATGATAATGTTCAAAAATAGAATCTTGCAACAATTATAACAACTGTACACTTTTATAGGATCCTCTTAGTTTAAAAGTAAAAAACTGTTATTGTCCATTTTCTAGAGTAACTTTGGAAATTAACATCAATTTAGGGCAGTTGTGGTTTCTCTGTCACACGTTTAGAAAAAAAAGAGGATGAAAAAAGATTATTCAAAATTCTTAAACTGTCTTACAACATCAGCAATCAGCAACTTTCCCAATTTCATACTCGTGATGAAATATATATATATGCATATATATACACATATATGTATATATAATGAACTGTATATATGAAATATATAAATTAATGTGCTGATTTGTCTGACAATGAGCAATTGGACATCCTAGAGGATTGTGTGGGAACCCAGATGATTAGTGTGTAATTAAAATCAAGATAAATAGGCTATGACAAGTAAAGGAAACTCTAGAAGATTTCGTTGTGTAAAAGAAAAAAAAAATCAAAGGTTAGGGCATCAAACTTGTCCAACCACTTTGGAAATCAGTGTGGCGATTTCTCAGGAAATTTGGGATCAACCTACCCCAAGATCCAGTAATACCACTCTTGGGAATATACCCAAGAGATGCCCTATCATATGACCAAAGCATTTGTTCAACTATGTTCATAGCAGCATTGTTTGTAATAGCCAGAACCTGGAAACAACCTAGATGCCCTTCAATGGAGGAATGGATGAAGAAAGTGTGGAATATATACATATTAGACTACTACTCAGCGGTGTAAAACAATGACATCGTGAATTTGGCATGCAAATGGATGGAAATAGAAAACATTATCCTGAGTGAGGTAACCCAGACCCAAAAATATGAACATGGGATGTACTCACTCATAATTGGTTTCTAGCCATAAATAAAGGACATTGAGCATATAATTTGTGATCCTAGAGAAGCTAAATAAAAAAGTGAACCCAAAGAAAATCATATAGTCATCCGCCTGGAGAAGGGAAGTAGATAAGATTGCAGGGCAAAAACTGGGAACTTGCGGGTGAGGTGGCATGGGGCAAAGGGGAAATGGGATGAGAAACATGAGAAGGGGAGTATGGGAGGAGCTCGGGGGATTAGGATGGTTGGGATATAGGAAGGGAGGATACGGGAGCAGCGAAGTATATATCCTAACTAAGGGAGCCATCATAGGGTTGGCAAGAGACTTGACTCTAGAGGCGTTTGCAGGTGTCCAGGGAGATGTCCCCAGCTCATACCTTGGGCAACTGAGGAGAGGGAACCTGAAATGACCCTATCCTATAGCCATACTGATGAATATCTTGCATATCACCTTAGAACATTCATCTGGCGATGGATCGAGATAGAGACAGAAACCAACCCAATTTGGAGCAACGGACTGAGCTCTTAAAATCCAAATGAGGAGCAGAAGGAGGGAGAACATGAGCAAGGAAGTCAGGACCACGAGGGGTGCACCCACTCACTGTGACAGTGGAACTGATCTATTGGGAGCTCACCAAGTCCAGCTGGACTGGGACTGAATAAGCATGGGATGAAACCGGACTCTCTGAACATGGCAGACAATGAAAGCTGATGAGAAGCCAAGGACAATGGCACTAGGTTTCGATCCTAATACATGAACTGGCTTTGTGGGAGCCTAGCCTGTTTGGATGCTCACCTTCCTGGACCTAGATAGAAGTGGGAGGACCTTGGACTTCCTGCAGGGCAGGGAATTTGGACTGATCTTCAGTATCAAGAGGGAGGGGGAATGGAGTGGAGGGAGGTGGAGAGGAGTGAGGAGAGGGGGAGGGAAGCGGGGGGAGGGGGCGATGTGGGAGGAGGGGGAGGGAAATGGGAAACGGGGAGGAGGCAGAAATTTTAATTAAAAAAGAATAACATAAAGAAAAATAATTAAAAAATAAAACCTTTGAATCAGAAAAAAAAAGAAAGAATTGGGTGTGACAGCAAACCAGGTGTACCCTACAGGGAATGTGGAGACTGGACAATCACTGTGAATAACTGGAAAATCAGACAATTCAGTCGTTGAGATCCAGGCCCACAGATAGTATTTATCTCAAAAAAGTGTTGCAGATTGTTAGAGAAATGCGTCATACCGCAGCACACACACACACACACACACACACACACACACACACACACACTCAGAAGTGAGGGAGAAAGAGTGAGAATGAGAGAGATTGAGATAGACACAGGTAGACAGACGGTAACAGGGAGAAACAGTATAATAAATAAACACACACAATAGAACAGGAAACAGAAATTCTAATAAACAATTGGACATTCAAGGATTACTACACACAATATCTGTAGAGAAAATCCCTAAGTGTGATATGGAGAGACAGTGCAGACACAGAGAAGTCCTGTCTTCAATATTTCTCTGAGGAGGCTATTCTGTAACCTAAGTGCTCTCAGCGCCCCCTGCTGGTCCTGTGTTCCCCACAGGCATGTTTTTGTCTGAGTTCACAGTAACATTCACTCACTGTGTCTGTCTTTTGCACAGTAATACATGGCTGTGTCTTCAGACCTCAGTCCGCTCATTTCCAGGTACAGAGTGTTCTTGGCGTTGTCTCTGGAGATTGTGAACCGGCCCTTCACAGCGTCGATATACCAGGTGCTACCACCACCACTGCTAATGGATGCGACCCACTCCATCCCCTTCCCGGGAGCCTGGCAGACCCAGCCCATTGCATAACTACTGAAGGTGAACCCAGAGGCTGCACAGGAGAGTTTCAGGGACTTTCCAGGCTGCACTAAGTCTCCCCCAGACTCCAGCAACTGCACCTCACACTGGCCACCTGTAAACACAAAGAATTCTGGTTAAAAAACTGACACAGAAGAATTTTTTCTTTCTCATGTCCACACAACACACAGCATCTCATCTTTATGAATTACCTTTTAAAATAAGGACAAAGAAAACCAGTATGAACCCTAAGTCCATGGTAAGTGGCCCGTGTTCAGTGCTGACAACTGACTGGGAGGACTTGGGAATCCAGGGCTGGTCTCCTTTTCCAGAGCTGAAGGGTCAGGACAGGTCTGGTTTTTATAGGCAAAAGAAGGCTTATTTGCATATCTTCCTGACATAGCAGGCTCTGTAGTTGGGCCTGGTCAGAAGGCAGTACTCAGAGCAGATATAAGACATCAAACACACTGATGACAGTTATAGAAATTGAAGCATTAATGTAGCTCTGTATACATAATAACCTTGTTAGGGATTTACCACACTTTATTCTAGTTCTCTTTTTACCATATGTATGGAAAATGCTGTGTTTCCACACCATCATGTCTCTTTAGGGTCAATGTGAAATAGAAAATCTCCACACACAGCTGTGTTTCTAAATATCAGTTCTGTCTGTCCCTCTGTCTCTGCTGGATATGGCTTCTTCCTGAGATGAATCCTGACAGGAACACTTGAAACTTTTCTGAAATCTGCTCAGTTCTGAGTGGTGCTATCATATGACCCAATGGACTTTGGCAAGTGATACATTCATTGTTCTGCCTGTCTTCCTCTCAGTGGAGACATACTTGTATTTGCAACACTTAGTTGTTTGCATCCTGAAGTTCTCTCTATGATTACTTTGTTCTTCCCACTCTACCAATCCCAACTCAATACCAGGAAACACATGGCTGTTTTCATGTTAACTTAGGTCACTTTTATTTCTGCATATTTATATTTCCATCATAATGGGGTCATTTAACAATTGTCCGTAACCAAACACAAAACTTCTGCATCAATTTTGTATTTTCAGAAGGCTTTGTTTTTATTTTCCCAAACTCTAGTGTTTTGCTTTCTACCCACTCAGTTTCTTTTTCTCACTACACCCAACTTTTTCTTTGAAAACCATTGTGTTACCCTGTGTTTTTCCCTCTTGTCCTTCACTTAAGATGCCTTTTCCTGTATTGACTTCCATTCTAGTTCCAAGTCTACACAGCAGAAGCCAGTACACCAAACACGCAGAGTCTCGGACACACAGTCTGAATTCTCTATAAGGCAGAAACTCTCCTTCCTAATCTTCAATGTGTTGTGTGATATAAGATTTCCAGTCTCATTCAAA
This sequence comes from Chionomys nivalis, assembly GCF_950005125.1. Classification (NCBI taxonomy): domain Eukaryota; kingdom Metazoa; phylum Chordata; class Mammalia; order Rodentia; family Cricetidae; genus Chionomys; species Chionomys nivalis. The sequence continues at coordinate 11,629,342 of NC_080095.1, read as the reverse complement.
TTTCTACAAGGCTCAAAGAACATTGATGAAGCGGATGTGGGAAGATTGTGAGGTGTGGAGCCCAGGGAAGGGTGCTGTGAAATGCTGTCTTCTGGACATGACATGGATATCACAATCATGGACTCATAATGGTTGTTACTGTCTGTATAACCCAAATAGGCCCTGGTAGAGATAGGCCTGAAATTCCTTGGTCCTACTTCTTACTGAGGAGCAGTTGGAAATACATTTTTCTGGACAAGGGATATAGTCACTCTTTTTTGAGGGTATGGTCACTGGTATGTTTCCTATGTTGCAGTTCTTGGGTTCACATACATGTAGATTTGAACATCACTAACTGTGCTTAAGTAAGTATAAGGTTGGTAGGAACCCATGTTTGGAATACGTGGGAGGAGCTGGGTAGAAAACATCACACGTAGTGATCATAAACAGAAGGAATAAAGAAGATTAGTAAAAACTGTATAGCTGAGGCTTAAAACAAAAATTCAGAGAGCAAATGATTAAAGAATATTGATAAATATCAAATAACTTGGTAGGCAGCTTTATTTGGGATCATCTTCCCATCCAGCTAAGAACTGGTGGGATCCTTCAATTATGTATAAAAAATCTATTTGCAGATAATCCTATACATGATTTGTAAAATATCTTTTCACATTTGGTTAGCTGTTACTTTGTTCTAAGATGACAATATCCCATCATCAATCAGAATTAGGGGAAAAACATATCATTCCTTTCCCACCCTTTCACGGCTCATTGCAGAAACAGTTATTCTGGTGTTTGATTATATATATGTATCATGTAGGTATCTCCTTTTCTTTAAAATTATCCATAATGAATCAGAGGACATATTGAAGAGAAGAGAAATAAATTCAAGGGCATTTCTATAAGCAACTGTTACTTCTTTTCTACTCCAGAGGAAATATTTTGCCTGTGTCTATTTGTTTAATAATTTATTTACCTTATTGTGAATATGTGAAGTCTTTTAATTCATATTTGTAGGCTCTCCATAATATGTTCTGGATAATCTAGGTCAAAAATAAAAACCTGGGATTAGAATAGAGGTATTGGTCCTGATATAATTTAGGTCCAACAAACTCATTAAACTTTTACCCTATTCATTCATTTCAGGAACAACCATGTAAGGTGATCCTCACAGTGACCCTGGAAAATATGACAATGGAACCTTTGAGTTCAACATGGTGTGGATTTGTTCAATTCATGGTTATATATTCTTCTGTCAGGTTTCTAAGAATGTAGTCAATGTGATCTCCTAAGCTTCAACACACACTATTGGTGTCACTGCCTGAATTTCAGGAGAAGTCTCAGCCTCAGATGAAAAGATTCTCTTTTCCTTTTTAAATCTGCTCCAAGTCTGTAATCCATTAACATGGAGCCCACAGCCAACATGGCTTCTCTGAAGACACTTCACTATCCCCCACATGAGACACCCACTCTTCATGCCACCAACAACAGAGAGAGCAGAGGAGTAATTTTTGGAGCAACAACAGCACAAACTGTGAAAATCACAGAACTCAGTTGTCTATAAGAATGTTTAAAGAGAGATGAACCAGGAACTGGAGGTGATATCTGTTGGGATGTGCTTCATTGTGGCCAAGAAATTTGTGGTGTAAGTTGCACAATATGCCTATAGGGGAATCATTAGTTTGGATTTTGAAGTGCAAGCTAATTTTTACCAAAATGCTAATGTTGAAAAATAGAATCTTACAACAATTATAACAACTGTTCACTTTTATAGGATCCTCTTAGTTTAAAAGTAAAAAACTGTTATGGTCCATTTTCTAAAGTAACTTTGGAAATTAACATCAATTTAGGGCAGTTGTGGTTTCTCTGTCATACGTTTAGAAAAAAAGAGGATGAAAAAAGATTATTCAAAATTCTTAAACTGTCTTACAACATCAGCAATCAGCAATTTTCCCAATTTCATACTTGTGATGAAATATATATATATATGTGTGTGTGTGTATCTATACACATATATGTATATATTATGAACTGTATATGGAATATATAAATTAATGTGCTGATTTGTCTGACAATGAGCAATTGGACATCCTAGAGGATTGTGTGGGAACACAGATGATTAGTGTGTAAGTAAAATCAAGATAAATAGGCTATGACAAGTAAAGGAAACTCTAGAAGATTTCGTTGTGTAAAAGAAAAAAAATCAAAGGTTAGGGCATCAAACTTGTCCAACCACTTTGGAAATCAGTGTGGCGATTTCTCAGGAAATTTGGGATCAACCTACCCCAAGATCCAGTAATACCACTCTTGGAAATATACCCAAGAGATGCCCTATCATATGACCAAAGCATTTGTTCAACTATGTTCATAGCAGCATTGTTTGTAATAGCCAGAACCTGGAAACAACCTAGATGCCCTTCAATGGAAGAATGGATGAAGAAAGTGTGGAATATATACATATTAGAATATTACTCAGCGGTATAAAACAATGACATCGTGAATTTGGCATGCAAATGGATGGAAATAGAAAACATTATCCTGAGTGAGGTAACCCAGACCCAAAAATATGAACATGGGATGTACTCACTCATAATTGGTTTCTAGCCATAAATAAAGGACATTGAGCATATAATTTGTGATCCTAGAGAAGCTAAATAAGAAGGTGAATCCAAAGAAAAACGTACAGTATTCTGCCTGGATAGGGGAAGTAGACAAGATTGCTGGGCAAAAACTGAGAACTTGCGGGTGAGGTGGCATGGGGCTAAGGGGAAATGGGGTGAGAAACATGAGAAGAGGAGATGGGGAGAGCTTGGGGGAATGGGATGGTTGGGATATAGGAAGGGTGGATACAGGAGCAGAGAATTATATATTCTAATTAAGGGAGCCATCGTAGGGTTGGCAAGAGACTTGACTCTAGAAGGGCTCGCAGGTGTCCAGGGAGATGTCCCCAGCTCGTACCTTGGGCAACTGAGGAGAGGGAACCTGAAATGACCCTATCCTATAGCCATACTGAAGAATATCTTGCATATCACCTTAGAACCTTCATCTGGCGATGGATCGAGATAGAGACAGAGACCCAATTTGGAGCAACGGACTGAACTCTTAAGGTCCAAATGAGGAGCAGAAGGAGGGAGAACATGAGCAAGGAAGTCAGGACCACGAGGGGTGCACCCACCCACTATGACAGTGGAACTGATCTATTGGGAGCTCACCAAGTCCAGCTGGACTGGTACTGAATAAGCGTGGGATGAAACCGGACTCTCTGAACATGGCAGACAATGAAGGCTGATGAGAAACCAAGGAAATGACACTAGGTTTCGATCCTAATACATGAACTGGCTTTGTGGGAGCCTAGCCTGTTTGGATGCTCACTTTCCTGGACCTAGACAGAAGTGGGAGGACCTTGGACTTCCCGCAGGGCAGGGAATTTGGACTGCTCTTCAGTATCAAGAGGGAGGGGGAATGGAGTGGAGGGAGGTGGAGAGGAGTGAGGAGAGGGGGAGGGAAGCGGGGGGAGGGGGCGATGTGGGAGGAGGGGGAGGGAAATGGGAAACGGGGAGGAGGTGGAAATTTTAATTAAAAAAGAATAAAATAAAGAAAAATAATAAATAATAAAACCTTTGAATCAGAAAAAAAAAAGAAAGAAAGAAATGAGTGTGACAGCAAACCAGGTGTACCCTACAGGGAATGTGGAGACTGGACAATCACTGTGAATAACTGGAAAATCAGACAATCCAGTCGTTGAGATCCAGGCCCACAGATAGTATTTATCTCAAAACAAGTGTTGCAGATTGTTAGAGAAATGCTTCATACCTCAGCACACACACACACACACACACACACACTCAGAAGTGAGGGAGAAAGAGTGAGAAGGAGAGAGATTGAGATAGACACAGGTAGACAGAGGGTAACAGGGAGAAACAGTATAATAAATAAACACACACAACAGAACAGGAAACAGAAATTCTAATAAACAATTGGACATTCAAGGATTACTACACACAATATCTGTAGAGAAAATCCCTAAGTGTGATATGGAGAGACAGTGCAGACACAGAGAAGTCCTGTCTTCAATATTTCTCTGAGGAGGCTATTCTGTAACCTAGATTTCTTTTTTTTTTTTTTTTTTTTTTACTTATTTATTTATTTTTATTCTTTTTTAATTAAAATTTCCACCTGCTCCCCATTTCCCATTTCCCTCCCCTCCTCCCAAATATTGCCCTCCCCCCACTTCCCTCCCCCTATCCCCACTCCTCTTCTCCTCCCCCCACTCCATTCCCCCTCCCTCTCGATACTGAAGAGCAGTCCAAATTCCCTGCCCTGCGGGAAGACCAAGGTCCTTCTATCTACGTCCAGAAAGGTGAGCGTCCAAACAGGCTAAGCTCCCACAAAGCCAGTTCATGTATTAGGATCGAAACCTAGTGTCATTGTCCTTGGCTTCTCATCAGTCTTCATTGACCGCCATGCTCAGAGAGTCCGGAATCAACCCATGCTTATTCAGTCCCAGACCAGCTGGCCTTGGTGGGCTCCCAATAAATCAGTTCCACTGTCACAGTGGGTGGGTGCATCCCTCGTGGTCCTGATTTTTTGCTCATGTTCTCCCTCCTTCTGCTCCTCATTTGGACCTTAAGAGCTCAGACCGTTGCTCCAAATTGAGACTCTGTCTCTACCTCGATCCATCGCCAGATGAAGGTTCTAAGGTGATATGCAAGATATTCATCAGTATAGGATAGGGTCATTTCAGGTTCCCTCTCCTTAGTTGCCCAAGGTACCAGCTGGGGACATATTCCTGGACACCTGCGAACCCCTCAAGAGTCAAGTCTCTTGCCAACCCTAAGATGGCTCCCTTAGATAGGATATATACTTCGCTGCTCCCGTATCCATCCTTCCTATATCCCAACCATCCCAATCCTCCGAGCTCCTCCCATCCTCCCCTTCTCATATTTCTCATCCCATTTCCCCTTTGCCCCATGCCACCTCACCCGCAAGTTCCCAGTTTTTGCCCTGGAATCTTGTCTACTTCCCCCTCTCCATGCGGATGATAGATTTCTAAGTGCTCTCAGCGCCCCCTGCTGGTCCTGTGTTCCCCACAGGCATGTTTTTGTCTGAGTTCACAGTAACATTCACTCACTGTGTCTGTCTTTTGCACAGTAATACATGGCTGTGTCTTCAGACCTCAGTCCGCTCATTTCCAGGTACAGAGTGTTCTTGGCGTTGTCTCTGGAGATTGTGAACCGGCCCTTCACAGCGTCGATATACCAGGTGCTACCACCACCACTGCTAATGGATGCGACCCACTCCAACCCCTTCCCAGGAGCCTGGCGGACCCAGGCCATTGCATAACTACTGAAGGTGAACCCAGAGGCTGCACAGGAGAGTTTCAGGGACTTTCCAGGCTGCACTAAGTCTCCCCCAGACTCCAGCAACTGCACCTCACACTGGCCACCTGTAAACACAAAGAATTCTGGTTAAAAAACTGACACAGAAGATTTTTTTCTTTCTCATGTCCACACAACACACAGCATCTCCTCTTTATGAATTACCTTTTAAAATAAGGACAAAGAAAACCAGTATGAACCCTAAGTCCATGGTAAGTGGCCCGTGTTCAGTGCTGACAACTGACTGGGAGGACTTGGGAATCCAGGGCTGGTCTCCTTTGCCTGAGCTGAACGGTCAGAACATGTCTGGTTTTTATAGGCAAAAGAAGGCTTATTTGCATATCTTCCTGACATAGCAGGCTCTGTAGTTGGGCCTGGTCAGAAGGCAGTACTCAGAGCAGATATAAGACATCAAACACACTGATGACAATTATCGAAATTGAAGCATTAATGTAGCTCTGTATACATAATAATCCTTGTTAGGGATTCACCACACTTTATTCTAGTTCTCTTTTTACCATATGTATGGAAAATGCTGTGTTTCCACACCATCATGTCTCTTTAGGGTCAATGTGAAATAGAAAATCTCCACACACAGCTGTGTTTCTAAATATCAGCTCTGTCTGTCCCTCTGTCTCTGCTGGACATGGCTTCTTCCTGAGATGAATCCTGACAGGAACACTTGAAACTTTTCTGAAATCTGCTCAGTTCTGAGTGGTGCTATCATATGCCCCAATGGACTTTGGCAAGTGATACATTCATTGTTCTGCCTGTCTTCCACTCAGTGGAGTCATATTTGTATTTGCAACACTTAGTTGTTTGCATCCTGAAGTTCTCTCTATGATTACTTTGTTCTTCCCACTCTGCCAATACCAACTCAATACCAGGAAGCACATGGTTGTTTTCATGTTAACTTAGGTCACTTTTATTTCTGCATATTTATATTTCCATCATAATGGGGTCATTTAACAATTGTCTATAACCAAACACAAAACTTCTGCATCAATTTTGTATTTTCAGAAGGCTTTGTTTTTATTTTCCCAAACTCTAGTGTTTTGCTTTCTACCCACTCAATTTCTTTTTCTCACCACACCCAACTTTTTCTTTGAAAACCATTGTGTTACCCTGTGTTTTTCCCTCTTGTCCTTCACTTAAGATGCCTTTTCCTGTATTGACTTCCATTCTAGTTCCAAGTCTACACAGCAGAAGCCAGTACACCAAACACGCAGAGTCTCGGACACACAGTCTGGATTCTCTATAAGGCAGAAACTCTTCTTCCTAATCTTCAATGTGTTGTGTGATATAAGATTTCCAGTCTCATTCAAATTTCTACAAGGCTCAAAGAACATTGATGAAGCGGATGTGGGAAGATTGTGAGGTGTGGAGCCCAGGGAAGGGTGCTGTGAAATGCTGTCTTCTGGACATGACATGGATATCACAATCATGGACTCATAATGGTTGTTACTGTCTGTATAACCCAAATAGGCCCTGGTAGAGATAGGCCTGAAATTCCTTGGTCCTACTTCTTATTGAGGAGCAGTTGGAAATACATTTTTCTGGACAAGGGATATAGTCACTCTTTTTTGAGGGTATGGTCACTGGTATGTTTCCTATGTTGCAGTTCTTGGGTTCACATACATGTAGATTTGAACATCACTAACTGTGCTTAAGTAAGTATAAGGTTGGTAGGAACCCATGTTTGGAATACGTGGGAGGAGCTGGGTAGAAAACATCACACGTAGTGATCATAAACAGAAGGAATAAAGAAGATTAGTAAAAACTGTATAGCTGAGGCTTAAAACAAAAATTCAGAGAGCAAATGATTAAAGAATATTGATAAATATCAAATAACTTGGTAGGCAGCTTTATTTGGGATCATCTTCCCATCCAGCTAAGAACTGGTGGGATCCTTCAATTATGTATAAAAAATCTATTTGCAGATAATCCTATACATGATTTGTAAAATATCTTTTCACATTTGGTTAGCTGTTACTTTGTTCTAAGATGACAATATCCCATCATCAATCAGAATTAGGGGAAAAACATATCATTCCTTTCCCACCCTTTCACGGCTCATTGCAGAAACAGTTATTCTGGTGTTTGATTATATATATGTATCATGTAGGTATCTCCTTTTCTTTAAAATTATCCATAATGAATCAGAGGACATATTGAAGAGAAGAGAAATAAATTCAAGGGCATTTCTATAAGCAACTGTTACTTCTTTTCTACTCCAGAGGAAATATTTTGCCTGTGTCTATTTGTTTAATAATTTATTTACCTTATTGTGAATATGTGAAGTCTTTTAATTCATATTTGTAGGCTCTCCATAATATGTTCTGGATAATCTAGGTCAAAAATAAAAACCTGGGATTAGAATAGAGGTATTGGTCCTGATATAATTTAGGTCCAACAAACTCATTAAACTTTTACCCTATTCATTCATTTCAGGAACAACCATGTAAGGTGATCCTCACAGTGACCCTGGAAAATATGACAATGGAACCTTTGAGTTCAACATGGTGTGGATTTGTTCAATTCATGGTTATATATTCTTCTGTCAGGTTTCTAAGAATGTAGTCAATGTGATCTCCTAAGCTTCATCACACACTATTGGTGTCACTGCCTGAATTTCAGGAGAAGTCTCAGCCTCAGATGAAAAGATTCTCTTTTCCTTTTTAAATCTGCTCCAAGTCTGTAATCCATTAACATGGAGCCCACAGCCAACATGGCTTCTCTGAAGACACTTCACTATCCCCCACATGAGACACCCACTCTTCATGCCACCAACAACAGAGAGAGCAGAGGAGTAATTTTTGGAGCAACAACAGCACAAACTGTGAAAATCACAGAACTCAGTTGTCTATAAGAATGTTTAAGGAGAGATGAACCAGGAACTGGAGGTGATATCTGTTGGGATGTGCTTCATTGTGGCCAAGAAATATGTGGTCTAAGTTGCACAATATGCCTATAGGGGAATCATTAGTTTGGATTTTGAAGTGCAAGCTAATTTTTACCAAAATGCTAATGTTCAAAAATAGAATTTTGCGACAGTTATAACAACTGTACACTTTGTTGCTCCCCATTTCCCATTTCCCTCCCCTCCTCCCAAATATTGCCCTCCCCCCACTTCCCTCCCCCTATCCCCACTCCTCTTCTCCTCCCCCCACTCCATTCCCCCTCCCTCTCGATACTGAAGAGCAGTCCAAATTCCCTGCCCTGCGGGAAGACCAAGGTCCTTCTATCTACGTCCAGAAAGGTGAGCGTCCAAACAGGCTAAGCTCCCACAAAGCCAGTTCATGTATTAGGATCGAAACCTAGTGCCATTGTCCTTGGCTTCTCATCAGTCTTCATTGACCGCCATGCTCAGAGAGTCCGGAATCAACCCATGCTTATTCAGTCCCAGACCAGCTGGCCTTGGTGGGCTCCCAATAAATCAGTTCCACTGTCACAGTGGGTGGGTGCATCCCTCGTGGTCCTGATTTTTTGCTCATGTTCTCCCTCCTTCTGCTCCTCATTTGGACCTTAAGAGCTCAGACCGTTGCTCCAAATTGAGACTCTGTCTCTACCTCGATCCATCGCCAGATGAAGGTTCTAAGGTGATATGCAAGATATTCATCAGTATAGGATAGGGTCATTTCAGGTTCCCTCTCCTTAGTTGCCCAAGGTACCAGCTGGGGACATATTCCTGGACACCTGCGAACCCCTCAAGAGTCAAGTCTCTTGCCAACCCTAAGATGGCTCCCTTAGATAGGATATATACTTCGCTGCTCCCGTATCTTGGGATATAGGAAGGATGGATACGGGAACAAGATTGTTTAAAACTTTCTCCCTGCTCATACCTAGTCCCCAGCATTCATGCATTATGATCCTCAGCCTGACCCCGGGTAACATGAGACTGAATAAGCTGTTTTCTGCTTTGTTTGTAATTATTCAATTCATTGTTTTAAGTCCTAATATAAAGATTCTAAGAATCTAGACACTTCTGTATCTATACAAACCTTCTACACTCACTGGTGGTATCACTGCAGCTATAATAAAAACTGATGATAGACGGGACAAGGACTGGAGCTGACATCTAGTAAAACATGCACACTGGAGGCTGAGAATTTCTTGATCTGAGGATTTAGGACACACCTGCAGAGGAACCAGTCTTTGGATTTTGATCTGAAATGTAAATTTTACCATAGGGAAATACATAAAAATGTGAATTGTCAGAAGTGATAATGAAGTGAACACTTCCCCTAAGTCCTGGTGGTTTAGAATAAGAAAAGAATGAATATTAAATTTTCAGGATTTCTTGTGAAAGGAACATTAATTCAGGCTACAAATAGTTTTTCCATCATGTCAACAAAATAACTTCAAAACATTACAAATTTCTGTAAATTCGTAAACATATTTAATGATCTTACACTTAACAATTGTCCTAACTTACAGTCTCTTTTTGAAATATGTATTTACACACACACACACACACACATTCACAGACACATATAATGTATTGAATGGAATTAAGTGGAAATGTATTTGTAAATACATGGCACATGTAAAATTATGTCTCAATCTGTCTGACAAGAAGAAGCAAATTCATAGCTTTGTGGGTATAATCCATTGGTTCTACCTTGGGAAAAAAAATAGGAAGCTTAATAGGCTTCAACAGTTGAGAGGGACCTCAACTGGACTTTTTTGAAAGAAAGAAGAAACCTCACATTTTAAAATTAAAACAAGAGTTCATGCAGCATAGTCTATAACTTCCATGTTTCTGAAGTGACCCCTAATGGTCTTGGAACTCCTGTTGGTCCTTTGCATTTCCTCTTGCTTCCAAGTTTCTCTGAAGAGGGGCTTTCTGCAGGCTCACACTGGATTTTCCTCACTGTGTGTCAGTCACACTAATACATGTCTGTGTCTTCAGTTTGCAGAGTGTTGCATTTTAAGAAAACTTGTCTCTGTGAGGTGTCCCTGCTGATGGTGACTCAGGATTTGAGAATTGAACTATATTTGCACTGATACAGAGATTCACAGGAAGATGTAAGTGGTGACTTTGACAGTGTTCATCATTTTTGAGTTGATGGAGTTTTAGGATGCTCTCCATTCTGAGACCATATTGAAGAAGAAATGTCAGCCCCACAACTCTCTGAGCTAGTGGGTTGCCAGCCCAGCTTCTGGCTTCTGACTTTTTACTGGTAAATAGAACAATAGAGATTTAGTTACAAACTACATTTTGTGGAAGTGGCGGCTTTGGATCTGATTGACTCAGACGTGAGGTGACTAGTAGCCATTAAGTCACAATTACTTTCTGAAAGAGCAGCAGCTACAGGTGCAATCACTGTGAAGGTGTTAAAAGAACAAATTTTTATTTTTATATACCTAGAAGAAAAGGAGATGATAAAATTAAAGTGAACATGGCAAAAATTAGCAGTTTCAAATATATTTTAGATGATAAATCAAGAATCATTAAAATCATCTGAACTTAAAACATACGGAATCTTCCTTGTTGAGAAAAGAGAGGAATAACAGTTACAAAATTTATAACCACAAAATGTTATATCTTGCATGTTTAATATAAACAGAATGTATTTTAGCAATTAAAATCCAAACATTATATTTAAATTTTCTGGATAATTTTGTCTCCTGTGAATAAACAGGACTGTGTCTATACTGTCTGAGAATCAGGAAAACGTAAGAACTGGTGCCTAATCTTGACCAAATTGCAGCCCAATATTTACAGCATGGTCTTCTCTGATAAAGCCTGCAAATAGGACCCAGTGTCCACATCCTACAGTACATTCTGAATACAAGTATTTCTGTGAATTATGACAAATCCTAGGGCTTCTTGTCAGAGTGCCCCAGGCTGTGGACAGTAGGTGGAGATTTCAGGATTTCCCATTGGTAAGTGGCAACAAAGAGACTTAGAGATGTTATCTCTGTTGCCCAGGATTATGGAGCAGTTGGAGTTTGTCTCACAGGTGGACAATAGCAAAATGAAGATTTTTATATTCCACTTATCTGAGAAATGCATCGAACACATCAAGTGAGCATAACTATTGTAAATAAAAATGCCCCATGTTCTCTAAAATAATCATGAGGCAATCATGAAAGGGGCTTCAAGGTAACAATGAATATTTCTTTCCTGTCTTATATTATAATATTTTCATAGGTGTTTATTCACTTGAAAACTTTGCAGGATGTTGATATTTGAATGCACAAATTATTATATGGCCACATTAATTCAATAAATTAATTTACAGAAATATAATCAATTTACTGCTGTTCCCACTTGTATTTATGGACAACTGCCATACTGAAAACAATTAAATGAAAATAAGAATGATGTGATACCTACAATCGCAATTAATTGTGAGTATCTCTGTGAGATTTGACACCTCAGGCTTCACTTATAGAGAGTCCAGCAGTGAGAGACAGTAGAACAGTGGAATATGGAAATAATCATTGAAAAGCAATAATCTATTTTAATTGAAAATATCATTTTCTTCAGATCCTCACATAGAAGTGAGAATGTTGGGCATGTGTTCTTGTATACAAAATTGTTGTGGTTCACCAAACTTCTTTACAATAACATAACAGAACCATGTTCCCTTTTACAAGGCACAGGGTCCATTTCTCTCCAGCCTCATAGTACTGTGATATCTTTCTTTCCTTTAGTAAATGGGTCTTAAATTATTGGTTACAAGCAACTTATTCTTTTGGCTTTAACTTTCATTTTTATGTTGATCAAAGATGCTGGTTCTATGCAACCTACTGTGCCCACATGCATTGGCCAAGATTGAAGAACCAAAAGAGACATTGGCAAGCAGTAAAATGTCTGTTCATGAGAGAATTAGACCTATGTGCTATCCTTAGACTCAAATTTCAGACAAGAGATAGAAATGAGTTATATTTGAGAAGAAAAATGAGACTGAACTCTTGGATGAGACAAAAAGGTTAGAAGTTAAATGCCCTAACCATTTACTTTTTTGAAATTTTCTATATGTATCAAAGTTTCATATAAACTATGGACCACCCATATAAACATTGGGTTAACTCTCAACAGTGGAGGAGAAAATGAAATATTTTGTTTTTAATTATGTGTGTATGTTTCTGTGTGAGTAGTGTACTGTGCATGGGGACAAATAGAGACCATGGGTTCTCCAGACTTACAGGTAGGTATGACTTAACCATTGTCTGTGCCAGAAATTGAAACTGTTTCCCTGCAAGAACAATATGCTCTGTGAACCTCTGAGTTGCTTCCCGAATGTGCAGATGAGCAGTGGCAACCTTCCCTTTTATGTTTGCTGCAGCTCAATTCTCAACAGTTGAAATGTCAAACCAATCTGCATGAACATGGAGGGTATCATAACAGCCAGGCATCAAGAGGATAAAATGACCACTTAATCTGTGGAACTTAAGAAGCTCATTTTAGGAATAGTAAATAGGGAAGACTGATCATAGTTTAGACAGTGTAGAGTGAGACTAATCAGTTATTTGGGAAGGATTATCCCAAATAAGAAGTTATATGGAAGTTGACCAAAGTTAATAAGAACACATCTTGTTTTCAATTATGAATAAAGTCGGTTTTAAAGTTAGACAGACCCCCAAACAATACCTATTTGTTTTGCCTGAGAAACCACTGCTTCTAAGTCTGATAGGAAAGCTAATTTTTACCAAGATGCAATTGCATAAAATGGGATCTGTCAAAAGTAATAATCAATTCTATTCTTTTATGGGACCTTCTTGGTGTAGAAGGAAATTATGGATATTTCAGTTTCCAGGGTGTTGTGGGAAAATGACTTTAAATTAGGAAAGCTGTGGTTTCTCTATCACAGGTGCAAAAACAAAGAGGACAAATTACAGCTCTTTTAAAGTTCTCTAGCTTATAACTGAACATAACATCCAACAAGTGTCATAACTGCTCACTCCTTTAAAATATCTACATATATAAGAAAATGTGTGAATATGTAGGTATATGTGTGTGTATGTAAAACATGTAAAGTTATATGTTATTCTATCTATAACAAGGAGCAGATTGTTATCTTACAGGACTTGTAAGAAAAGCTATTTGTTATAGTATTTGAAAAATAGGAAGTTTATTAAACTATGACAGTGAAAAGACACCTCTAGAGAATTTTTTTTTATACGTGTTTGGAAGAGGAAAACACAGATTCTAATGTTGAAGCATATTCTCATCCATAATAGTCTATAACTTCTTATCTTGTTAATCAGCCACATACTGCTCTTGGGAGACCCTGTTGGTCTCCAACGCCCCCTGCTGGTCGTGAGTGTCTCCATTTGGAGGTTTTTGTACAGGTTCACATTGGAGCTCTCTCACTGTGACTCTGGCACAGTAATACATGGCTGTGTCCTCAGTTTGCAGACTGTTCAGTTTTAAGAAAACTTGGCTTTTCGAAGTGTCCCTGGTGATGGTGATTCGGGACTGAAGAGCTGAATTATAATTTGTGCCTCCACTACTCCATATTGCTCCCATCCACTCCAGACCCTTTCCTGGAGGCTGGCGTATCCAGCTTACAGCATTGCTGGTTAATGAGAATCCAGAGACAGTGCAGGCGAGCGACAGAGTCTGTGAGGGCTGCACTAGGCCAAGTCCTGACTCCTTCAGCTGTATCTGTGACAGGACACCTAGGGACAAGCAACATCACTATCAGTCATATAACCCATAGATGAAAAACCTGGGTCCGTTTCCTGAAACCCTGAAGCACTTACAGCTTGGAAATGTCACCAGGCAGAGGAGCAGCACCAGGACAGCCATGCTGTGTTGGAGGCTCTAGTCAGAAGGAGATGGGGCCTCTCAGCTTGGCCATGAATTTCATCCTGAGCTTGAAGACTGCTTTGCATTGGGGGAGGTTCCAGAGAGCATAAAAGGAAGCACAGGCAATGTTTTCAATTTCTCCTCCAGGAAACTGAGATTTGCTTTTTGCTTCTTAGAGGTACTGAATATTGAACCTCATTAACATTGCCAATTCCAGAGAAACAAGGAATATTAAGAGTCATACTGTACAGGCCTTAGAAGCAAAACATGGAAGTGTTTGCATTAACTAGATATACATTCAGAGGAGAATACCAGGTTCTCAATGGATTTATGTATCTCTGTATCTTCCAGTAGAGAATTTAAATGGTACTGGTATATTGGAGATCAGAAATCCTGTTTAAGGAACTACTTAAAATTATTTCTCTTGGTGTCTGTGGAGTTGTCTCATTCTTACAACTTCTTAGGAAATAACTTGTGAGGAAGCAGCTCACACACATTTCATACATGTGATTTTCCATGTTAATCTGTAAGGAAATTTGTGGGACTGATTTGGGTTCCATCTTATTAGGCTCAGATTTCACGTTCTCACTTAGGAACATCCTAACTGGATACTAGATTTCATTTCTCTTAATTTATGTCTGTCTATCCATTAACTTTTATATCTTTCTCTGTCACTCTCCTCAGCTTGTAGTCAATTACAGTTTCCTAAATATGATTGTTACCTTGGTAAGTTATGGGATGCACACCTACTCATAACACTTTACAAAAAGCAACAGCATACAACCAGGTTTGAGGGTTATGGTCACTGGAGAACATTAAGTGATGACAAGAAGTGGACTAGAAGTCAGATATGAACATGGGGAACCCTGTGATTTTAATGATAGTCAAGGCAGAGATAACAAGAGTTTCTAGTGTATTTTCCTGTGTCATGTTAGTGCAAATCAACAGGGAAGGTAAGTGCAGAGCTGGAACCAACATGGTCAGTCAAGGCTCAGGAAATGTCTGTCTAACTTGGCATTAGAGAAATCACAATTTGTCTGCATTATATCTTTATGAATTTTCTTTTCACTTTTTACTCTGAGTTTCAGTGGTAGAAACTGCTCTTCATTTTAATGAGACAGCCATCCTATGAAAGCCCTGATCATCATATGTAGTACGAGTTCAATGTTCCCTGTGTTTTTTAATGCTTCAGGGTTATACAAAGATTTTTTTTCAGACATGATGCTTAGTATGTTTCTTCTTTGGTTTGTTTGATATTTTCTTTATGGTTACAATAATCTTGAAAGGAATATCTTAGAAATAAATGCATATTTCTTATACCATATTGGGGAACTAGGTATAAATTCACTTATTCAAATATTTTTTGTCCTTAGTTCCTTCAGAGATATTGTCTAAGTTAGGTTTCTATTTCTGTGAAAAGACACCATGACTCCAACTGTTATAAGGAAACTGTATAATTTAGGGTACTTTCCTGCAGCTCCAGAAGTTCAGAACATTCTCATCCTGGCAGGAAGAATGGCAGCGTACAGGAAGTAATGGTGCTGGAGGAATAGCTGAGAGTCCAACAACTTGCAAGGAACAAGAACTCAGCTGACAGACTGGGCAACATCCTGAGCATAGAAAGCTTCAAAACCTACCCTCCACAGTGACACATTTCCTCCAACTCCACCAATGCCACACATCTTAAAAGGGTCATCCCCTTTCATATTATGTGGGCCAATTTCATTCAAACTCCCACAGAAAGTTTGTGTGCATATTCCACACTCTGTTACTTCTTGGGTTTCTCTTGTTCCATGAGACTCTCAAGAAGGAAGTCACTGGGAAAACAACATTTGCAAAGGGAATTCATTCATGGTAAAGTCACACATTATACATTATTATTTTCTGTTTTAGAGGTGTATTCTTATTCTTAAGGGTTTATTCAGTCATTTGTTTAATTATGTAAAGAGGATAGACGGATACTCACTTAATGGGTCATGTAGAATTAACAGTACCGCACTGTCTAGTTGTGTGGTTGTCAGAATCTTTTTGCATGATATAAACTAAAATCATCATGGAAAAAGGAACCTTATTTGGAAAAAAATACCTACATTATATTGGTATGCAGGCAAGACTATGATGTCATTGTCTTGATTAATCACTGATGTAAGAGGACCCAGACCAACGTAGACATTACCATCCGTAGGTAGGTGGTGATTCTGCATTGTACAAGGCAGCAGATTGCATAATCATGGAGAATAATTAAAATTTCCACCTGCTCCCCGTTTCCCATTTCCCTCCCCTCCTCCCAAATATTGCCCCCTCCCCCCACTCCCCTTCCCCTATCCCCACTCCTCTTCTCCTCCCCCCACACCATTCCCCCTCCCTCTCGATACTGAAGAGCAGTCCAAATTCTCTGCCCTGCGGGAAGACAAAGGTCTTCTAGCTACGTCCAGGAAGGTGAGCATCTAAACAGGCTAAGCTCCCACAAAGCCAGTTCATGTATTAGGATCGAAACCTAGTGCCATTGTCCTTGGTTTCTCATCAGCCTTCATTGTCCGCCATGCTCAGAGAGTCCAGTTTCAACCCATGCTTATTCAGTCCCAGACCACCTGGCCTTGGTGGGCTCCCAATAAATCAGTTCCACTGTCACAGTGGGTGGGTGCATACCTCGTGGTCCTGATTTCCTTGCTCATGGTCTCCCTCCTTCTGCTCCTCATTTGGACCTTGAGAGCTCAGACCGTTGCTCCAAATTGAGTCTCTGTCTCTACCTCGATCCATCGCCAGATGAAGGTTCTAAGGTGATATGCAAGATATTCATCAGTATAGGATAGGGTCATTTCAGGTTCCCTCTCCTCAGTTGCCCAAGGTACAAGCTGGGGACATCTCCCTGGACACCTGCGAACCCCTCTAGAGTCAAGTCTCTTGCCAACCCTAAGATGGCTCCCTTAGTTAGGATATATACTTCGCTGCTCCCGTATCCACTCTTCCTATATCCCAACCATCCCAATCCCCCAAGCTCCTCCCATCCCCACTACCACATCGACATGTAGAAATACTTATTCATAAGCAGAGGGGCTGAATTTCTATCTTCCTCTCTTTTTCACAGGGTCACTCTGGTTGGCTTGGTCTCACTACATAGACTAAGCTGATATTGAACCATGTGGTGACTGAATCAAAGGTGTGCAACTTCTCTCCAAACCATCTCATACAGAGTTCTTAAAACTTTGACATAATTTTTTCATATAATAATTTCTGATCATTATTTTCTTCAGTAGTAAGGTGCCTGTCTCACAGAATGAGTGTTTCAGTTTGATTTTCAGCACTTAACTCTAAAACTAGTGGTGATGATTTCTCCTTATATTCTCAGAACTGATGAGTTAGTGAAAGGAGCTATCCACCCATTCTATCTTACCCTACTGAACTTCAGGTTTAGTGTGAGACCCTCAAAAATAAGGAAGATGTCAACTGAGGAATACACTCAGAATCAACTTGTGGCCTCTATACCCATGTGCAAGCATACACTGTGATAATTAGTGTTTCCATTCATTCAAACATTTCCCTTTCCATGTGTTGAACTCTTAGTTTATAGTTATTTTGTTATGGAAACTGTAGACCTAAGTAGGGCTGATTGTTATGGAAAGCAAGAGCAGGACTCCTCTGATTCACTGTATACTTCCACTCCAAAACTTTTATTTGTCCTTCCTACACTAGGAACAATAATTCCTTCTCCAGTCATAAGATTGCTTGCTTTAAGTGCATTAATGTGAGAACTGATATTTTTCTGTATATAATTCTGATATTTTTATTTTTATTTTAAACTTGGTTCTTGACTTAATACCTTGCAGATGGAATGCAAGTAACTCACAGATAGCCTAGCCCTCCATTCTTTAAAATATCAAATTTTATATCAGGAAATAATGTTTTTATTTATTTTGAATTATAACATTCAAAAACAAACACCAGCCTCTCCAAGTTCTACTTGATACCCAGTACTTATGACTGCATGTAACACAGCAGAAAAAAAGTACAGGATCAATATTTTGAGCATCAATGTCCAAAATTTAGAGTAAGAAAAACAAATAAAACCAAAGAAATAAAATGAGGCCAGGGGAAAGAAACTTCCTTCCCAGCTTGTGCCTCCCATCCACAATCTAGAGTACATTAAATAATGAAATCATCATGTACTGTAAAGATTCATGGAACATGCATGAATCTCACTGTTTATATTTAACACCACATACTTGAATGAAATGGTAAAAAATAGGAATGTACTGTGCACATGAACAACACATTGTCTGCAACACACTTAACTGAGGAAGGAAGGGGCTACTGAGTTGTGCTCTCCATCACTGGTGTTCTGATTGTCGCTTTGAATCATAAGCTGAAAGTGTATCTGGGTTTTGTTTAGAGCCATTATAATGGGAAAGGAGGCCCTGACTGTAAAGTCAATCTCCCAAGTCTCCCAGGGCACCTGACACCTGAGCTAGGCACTGGTAACCTCAGTAATGCAAACTATTAACATAGTATGAGAAAATGTGCTTTCTTAAGCAAACACAAACTCCCAGACATAAACACAGACAGACATATAACAACAGAGACAAACCTACCCAAAAAATATATACTAGAGCAAACATACATGTATGTCAACATATTATTGGAATATCATCCTTTCTACTTAAAATATCATGTTCATTCATAATTTAGCTTGATAATATTGATACATCCCAGTACCCTTTCTCTCCTGCATCCTACTCTGCATGAACCTGTGTTCTCTGAGCTATGTGTTGTCCTGTGGACTGAAATCTCAGAGAAGTGATTGAAATGAATTGTTATTGAGAAGAAAAATGGGACAGTTCTTTAAATGAGAAAAGGTGTTCTAACATTCAACAGGGAGTAGTGGTGATTGAAACTCAGCATTTATTAATCAAAATGAGGGATTAATTCTTGAAATGTTTCATTTTGAATCAAAACAGCATTTATACTATGCAAGAACTCTTCCATCAAATTAACTCCCAACACTAGATGAGTATTTCTTTTAATAAATACTTTTAGTTGTTTTTTCTAGGCAGGGTTTCTCTGTGTAACAGTCCTAGCTGTCCTGAACTGGCTCTGCAGACCAGACTGGCATCGAACTCAAATGATCCACCTGCCTCTGCCTTCTGAGTGCTGGAATTAAAGATGTGCACCACCACCACAACCAGGCAAATACATTATCTTGAGTTATATATATGTGATTCTGTGTGGATGATGTAGTGATCATGGAGACCAAGAGAGGTCACAGGATCCTCTGGACTCACATGTGGTTATGAACTGCCTTGAACTGAATCTACGGTTTACAATCTCCTATTTCTTTAGTTTCTTTCAGATCTGATGCTGTTCACCACAGAATCAGTTCTGCCTTGTATGGTAGTTTTCATTTCTTCATGTCTGGGTACACCCTAAATTTAAAATGCAACATAAATGGGGCATTGGAAATAGCCCTGAAGCTCAGATTCTTGCTGAAGCCGAATCTTCTACTGGGATTTTAACTAGGAGCTCAAGACTTCAAGGCTACAAAAAAACTGTGAAGCAGCCAATAAGTTTTCCCATTCATGGGATGTGGAGACAACATAATCACTGAGACTGACTGATCAACCATTCTAGCTATTTAAGATATCCCGGTCATACATGATGTAGGAAGTCTTTCTGTCTATGTGTTGCTTTTAATGGTTAATAAAGAAAGTGCAATTGGCCAATAGTTTAACAGAATATAGCAAGGATGATAACAAGAGTGGGAAGAGTCAGTGAGACTCCAGGTAGCTGCCAAAGGAGAAAGACATGAGCCACCAGCTGAAATCTTGTCAGTAGGGAGGACACGAGCGCTGTGGTAAAATGTAAATAGAAATAGTTGTTTAACCAAAGATATAACAGATAACTATCAATATGCTTAAATGATTGGCCAAGCAGTGATTTAAATAATATAGTTTCTGTGTGATTATTTTGGGAGGCTGGGAGGCTGGGAAATGACTAAACAGCCTCTGGCAACAAGGCCATTGGATACAAAATGTCTTTAAAATAAGGTGTTGATTGATAGGTGAATGAATCACATATCAAAATGTACACAAATACACATATATATGAGGGTAGGGTAAGAGGAAGGGGAGAGAGGAAGAAAAACAGTATAACAAATACATACATGTATATAAACAATTTTATAAAATAAACTGAATAAAATAAATACAAAAACACTTACTAAACTGAAAAACAGAAATTTAAATGAACATTTGGACACTTTAAGGATTACTACACATCACACCTGTAGAGAGAATTCCTGACTGTGATTTGGAGAATCAGCATAGACAAAGAGGTGTCTGGCCTTTTATGCCTCTCCCACCAGGCTCTACTGTCCTCCCAGAGCTCTCTGTGGACTTAGTGCCCCCTGCTGGTCCTTGGGTACCTGCAGGGAGGTTTGCATCTGAGCTCCTAGTAGTATTCACTAACTGTGTACTTTGCACAGTAATACATGGCTGTGTCCTCAGACCTCAGACTGCCTATTACCAGGTACAGAGTGTTCTTGTCCTTGTCTCTGGAGATGGTGAATCAGATCTTCATGGCATCAGCATAGTAGTTGTTGAACTACTACCACCCTGGATGCATAGAAACTGCTCCAGCCCCTTCTGTTGTGCTGGGAAGACCCAGTTCATGTTATAGTTACTGAAGGTGCATCCACAGAGTCTCGGGAGGTTTTCAGGCTTTACTAAGAATTCCCAAGACTCCACCAATGGCACCTCTCACTAGACACCTGAAAGGGCAGAGAAATCTGATCATAAAACTGACCAAAATCAATTTTTTCATTCTTATGCACACACATGACACACTTTCTCATCTCTATAAATTACCTTTTAAAATAATGACAAGAAAAAGTGAACTAAACCTCAAGTTCATGGTGAGTGGCCTGTTTTTAGTGCTAATTACTAAATAAGAAGACCTGGGAATTTAGGGCTGGGCTTCTTCGTCAGAGCTGCAGAATCAGGGCAGTGCTGGTTTTCATGGGCACAGAGAAGACTTATTTGCATGTCTTCCTGCTATAGGAAGCACTGGAGTTGGATCTCATCAGAAGGCTTTTCTCAGAGCAGATAATAGTCATCAAGGCAATGATGGCATTTATAGAAATTGACACAGTATTGAAGTTCAGTATTCATCCTTTCGTGGTTAAGGATTTATCACCTATTTTTCTCTTTTGTGCAACTGCACAGAACTTGCTTTATTCCCATGATATATGTCTCCTCTGTATAAATGTATAACTAAGGAGTTCCACACATATCTCTGTTTCTATACACAAGCTCATCTTTTCCTGTTGTCTGTGCTGGACATTTTTACTCCCTGATATGTCTCTTAGATAGGGTCAGACTTGCAATGTGATCTTTGCAGAACTCCTTGTCTTTTGTGGGAATACTTGGTAATTTTCTGAATTTTAATTATTTCTGAGACAATGCTGTTTGCAGGCAACAGGAGAGTTAGAAATGAGACAAGTCTTGTCATTGTCTCACTACCACTTTTACATATTTCTATTTTCATCAAACTCACTTTCTGCATCCTTATGTTCTCTCTTTGATTCATTTAAGCTTTCTACCATTATCTTCTTCATGTTTACACCAGGCAACTCATGACTGCTTTTATGTTGTTTTAACCTGGTTTTTATTTCATCCCATTAATATAATTAGCATATCCTGGGATTTTGATTAAATTTTAGGATGACCTTGCTGTTTTTCAATTGTTAACATTTTCTTAAATTCTCTTGTTTCCTCACTACTCATCCCCTTCTCTCAGCGCACCTCACTTCTGCTTTCACATCATCAGTGCAACTTTGCCTTTGGTACTCTTTGTTTCTCACATAAGATGTTTTCCCTTCCTAGGGATTTCATTATAGCTCTAAAATTGAAAAAAATTGAAGTGAGAACACCAAACACATAACCTAGGTTCTAAAATGATCAAAACAGGCAGTGTTCCTCCCCCACCAATCTTTATTCTACTGTTTGACACACAAATTTCTAGTGTCAATCATGTCATAGGCTGAATAAACACAGAAGAAGAGGAGGCAGAAAGAATATAAAAGGTGGAGCATGGGGAGCAGTGCTGTGAAATCCTGTGTATAGGATGTGACATGGTAATCACATTCATAAACTCATAATGGCAGCTGTTTTGTGTGTAAACCCTACATAAGACCAAGTCTGCCAAAACCCTAGTGGAGATTATTTTCAGACATTATCTCTACTGTCTTACTGAGGAGCTGTTAGATGTAGACCATTCCTGGATAATAAGAATGCTTCTCATCTGAGACTGTAGTCATTGGTAGTTTCCTATGTTACAGTATTTGTCTCCATACACATGCACATATGGCCAACATTAAGTAGCCTTCTACATGTCATGAAGCGGTGAGTGGTGAGAAACTTACATAGGGGAGGATATGGAAGGGATTTGAAATGAAATAGCACAGAGATGTGGTCATATTTTACTGTATACAAGCAGCATATACAATTCTATAAAAGAAAAAAATAGTACCTACTGAATAACTAAATTGTTTAAAGAATCTTTTGCTAAATGTGATATGCAGGGGGTAGTCAAGACAACCCTCAGTAAAAAGAATGATGATGAAGGTGTACTACACATTATTTCAGGTGCTACACTGCAGTTACCATGATAATAAACTCAGCTTGGGACCAGTACAAAATCAGAGAGAGAGAGAGAGAGAGACAGAGACAGAGACAGAGACAGAGACAGAGAGAGAGAAAGAGAGAGAGAAAGAGAGAGACAGAGAAAGAGCCAGAGAAAAAGAGAGAGAGAGAGGGAGAGACAGAGAGACAGAGAGAGAGACAGAGAGACAGAGAGTATGAGAGTCTGGATGAAGAAGTAGAGACCTAATGAGGTGGATGATGTTTAGGGTGGTGCCAAGAGTAAAATGAGTATTAGCTAGGTCACGAAATGGTTTATTTTAGCCTTTGAGGGGCATCAGTACAGGCCGAAAGCAAGACAGTGGGATATTTGGAATTCAGAAAACCAATAGAATTTGTGCAGGGTAAAGACTAATGGCTAAGTTTGGAGAAGAACACAGGGGCCAGGAGGAAATGAAAATTTACTACTTGCTTTTTCTTGCCATATCAGGCAACTGAAGGACAAATGGTTGATGAAAATATAACTGTAGTGAATCTTAACTGAGAGGGCCTGACACTGAAGAGTGCAGTGCAGCACTGGCAAGGACTTTATGAGATTCCTTAGTGGAGATGTGCACAGAGTAAAATGTGCATGATCATTCATCGTATTGTTGTGCTGGCTTAGTGAGACAAGTTCAGGGCCATGGATAGTCTCTGCTTATTTTATAGGGACTCCTCAATAAAGAGGTACCAGGAAGAGAAAGTTTGATATCTATTCATTCCATTGGAAATTGCTTCTCCTACCCAAAATTCAGCATTCAATCAAATGTTGCAACATTCACTGTATGCAGAACACATTTATCCATAGGTGCTGAACTAACCTTAAAAGGCCGAAGTATCTTTTTGGATTCTAAGTCTACATTTTCAACAGCTAGAAATACAAGGAGTACTCATTTAGCATCTGGATGTTGTAGCCTTACTTAATCTTTGTAAAAAGTCAGGAAATGGTTCTCTCTGTCTCTGTCTAACCCTGGTATATGATTCAATTCTTGTTCATAGTTCTTGATTCCTTTCACAAATATTTAAGACTGCTTTGTGGTATAGGGACAAGATTTCTTCATCGTAAAGTGTCGCGGTCCACCTTGTCCAGCAAGGATGACACGCAACACCGGAGCTCTTCTTGCTAAGCAGTTTATTTCAGGACTTTATTCACAGCAATCTTTTCCGTTCTCTTTCTCTCCCTCTCTCTCTCTCTCTTTTCTCCTCTCTCTCTTTTCCTCTCTCTCTCACTCACTCTCCCTCTCTCTTTCCCAGGCAAACCTCTCCCAGCCCTTAAGTAGGCCTGGGCCGCCAACCCCAGATTGCCAGGTGGGCACTGCCCATAAGTCCACGCATATGCAAGCAGCTGACAGTCATTGCGTGATAATAGCATAAGTCAGGCTTTAGCCATAGCAGTTGATTATCACAGAGAGCACTAGCTTTCGGGATCGCGGAGGGCAGGAGCCAGCACCGTCAGATGCGACTCCACGCAGCTCTCTACATTGCCATCAGGTGTGGCTTCACGCAGCTTGCTACAGTAAAGTGCTTGAGCTTGTGAGCCAACATAAGGATCTTCACCAAGAATTTGATCTTGGGACGTTAATGCCTTTTGATTTTCCCTGTTGTTCCAAAATGTTGACTTCCTCTCTGAAATAAATTTTAAACATCAATAGATGTCCATTATCCAGGACTGCTGGAACTAAATGAAAAAAAAATCATGTGGGGTTGCCCTGATGGTAGATGCCCAACTCTATCATCTCCTTAACAAATGTGGAATGTAAGCCATAAGTTTCAACAGCTTGCTTAATTTCTTTTAGATCATTCATTCCTGTAAGTATCCATCTACCTTGTTTGGATTCTTTTGAGCCTTTAGAACCTGACACTTTGTAGATTTGTAGATTACAGGGTAAAAATCTAAAAAACCCTGGGTAAGCCATCTCTGACAGACATTGGTGATGTTGAATCCTGTACTTGTGCCTTCTTTCCCTGTTCATCAGCTCCAATAATTTCCTTAATTATTTCAAATCTTTTTATTATTGTCTTTTGTAAAGACTGAATCTCCTGGCCTGTACATATTTCTCGTGATTTTATTGAGGCACCTAGTCTCCTGTTCTCATTCTGCATATGTGATTCCAGAGTCTGAAGTTTCTCCTTTAAAGATAACATTTCATTCTTGGACTTTACTTGCATAGCGTGCAGATTGCCATTCCGGAGAGACAGTTTTTCTGTTAACTTATCATGACTTTTTGACAACTTTTGATTGTCAACTTCAACAGTATGAATTCTTTCAGATAATTCTTAGTACACTTAGATATAGATTTAATTTTGTCTGTAATAGTATTAACTTTTTCAGGTAACCTTTGATTTTTGATGATATTAATTCTGTCAATTAGCTGTTCATTATTAGTCTGTAAAGATTATATCATTCCTAAAAATGCCATATTCTTTCTTAATGATAGAACATGGAGAAGAAAACTTAAACCTAATACCTAATAAACTGAATTATCGCCATAGTCATATAAGCCTTGCATAATACAATCCATAGTATTGGCCAAAAAGTTACTAAAAGTTTCATTGTTAATGAAGTCTGTCATAATGATTTATGTGTTACCTGTTACTGTCCAGCAGATATCGTGGTTGCAGAGTTGCAACTAGAAGCAATGCAACTGGTGACAACAGAAATGGTCTTGGGCTGCTTTAGTTTTCACCTTGGTACTGGTTAAATACATTTCCTTGACAAATTAAAGGCAATTAAATCAATTACATACACAGAACAAGAAACCCAGAACCCAGTGTCAGGGAGCAGAAACTGAAAGCTGCACAAGTCACCACATGACAAGGAATCAAAATGAAGATGAAATTATACCTATTGAACAGCTGAATTGTTTAAAAAATAAATTCCCAAAGAAAATGCTTAAAGGAAGATACTACTGAATATGAAAGAAATGGGTATGCAGGGCAACCTTTAGAAAAAGAAATGGTGATGAAGGTTTATCCACACTTTATTTCAAACTACACTGAAGTACTTTGATAATAAAGCCAGTATGGCACCAGCTAAAATGCTGACATATGGAGTATGGGAAAGAAGCAATAGAACTGAGGTGGTTGATGGTGCTTGTGGAGGTTCCCAGAGAAAAATATGAATTTGCAAGGTCAATACATAATTCCCTTAGGGATACATGGGTCATCTGTTAGGTAGAGAGCAGGGCACTGGGCAATCTGAGTGAGGAGTAGGGGCAGTATTGACTAAGCATCCCAAGACAGTTGTAGAATCCTGGGTGGAGGCGGATGATATTTTTTATGTTTCTTATATCTGTTAAAACACAATTAATCAACAGTTCTTGAGTATCCCCGGAGTTTCAAGACAGTGGGAGACAAAGATGTTACCTAACACAGACTTTGTATCCTTTAGAAACAGGCAATTTGACCAGGAAGCCTGGAGACAAACAATCCATGGGTACAGAAAAGACAAAGAGTGTCTGCTAACATTAAAAAATTTCTATCAACATTTTCTAAGGGAAAAATGCCAGAGAAACTCAATAAGAAAGCAGAACTAGTGTCAGTGTGCATTTCCCAAATTAGTGAATATAATCATATGAAGGGATATTGACAGAAACTCTAGAAAAGCAATAAATACTTTATCATCTTATAGTACAGTGATTTCATATGGTGACACAAAACGTATTTGTATGCAGAAATTATTATATGCTCACAATACCTCAATAATTTTTGTTTTGAAAAATTTGAGTAATGTAACTTAGAAGGGGAACATATCAGATAAAGGGGAATGCACAAAATAAAGTAATCCCACACTATCTACAAATAGGGTATCATAAGGGGTTCTTTAATTAAAGGGGAACTCACAGATCAAAGGAGCTTCAAGAGTTGAGAGGAAGCTCAACTGGATTTTTTGATTGAAAGAAGAAACCTCACATTTTAAAATTAAAGCAAGAGTTCATGCAGCATAGTCTATAACTTTTATGTTTCTAAAGTGACACCTAATGGTCTCCTGTTGGTTCTTTGCAACCCCACCTGTTTCCAAGTTTCTCTGAAGAGGAGCTTTCTGCAAACTCACACTGGATTTTCCTCTCTGTGTGTCAGTCACAGTAATGCATGTCTGTGTTCTCAGTTTGCAGAGTGTTGCATTTTAAGAAAACTTGTCTCTTTGAGGTGGCCCTGCTGATGGTGACTCAGGATTTGAGAACAGAATTATATTTGCACAGATACAGAAATTCACAGGAAGATGGAAGAGGTGACTTTGACTGTGGCAATCATTTTTGATTTGATGGAGAAGTAGGATGCTCCCAATTCTGAGACCATGATGAAGAGGAAATGTCACTCCTCAACTCTCTGAGCTAGTGAGTTGCCAGCCCAGCTTCTGGCTTCTGAGTCTTTATTTGTAAATAGATCATTAGAGATTTAGTTACTAATTACATTTTGTGGCAGTGGCGGCTTTGGATCCGATTGGCTCAGACATGGGCTACCTAGTAGCCATGGAGTCAAAATTACTATCTGAAACAGCAGCAGCTATGGGTGCAGTCACTGTGAAGGTGTTAAAAGAACAAGCTTTTATTTTTATATACATGGAAGAAAAGAAGATAATAAAATTAAAGTGAACATGGCAAAAATTAACAGTTTCAAATGTATTTTAGGTGACAAATCAAAAATCATCAAAATCATCTTAAATTAAAGCATACGGAATCTTCCTTGTTGAGAAAAGAGAGGAATAACAGTTACAAAATTTATAACCACAAAATGTTATATCTTGCCCGTTTACTAGAAACAGAATGTATTTTAGCAATGAGAATCCAAACATTATATTTCAAATTTTCTGGATAATTTTGTCTCCTGTGAATAAACAGGAATGTTTCTAAACTATCTGAGAATCAGGAAAACATAAGAACTGGTGCCTAACCTTGACCAAATTGCAGCCCAATATTTACAGCACGGTCTTCTCTGACAAAGCCTGCAAATAGGACCCAGTGTCTACATCCTACAATTCATTCTGAATACAAGTATTTCTGTTAGTTATGACAAATCCTAGGGCTTCTTGTCAGAGTGTCCCAGGTTGTGGGAGTAGGTGGGGATTTCAGGATTTCCCATTGTTAAGTGACAACAAAGAGATTTAGGATGTTTTCTCTGTTGCCCAGGCTTATGGAACAGTTGGAGGTTTTCTCACAGGTGGACAATAGCAACATGAATGATTTTTATATTCCAAGTATCTGTTAAATTTATTTTAAATTTATTAATAAATAAATTTAACAGATACATGCTCTGTGCTTATTATCAATACCATGGGGTACAAAAAATATATTGTATCAATGGTAGGAGTGAGATTTGTCCAATATCGCTTTGAAAGAAAAAAAAAACATATGACCATTTCATTAGATGCTGAAAAAGCATTTGACAAAATTCAACACCCATTTATGATAAAGGCTTTGGAGAGGTTAGGGATACAAGGATCATACCTAAATATAATAAAAGCAATATATAGCAAGCCAACAGCTAATATCAAATTAAATGGAGAGAAACTCAATACCATTCCACTAAAATCAGGAACAAGACAAGACTGTCCACTCTCACCATATTTCTTTAACATAATTCTTGAAGTTCTAGCAATAGCAATAAGACAACATAAGGATATCAAGGGGATTCTAATTGGAAAGGAAAAAGTTAAACTTTCGTTATTTGCAGATGATATGATAGTGTGCATTAGTGACCCCGAAAACTCTACCAAAGAACTCCTAAAGTTGATAAATACTTTCAGTGATGTGGCAGGTTACAAGGTCAACTAAAAAAAAAAATCAGTAGCCTTCCTATACACGAAGGAAAGAGAAGCAGAGAGGGAAATCAGAGAAACCTCACCTTTTACGATAGCCACAAATAGCATAAAGTATCTTGGGGTAACTCTAACCAAGGAAGTGAAAGATCTATTTGACAAGAACTTTAGACATTGAAGAAAGAAATTGAAGAGGACACCAGAAAATGCAAGGATCTCCCATGCTCTTGGATAGTAGGATCAACATAATTAAAATGGCAATTCTACCAAAGGCAATCTATAAATTCAATGCAATCCCCACTAAAACCCCCACAAAATTCTTCACAGACCTTGAGAGAACAATAATCAACTTTATATGAAAAAACAAAAAAATCCAGGATAGCCAAAACAGTCTTATACAATAAAGTTACTTCTGGAGGCATTACCAACCCTGACTTCAAACTCTCTTACAGAACTACAGTAATAAAAGCAGCTTGGTATTGGCATAAAAACAGAGAAGTCGACCTATGGAATCGAATAGAAGACCCAGAATTTAACCCACAGACCTATGAACACTTGATTTTTGACAAAGAAGCTCAAAGTATACAATGGAAGAAACAAAGCATCTTTAACAAATGGTGCTGGCATAACTGTATGTCAACCTGTAGAAGAATGAAAATAGATCCATATCTATCACCATGCACAAAACTCAAGTCCAAGTGGATTAAAGACCTCAATATTAATCTGAACACACTGAAACTAAGAGCAGAGAAAGTGGGAAGTAGTCCACAACACATGGACACAGGAGACCACTTCCTACATTTATCACCAGTAGCACAGACAATAAGGGCAACATTGAACAAATTGGAACTCCTAAAACTGAGAAGCTTCTGTAAAGCAAAGGACACTGTCACTAAGACAAAAAGGTAACCTACTGATGGGAGAAGATCTTTACTGACCCCGCAACAAAGGTTTGTACTCCAAAATATATAAAGAACTCAAGAAACTAGATGTTAAAATTCTAATTTACCCAATTAAAAAATGGGGCACTGAATTCAACAGAAGTTCAAATGGCCAAAAGACACTTAAGGTCATGCTGAACCTCCTTAGCAATCAGGAAAATGCAAATCAAAACAACTTTGAGATACCATCTTACACCTGTCAGAATGGCTAAAATCAAAAACACTAAAGATAACCTTTGCTGGAGAGCATGTGGAGTAAGAAAAACATTCATCCATTGCTGGTGGGAAAGCAAACATGTGCAACCACTTTGAAAATCATTGTGGCAGTTTCTCACCCTACCCCAGGATCCAGCATAATCATTCTCGGGAATATACCCAAGAGATGCCCTATCATACTACAAAAGCATTTGTTCAACTATGCGCATAGCAGCATTATTTGTAATAGCCAGAACCTAGAAACAACTTAGATGTCCTTCAAGGGAAGAATGGATAAAGAAAGTGTGGAATATATACGCATTAGAATACTACTCAGAGGTAAAAAAAATAACATCTTGAATTATGTATGCAAATGGGTGGAAATAAAAAACACTATCCTGAGTGAGGTAACCCAGACCCAAAAAGATGAATATGGTATGTACTCAATCATAAGTGGATTCTAGACATAAATAAAGGACACTGAGCCTATAATTCGTGATTCTAGAGAAGCCAAATAAGAAGGTGAACCCAAAGAAAAACATATAGTTATCTTCCTGGATATTGGAAGTAGACAAGATTGCCAGGCAAAAATTGGGAGCTTGGGCATGTGGATGGGATGGTGGTAACGGAAGGGGAGGGAAGAGAAGGGAGAAGGGGAGGATGGGGAGAATTTGTAGGAATGGGATGGTTGGGATTGAGGAAGGATGGATATGGGAGCAGGGAAGTATATATCTTAATTAAGGGAGCCATTTTAGGGTTGGCAAGAGACTTGACTCTAGATGGGTTCCCAGGTGTCCAATGAGATGTCCCTAGCTTGTTCCTTGGGCAGCTGAGGAGAGGGTGCCTGAACTGGCCCTATCCTTTTGCCATAATGATGAATATTTTGCATATCACCGTAGAACCTTCATCTGGCGATGGAAGGAGATAGAGACAGAGACCCACGTTGGAGCACTGGACTGAGCTCCCAAGGTCCAAATGGGGAGCAGAAGGAGGGATAACATGAGCAAGGAAGTCAGGACTGCAAGGGGTGTGCCCACGCATTGAGACGGTGGGGCTGATCTAATGGGAGCTCACCAATGCAAGCTGAACTGGGACTGATGGAGCATGTGATCAAACCGGACTCTCTGAACGTGGCAGACAATGAGGGCTGACTGAGTAGCCAAGAACAATAGCACTGGGTTTTGATTCTACTGCATGTACTGGCTTTGAGGGAGCCTAGTCTGTTTGGATGCTCACCATCCTAGACCTGGATTGAGAGGGGAGGACCTTATACTTCCCACAGGGAAGGGAATCCTGACTGCTCTTTGGACCGGAGAGGGAGGGGGAGAGGGATTGGGGGAAGGGGGAGAGAAATGGGAGGAGGGGAAGAGGTGGAAATTTTTAATAATAATAATAAAGAATAAAAAAAATCAAAAAAATCTGCATATATAAAATATGTGAATGTGTGTGTATATGTGTGTGTATGTAAAATATATAAAATTATATGTCATTCTATCTAATAACAGGAAGCAGATTGTTAGCTTACAGGGCGTTTGGGAAAAGCTATTTCTTATATTATTTAAATAGGAAGTTTATTACACTATGACAGTGAAGAGTTGCCTGTAGAGAAGTTTTTTTCTTATTTTTGTTTGGAAGAGGAAAACATAGATTCTAATATTGAAACATGTTCTCAAGCAGCATAGTCTAGAACTTCTTATGAAGCAACCACATACTGCTCTTGGGAGACCCTGTTGATCCCCATCGCCCCCTTCTGGTCGTGAGGGTCTCCATATAGAGGTTTTTGTACAGGCTCACACTGGAGTTCTCTCACTGTGTCTCTGGTACAGTAATACATGGCTGTGTCCTCAGTTTGCAGACTGTTCAGTTTTAAGAAAACTTGGCTCTTGGAGGTATCCCTGGTGATGGTGATTCGGGACTGGAGAGCTGAGTTATAATCTGTACTTCCATCATTCCACATTATGCCCATCCACTCCAGATCCTTTCCTGGAGGCTGGAGGACGCAGTGTGCATGATTATTCGTTAGTGAGAATCCAGAGACAGTGCAGTTGAGCGACAGGGTCTGTGAGGGCTGCACTAGGCCAGGTCCTGTCTCCTTCAGTTGTATCTGGGACAGGGCACCTAAGGACAAGCAACAACACCATCAGTCATATAACCCATAGATGAAACGCCTGGGTCCCTTTCCTGAAACCCTGAAGCACTTACAACTTGGAAATATCACCAGGCAGAGGAGCAGCACCAGGACAGCCATGCTGTGTTGAAGGCTCTAGTCAGAAGGAGATGGGGCCTCTCAGCTTGGGCTTGGATTTTATCCTGAGCTTGAGGACTGCTTTGCATTGTGGGAGGACCCAGAGAGCATAAAAGGAAGCACAGGCAATGTTTCCAATTTCCCCTCCAGGAAACTGAGATTTGCTTTGTGCGTCTTAGAAGTACTCAATATTCAACATCAGGAATATTCCTGTGATTCTCTCTGGATTTCCCATTCCAGTGAAACAGGAAATATTAAGAGTCATACTGTGCAGTCTTTACAATCAAAACATGGAAGTGTTTACATTAGTTAGGTCCAGATTCATTCAGGGCTGGCAGAGAAGAATACAAGGTTCTCAGTATATATATATGTATCTCTGTAACTTCCAGGAAAGAATTTAAATGGTATTGGTACTTTTGATGATCATAAATCCTGTTTAAGGAACTACTTAAAATCCTTTTCTTGGTGTCTGTGGAGTTGTCTCACTCTTATAACTTCTCAAGAAATAACTTGTGAGGAAGAAGCTCACACACATTTCATACATGTTATTTCACATGTTTATCTGTAAGGAAATCTGTGATACTAATTTGGTTCCAATCTTATTCGGCTCAGATTTCACCTTCTCACTTAGGAACATCCTATCTGGACACTGGTTCTCATTCAACTTGATTTTTGTTAGTCTATCCATGTACTATTGAATCTTTCTCCACCACTCTCCGCAGCTTGTATCCAATCACAGTTTCCTAAATATGATTGTTGCTTTCCTAAGTGACGGGAAGCTCAGCTACTCATAATACTTCATAGAAAGCAAAAGCATGCAGCCAGGTTTGCGCGTTATGTTCACTGAAGTAATAACAAGACAGAGAACATTAAGTGATGACGAGAAGTGGACTGGAAGGCAGATATGAACATGGGGAACCCTGTGACTTGAATGATAGTGAAGGCAGAGGTAACAAGAGTGTCTAGTGTCTTTTCCTGTGTCTTGTTAATGCAAATCACCAGGGAAGAGAAGTGCAGATCTGGACCCAACCTATTCATTCAAGACTCAGGAAATGTGTGTCTAACTTGGCATTAGAGATGTCACAATTTGTGTCCCTTATTTCTTTATGCATAGTCTTTTCCCTTTTAACTGTGAGTTGCTGTGGCAGAAACTGCTCTTTACTTTAAGGATACAGCCATTCTGTGACAGCCCTGATCATCATGTACAGTATGAGTTCAATGTTTCCTGTGTTTTTGAATGCTTCAGGATTACAAAAAACAATTTCAGACATTACACTTATTTTTCTTCTTGGGTTTGTTTGATATTTCCATTGTGGTTACAATAATCTGGGAAGGAGTATCTCAGAAATAGATGCATATTTCTTATACTATATTGGGGAACTTGGTATTAATCCACTTGCTCAAATTTTTTTTGTCCTTAGTTTCTTCAGAGATATTGTCTAATTTAGGTTTCCATTTCTGTGAAAAGACACCATGATCATAACTGTTATAAGGAAACCATACAATTTAGGGGGTTTTCCTGCAGCTCCAGAAGTTCAGACCATTCTCATCATGGCAGGAAGGATGGCAGCATGCAGGAAGTCATGGTGCTGGAGGAATAGCTGAGAGTCCAACATCTTGCAAGGAACAAGAATTTAACTGACAGACTTGGCAGCATCCTGAGCATAGAAAACCTCAAAGCTTACCGTCCACAGTGACACATTTCCTCCAATCAGGCCTTGCCCACTCCAGCATGGGCATCTTTAAAGTGTCACTCCCTTTGATATTATGTGGGCCAATTTCATTCAAATTCCCACAGAAAGTTTGTGTCTGTATTCCATAATCTCTTATTCCTTGTGTTCCTCTTTATCCATGAGACTCTTGAGAAGTCACTGGGAAAAAGCATTTGCAAAGGAAATTCATGGTAAAGTCACACATTAATTGTTATCTTCTATTTGAGAGGTGTATCCTTATTCTTGAGGATTTATTCAGTTATTTGTTTAATTATGTAAAGTGGATAGATGGATACTCACTAAATGGGTCATGTAGAATTAACAATATCAGCCTGTCTACTTGTGTGGTGGTCAGAATTTTTTTACCTGATATAAACTAAGGTCATCATGGAAAAAGGAACCTTATTTGAAAAAAAAATATACCTTTATTATATTTGTATGCAGACAAGACTGTGATGTCATTGTCTTGATTAATAACTGATGTAAGAGGGCCCAGACAGATGTAGATATTGCCATGCATGAACAGGTGTTGTTTACATATTGTATAAAAAAACAAGCTGCAACCATGGAGAATAAGTCTTTGAACTGAGTTTATTTGTGATCTCTGATTCAGTTCCCACATTCAGGGTTCTGTCTTGATTTCACATCGTAATTTTCCTCCATGGTGGTCTGTAATATTTAAGATTACACAAACCCTTTCCTTTCCATGTTGCTGACCATATCAATAGGTAGCAGACTGGGATAGTTTAAAATTTTTCTGAGAGAGAATGGGTTGAGAACGGTGACAGTGTGCACAACTGCAACCATAGTCACACATACAGTTACACTGGTAGGTACAGCTATACTCCTCAACACACACATTCACACTCACACAGAATCACACTTACAGATATGGTTACAAATATAATTATACTTCCAAATACACTCACAGACACAGATGCATACACACACATGCACACACACAAGCACACATATACCACTACCACCAGCACCACCACCACCACCTCCAGCACTACCACCACCACATGTGCAAACATACACTGTGATAATATGTGATAATATGATATACTTGTTCATAAGCAGAGGGAATGAATTTTGTTCTTCCTGTCTTTTTCACAGGGCCACTCTGGTTGGCTTGGTCTCACTATGTAGACCAAGCTGATATTGAACCATTTTACTCTCTCCCTGGTGTCTGACTCAAAGTTGTGAACTTTCACTCCCAACCATCTCAAACAGAGTTCTTAAAACTTTGAAATTTTTTTTCATATAATAAATTATGATCATTACTTTCTTCCCTCATCTCTTTCCATGTCTTTCCTCTTTCACAACTTTTCAACTCCATAACAGGCATATTTTTCAGCCAATTTTAGGACCAGACTCGTGACATTCATTTTCATATTGACAATAAATGGTTTGACAATCCAGAATTACAATGCTTTTTCTTTTAAAAATTATTATATGATATATATGATAGTTTAATAGTTTACAACATTTTTATTAATGTTTACAATGAATAATGCTACAATTCAGGGCTGAGGAGATGGCTCAGTAGTAAGGTGCCTGCCTCACAGAATGAGGGCTGGAGTTTGATTTTCAGCACTTAACTCTGAAGCTGGTGATGATAATTTATCCTTATATTCTCAGAATTAGTGAGATAATGAAAGGAGCTTGAATGGATCTTACTATCCAACCATTCTATCTGACCCTCCTCCTGAACTTCAGGTTTAGTGTGAGACCCTCAAAAAATAAGGTAGATGCCGACTGAGGAATACACTCAGAATCAACTTGTGACCTCTACATCCACGTGCAAACATACACTGTGATAATTACTGTTTCCATTCATTTGTACATTTACCTTTCCATGTGTTAAGCTCATAGTTTATAGTTATTTAGAAGCAAGTTATGGAAGCTGCAGGCCTAGGTAGAGCTGATTGTTAAGGGAAGCAAGAGCAGAACTCCTCTCACTCACTGTATACTTATTCCCACTCCAAAACTTTCATCTGCCCTTCCTACTCCAGGAACTATCATTCCTTCTCCAGTCATAACATTGCTTGTTTTAACTATTAATGTAAGAAATGATATTTTTCTGTATATAATTATGATATTTTTCTTTTTAGCTTGAAATTGGTCCTTAAACATTAATACCTTGTAGATGGAATGCAAATACTGTAACTCAGAGCTAGGCTAGTACTTCCATTCTTTAAAATATCGTATTTTACATCAGAAAATAATGTTTTGATTATAACATTCAAAAAAAACCTCCAACCTCTCCATGTTCTACTTGATAACCAGCACTTACTACTGCATGTAACACAGTAGAAAAAAAGATATAGGATCAATATTTTGATCATCAATGTCCAGGATGTAGAGTAGCAAGAACAAATAAAACCAAAGAATTAAAATGAGGCCAGGGGAAAGAAACTTCCTTCCCAGCTTGTGGCTCCCATCTAAAATCTAGAGTACATTAAATAATGAAATCATCATGTATTATACAGATTCATAGAACATGAAGGAATCTCCCTAATTATATTCAACACCACATACTTGAATGAAATGGTAAAAGATAACAATGTACTGTGCACATGAAAACACACTGTCTGTAGCACACTGAACTGAGGAAGGCAGGGGCTACTGAGTTGTGCTCTCACTCATTGATGATGTGATTGTCACTTTGGATCTTAAGCAGAAAGTGGATCTGGGTTGTGTTTAGAGCCTTTGTAATGGGAAGGAGGTCCTGACTCTGAAGTCAATCCCCCAAGTCTCCCAGGACACCTGACACACTATCCTGGCCCTGTGGTCAGAGGATGCTGTGGTAACTGATGTAATGCAAACTATTAGCATAGTATGAGAAAATATGCTTCTCTTAAGCAAACACATAAACTCCCAAACATAGACACCGACAGACAGACAAATAACAACATAGACAAGCCTACACAAAGACATATATACTAGAGGAAACAGATATATGTATGTCAACAGGTTATTTGAATGTCATTCATTCTACTTAAAATATCATGTTCATTCATAATATCGCTTCAACAAATTGTGCTGGCAAAACTGGAAGTCAATCTGTAGAAGAATGAAAATAGATCCATATCTATCACCATGCACAAAACTCAAGTCCAAATGGATTAAAGACCTCAATATCAGTCCAAACACACTGAACCTGATAGAAGAGAAAGTGGGAAGTACTCTACAACACATGGGCACAGGAGAACACTTCCTATGTATAACCCCAGCAGCACAGACACTAAGGACATCATTGAATAAATGGGACCTCCTGAGACTGAGAAGCTTCTGTAAAGCAAAGGACACTGTCACTAAGACAGAAAGGCAACCCACTGACTTGGAGAAGATCTTCACCAACCCCGCAACTGACAAAGGTCTGATATCCAAAATATACAAAGAACCCAAGAAATTAGACCGTAAAAGGTTAATCAATCCAATTATAAAATGGGGCACTGAGCTGAACAGAGACTTTTCAACAGAAGAAGTTCAAATGGCCAAAAGACACTTAAGATAGTGCTCAACTTCCTTAGCAATCAGGGAAATGCAAATCAAGACAACATTAAGATACCATCTTACACCGGTCAGAATGGCTAAAATCAAAAACACCAATGATAGCCTCTGCTGGAGAGGTTGTGGAGAAAGGGGCACTCTCATCCATTGCTGGTGGGAATGCAAACTTGTGCAACCACTTTGGAAAGCAGTGTGGCGTTTTCTCAGGAAAGTCGGGTTCAACCTACCTCTCGACCCAGCAATACCACTATTGGGAATATACCCAAGAGATGCCCAAACATACAACAAAAGTATATGCTCAACTATGTTCATAGCAGCATTGTTTGTAATAGCCAGAACCTGGAAACAACCTAGATGTCCTTCAATGGAAGAATGGATGAAGAAAGTATGGAATATATACATATTAGAGTACTACTCAGCAGTAAAAAACAATGACTTCTTGAATTTTGCATACAAATGGACGGAAATAGAAAACACTATCCTGAGTGAGGTAAGCCAGACCCAAAAAGAGGAACATGGGATGTACTCACTCATATTTGGTTTCTAGCCATAAATAAAGGACATTGAGACTATAATTCGTGATTCTAGAGAAGCTAAATAAGAAGGTGAACCCAAAGAAAAACATATAAGCATCCCCCTGAATATTAACCTTCATCAGGCGATGAAAGAAGACAGAGACAGAGACCAACATTGGAGCACTGGACTGAAGTCTCACGATCCAAAGGAGGAGCAGAAGGAGAGTGAGCACGAGCAAGGAACTCAGGACTGCGAGGGGTGCACCCACACACTGAGGCAATGGGGATGTTCTATCGGGAACTCACCAAGGCCAGCTGGCCGGGGTCTGAAAATGCATGGGACAAAACCGGTCTCGCTGAACATAATGGACAATGAGGACTACTGAGAACTGAAGAACAATGGCAATGGGTTCTTGATCCTATTGCACATAATGGCTTTGTGAGAGCCCAGGTAGTTTGGATGCTCACCTTAATAGACCTGGATGGAGGTGGGTGGTCCTTGGACCTCCCTCAGGGCAGAGAAACCTGCTTGCTCTTTGGGCTGAGGAGGAAGGAAGACTTGATTGGGGGAGGGGGAGGGAATGGGAGGTGGTGGCGGGGAAGAGGCAGAAATCTTTAATAATTAAATAAATAAATTAATAATAAAAAAAATATCGCTTGATAATATTGATACATCCTATTGCCCTCTGCTTCCTGCATTCTAATCTGGATGACTCTAAGCTATGTGTTGTCCTGTAGACTGAAATATCAGAGAAGTGATTGAAATGAGTTGTTCTTGAGAAGAAACATGAGATGATTCTTTTCATAAGAAAAGTTGTCCTAACCTTTAACAGGGAGTAGTGATGATTCAAGCATAGCATTTATTAATCAAAATGAGGAACTAATACTTGAAATGTTTCTTTTTTTAATAAAAACAGCATTTATACTACACAAGAACTCTTCCATCAAATTAACTCCCAACACAAGATGAGTAATTTTTTAATAAACACATTTTTGTTGTTTTTTTTTCAAGACAGGGCTTCTCTAGCTGTCCTGGCACTGGCTCTGCAGACAAGGCTGACCTCAAAATAAAATGATCAGTGTGCCACTGACTCCTGAGTACAGAAATTAAGGAAGTGTGCCACCACCACCAGACAAATACATTATTTTCAGGCATGCATACTTGATTCTGTGTGGATGGTGTAGTGATCATGGAGACAAACAGAGGTCACAGGGTCCTCTGCACTCACATGTGATTATGAACTGTCCTGAGTTTAGGGTTTACAATCTCCAGTTTCTTTAGTTACTTTCAGATCTGATGTTGTAGAATCAGTTCCACCATTTATAACAGTTTTCATTTTGTTCATTTCTGAATACACCCTAAATTTAGAAAGAAACTTAAATGGGACAATAAAAATAGCTCTGCAGTTTAGGTTCTTGCTGAAGCAAAGTCTTCAACGAGGATCTTAATTATGAGCTCAAGTCTTCAAGGCTACAAAAAGAGCTGTGTGTCAGCCAACAAGTGTTCCCATTCATGTGATGTGGAGACAATATAATCACTGGGACTCACTAAAACTAGTCTAACCATTTGTGATATCCAGGACATGGTACACGAAGTTTTTCTGTCTATGTGTTGCTTTTATTTGTTAATAAATAAGTTGTTTTTGATTAATGGCTTAACAAAATATAGCCAGGCTGGAAGATTATGTATATATAGTGAAATTAGGCAGAGTTACTGAGACTGCCTGTAGCTGCCAGAGGAGAAAGACATAATCCACCAGCCAGAATCTTGCCAGTAGAGCATGAGCATCGTGGTAAAATATAAAGTAAATACAAATAGGTTAACCAAAGATATAAGAGCAAACTATCAACATGCTTAAGTGGTTGGCCAAGCAGTGATTTGAATAATATAGTTTCTGTGTGATTATTCTGGGAGTCCGAGAGACTGGGAAATGAACAAACAGCCTCTGGCAACAAGGCTATGTGATACAGCTGTTTTTAAAATAAGGGCAGATTGATAGATGAATGAGTCACATATAAAATGTACTCAAATCCACATATACATGGAGGTGGGGTTAGAAGGAGAGAAATGAGGAAGTAAAAAACAGTATAACAAATGCATACATATATAAACATCATTTTATAAAATAAAAATGAATAAAACCGATACAAAAACCCTCATCAAACTGAAAAACAGAAATTTAAATAAACATTTGGACACTTCAAGCATTGCTACACACCAAACCTGTAGAGCTAATCCTGAGTGTGATTTGGAGAAGCAGCACAGACACAGAGGTGTCTGTCCTTTTTGCCTCTCTCAACAGGTTCTACTATGACCCAGAGCTCTGTGTGCTCTTAGTGCCCCCTTCTGGTTCTTAAGTACCTGCAGGGAGGTTTGCATCTGAGCTCCCAATAGTATTCACTAACTGTGTACTTTGCACAGTAACACATGGCTGTGTCCTCAGACCTCAGACCACCTATTTCCAGGAACAGAGTGTTCTTCTCCTTGACTCTGGAGATGTTGAATCAGATCTTCATGGCATGAGCATAGTAGTTGGAACTACTACCACCCTTAATGCATGAAAACCACTCCAGCCCCTTCCCTCATGCTGGGCAGACCCAGTTCATGTTATAGTTACTGAAGGTGCATCCAGAGAGTCTCAGGAGCTTTTCAGGCTTTACTAAGACTCCCCAAATCTCCACCAACTGCACCTCTCACTAGACACCTGAAAGCTCAAAGAAATTTGATCATAAAACTGACTAAAAGGACAGGGAACCCTGATTGCTTTTTGGGCTGAGGAGAGAGAGAGACTTGATCAGGGGCGGGGGAGGGAAATGGGAGGCGGTGGCAGGGAAGAGGCAGAAATCTTTAAGAAATCAATCAATCAATAAATAAATAAATAAATACATACAAAAGAAAAAGAACACTGACTAAAATCCATTTTTTCATTCTCGTGCACATACGTGATATACTGTCTCATCTCTATAAATTACTTTTTAAAATAATGACAAGAAAAAGTGAAGTAAGCTTCAAGTCCATGGTGAGTAGCCTATTTTTAGTGCTAATCACTGAATGGGAGGACCTGGGAATTCAGGGCTGGGCTCCTTTGCGAGAGCTGCAGAATCAGGGCATTGCTGGTATTCATGGGCACAGAGAAGACTTATTTGCATATCTTCCTGCTATAGGAAGCACTGGAGTTGGATCTCAAAGGAAGGCATCTCTCAAAGGAGATAATAGTAATCAAAGACAATGATGACATTTATAGAAATTGACACAGTATTGAAGTTCAGTATTCAT
Organism: Chionomys nivalis; assembly: GCF_950005125.1. Classification (NCBI taxonomy): domain Eukaryota; kingdom Metazoa; phylum Chordata; class Mammalia; order Rodentia; family Cricetidae; genus Chionomys; species Chionomys nivalis. The sequence goes on along the minus strand of NC_080095.1, from coordinate 11,588,387 downwards.
CCTTTCCTGGCTAAGGATTCATCACCTATTGTTGTCTTCTGTGCAAAAGCACAGAACTTGATTTATTCCCATGATATATGTCTCCATTGTATAAATGTATAACTAAAGAGTTTCACACATATCTCTGTTTCTATACACAAGCTCATCTTTTCCTGTTGTCTAGACTGGACATTTCTCGTCCCTGATGTGTCTCTTAGATAGGGTCAGACTTGCAATATGATCTTTGCAGAACTCCTTGTCTGTTATGGGAATACTTAGAAATTTTATGAATATTAATTATTTTTAAGACAATGCTGTTTCCAGGCAACAGGAGACATAGAAATGAGACATGTCTTGTCAGTGTCTCACTACCACTTTGCAGTTACATATTTCTATATACATCAAACTTACTTTCTGCATCCTTGCATTCTCTTTTTGATTCATTTAAACTCTCTACCCTCTCCTTCATGTTTACACGAGGCAACTCATGACTGCTTTTATGTTGTTTTACCCTGGTTTTTATTTCATCTAATTAATATAATTAGCATATCTTGGGATTTTGATAAAGTTTTAAGATGACCTTGTTTTTTTTTTATTTGTTAAAATTTTCTTAAATTCTCTTCTTTCCTCCATACTCATCCTCTTTCTCTCAGCACACCTCACTTTTGATTTTACATCATCAGTATAACCCTGCCTTTGGTACCCCTTGTTTCTCACATAAGATGTCTTCCCTTAATAGGGTTTCCATTCTAGTTCCAAAATCTACAAAACTGACGCAAGAACACCAAACCTGTAATGTAGATTCTAAAAAAAAAAACAGGCAGTGTTCCTCCCCCACCAATCTTTATTCTACTGTTTGACACACAAAGTTCTAGTGTCATTCATGTTTCTCTTAGGCTGAATAAACACAGAGGAAGAGGAGGCAGAAAGAATATAAAAGGTGGAGCATGTGGAGCAGTGCTGTGAAATCCTGTGTACTGGATGTGTCATGGTAATCACATTCATGAACTCATAATGGCTTCTGTTTTGTGTGTAAACCCTACAAAGACTAAGTCTGCCTCTCCGCACTCATGCACATATGGCCAACATCAAGTGACCTTCTACATGTCATGAAGTGGTAAGAAACTTATATAGGGGAGAATATAAAAGGGAGTTGAAGGGGAAATAGCATTGAGATGTGATCAAATTTAACTGTATACAAGCACAGTACACAATGCTTTAAAAGAAAGAAAAACAGTACCTACTGAATAACTAAATGGTTTAAAGAGTCTTTTGCTTAATGTGATATGTAGGGGGTATTCAAGACAACCCACGGTAAAAAGAATGATGATGAAGGTGTAATACACATTATTTCAGGTGCTACACTGCAGTTACCATGATAAAATTCAGCTTGGGACTGATGTGGGAAGGTCATATGTCAATCTGTTGATTTTATTGGTTAATAAAGAAACTGCCTTGGCCCATTAGAAAGGCCAGCCCTTAGGTGGGTGGAGTAGACAGAAAAGAATGCTAGGAAGAAGAAGGCAGACACCATGCTGCTCCTCTCCAGGGCAGATGCGATGAAGCACCACCCTAAGATGGACACAGGTGAGATATGCTGAATCTTTCCAGGTAAGACACCACCTCGTGGTGCTACACAGATTACTAAAAATGGGTTAAGCAAGATATGAGAGTTAGCAAGAAGAGGCTAGATATAAAGGGCCAGGCAGTGTTTAAATGAATACAATTTGTGTGTTGTTATTTCAGGTGTAAAGCTAACCAAGCGGGGGCTGGGTGGGACAAAAAGCAGGCCCACCGCTCCTTCTACATGGAACCAGTACAAAGTCAGACAGAGAGAGAGAGAGAGAGAGAGAGAGAGAGAGAGAGAGAGAGAGAGAGAGACTGTTTGGAAGAAGAAGTAGAGACCTAATGAGGTGAATGGTGTTTAGGGGTGCCAAGAGTAAAATGAGTATTAACTAGGTCACAAAATGGTTTATTTTGGCATCAGGACAGGCTGAAACAGGACATTGGAATATTTGAAATGCAAAAACCCAAGAGAATTTGTGCAGTGTAAAGTCTAAGTTTGGAGAAGAACACAGGGACCAGGAGGAAATGAAAATTTACTACTTGCTTTTTCTTGCCATATCAGGGAACTGAAGGATCAATGACTGTTGAAAATATAACTAGAAAAAATCTTAACTGAGAGGGCCTGATACTGAATAGTGCAGTTCAGCACTGGCAAGGGCTTTATGAGATTCCTTAGTAGAAATGTGCAGAGAATAAAATGTGTAAGACCATTCATCGTATTGTGCTGACTTAGTGAGGCAAGTACAGGGCCATTGATAGTCTCTGATTATTAAATGGGGGACTCCTCAATTAAGAGGTACCAGGAAGAAAAATACAAGATACTGGTTGAACAGTGGATGGGGATTTGGTATTCCCTATCGGTAAGGGTGCTTAAGAGGAGGAGGTATGTTTACTGGACCTCCTAGGCTTATAACACAATTGTAGGATTTTGAGATGGGGAGGATGACAATAACCATAAATTTTTATGGTTCATTATTTTGTTAGAAATGAACCTAATTAATATTTCTTGAATATCTGCTGAGTTTCCATGTAGTGAGAAGCAAAGATGATTCATAACATAGATTTTTTCCCCCATAGAAGACACAGGTATTTGACTAGGAGGGTTGAAGACAAACAAGCTATGAGCATAGAAAATTATAAAAATTATAAAATTTATTATAAAATTTCAGTCAGCATCTTTCTAAAGAGTAAGAGCCAGAAAAAAAATCATCCAGAAATTTAAATATTTCAGTATATGAACCTCAAAGTGACTAGTAAAATTTTATGATGTATTATTAATGAGAACTTCAGGGGAGAAAGGAATGTCTTACTATCTTACATAACAATGGTTTCCCCAGTGTTTACTCACAAGGCAACTATTGTGATGTATAAGATATATATTAGTTATCAGAGATTATAGTATGCTCAAAATACCTCAATAGGTTTCTTTTTAAAATTCTGACTAATGTAACATCTGTCCCTACTTTATTCAAGGACAAGCTCCATGCTAATGACACATAGAATTAGGACCATGGGAATGGGAGAGGTAGAAGCGCCATTCATTGAGGATGTCTTTATGGGACTTGATACCTCAGGCTTTCCAATGCAGGATCCAGCTGGAGAGAACAAGCTAAGGTCATGGGCAAGAAGGCAGTTTCAGAAGTTTTTCAGGCCTCCTAAGATCAAATTCTTTGTGAGGGCCCTTGTGGTGATCCAGGTAGTCAAAGTACATCTAGTGAACACACATTGTCCCTCTGTCATTCAACAGCCTTGACTGGTTGGAACAAGATTTAAGAAATAAAAAAAAAAGAATTGAATCATATACTAAGGTTATACAAGTCCCAAGAGAACTCTTTAGTGACTGTTGTAATGATTAACTAAAATTGTACAATTAGGGGTAGCAGATCCAGAACCTGATGAGTCCACATTGAATCTCTGGCTTTGGAAAATGCTAATTTAGAATGCAAATGATACTTGGGTCCTTAAAGGTCAGATTAGCACCAATGGTCAAATGGATCCTACGCATAGACAATCTTAAATTCGTTGACTTATAGTGAGGCTTAGTTAAAAGAAGAAATTTCCAAAGGTATGATGAGACATCAAAATACCAAATGCTTTAATTCTGGTAGAATAGGCAATCTGGAAGGGGACTGTAGACCGTGATTTCCTAGAAAAGATGTTTTTTCTGGGACTTACCACTATTGAAGGCTCCAAATTTTTAGGTTATGCAGAAGATGTGCCAAATATCAACACTGGACCAATAAGTGTAGAACAAAAAGAGACAAAATGGCAAACCATTATCATTGGTAAGCTCCTTGAAAGATCTCTCAGAGGTTTTCAGGATGAACATGGTCTAGTCATTCCCAGTCACTGTGGAGCCTACTGAATGAGAAATGATCATCACCAACTGCACATCAGGCAAAGGGATGATCTCAACATCATGGGATCTCCACATGTTATCTCTACGTATGGGTACTCTACCAGTTTGTTGTGCATAATCTGTTTATTGTGCATGGCAGCGATGGAGCTAGACCTTAACATAAGTGAAGCAGTTATCCTTGTAAATACTGATAGGGAAACAAGACTATAAATGCCGTGTTCTCATTATTCCTGATGTTCAGGAAGTTAGAAAAATATTTTTCAGACATGTTTAGCATATCTCATTTTGGGTTTGTCTGTTATTCTCATTGTGGTTACAAAATGGGAGGAAGATTATCACAAAAATAATGAAACATTTCTGATACTACGTTTGTGCACTTGGTATAGGTTGATTTATTCAGGCATGTTTACTCTGGTTACTGCAGAGATAGTTTGTATCTATATTCTGTACTCTCTTGATCACCAAGCTTCTTTTTTCTGTGAATCTGTCTAGAATAAAATCACTAAGGCAAAGTCATTTGTAAAAGGGATGAGTTGATGGTAAAGTCACATTTTATTTATAATTATTTTCTTTTTGAGAGGCGGATGCTTATTCTTAAATGGTACATTAGTCATTTTTTTCTTTTTTTTTCTTTTTTTTGGGTTTTCGAGACAGGGTTTCTCTGTAGCTTTGGAGCCTGTCCTGGAACTAGCTCTTGTAGACCAGGCTGGCCTCGAACTTCCAGAGATCCGCCTGCCTCTGCCTCCTGAGTGCTGGGATTAAAGGCGTGCGCCACCACCGCCCGGCTAGTCATTTTTTTCTTATGCAGTAAACAAATGGCACTCATTTTATGGGCCGTGTTATTATGACAATACCAACCTGTCCATTTTTGTTGTGGTTAGAATTTCCTCAACATAATACAAGATAGAGCCACCAGGGAATAAAGAACCTCAGCTGTAAAATATGCCTCTATAATTTTGGTCTTCAAGCAAAACTATGGGATCCATTTTTTGTTTAATGACTGATATTTGAGGGCGAATATTCATGGTGAAGAGGCCATCCATGAAAAAGAGTTCCTGGTTTGTATAAGAAAGCAGGCTGAACAAACATGGAGACCAAGCAGGTAAATCAGAATTTATGATTCAGTTCCCACCTTCAGGTTCCTATCTAGATTTAATGTCCTGATTTTCCTCATGATGGATTATGAGAGTTAACTGATGGAGGAAGGTCATTGGTTAAATAATAAAAAAACTGCCTAGGCTCATTTATAGGCCAGCCCTTAGGTGGGTGGAGTAAACAGGCAGGATGCTGGGAAAAAGAAGCCGAGTAAGGAGTCGCCATGATTCTCCCACTCCAGACAGATGCAGGTTAAGATCCTCCCTGGTAAGCCAGCTCATGGGGCTACACAGAATATTAAAAATGGGTTAGATCAATATGTAAGAGCTAGCCAATAAGAGGCCAAAACTAATGGGCCAGACAGTGTTTAAAAAAAATACAGTTTCCGTGTAATTATTTCGGGGCATAAGCTAGCCATGCGGGCGGCCAGATGCCGGGGATGCAGCCCGGCCGCTCATATTACAACAAAATGGCGCCCAACATGCTAATAAACTCCACGTAAAACTTAAGAGGGCTTAATATGATATAGATATAAATAATTTACATTGGTATGGATTTTAAGGTCAATTTTGTTATGTGTATATGTATTTCTGATCTTGATTAAGGTATTATGATTGTGTAGTTCATTTAAAAATGTAATGTATAATTAGAAAATATAGGTTGCTAATGGATAATCATCAATAATAGTCAAATTTGTAGTCATGTTAGTTAGATTTTCTAAATATATAGAGATATATTTCAGTTAGATAGGCATTCTTCATATCTTTCAAAGACTACAGAATATGGCATTTAATGTTTTAATAACTTAGGGCTTTTTATGACAATAAGACACATCTGCTCCTAATAGCACCAATCAAGAGGAAGATGGGCATCAAAGAGGCTCCTTATGGAGTTTGATAGCCATTTGGGCAAGAAACTACTCTTGCCTGGACTGTTGCTTAAACTGGACACAGAGAACCCACAAAAAAAGGACTGCTAAACTTGCCTAAATGTGAGATGGATTTTCGGGGTTCCTGACTCATAAAAGAGTCTACAAGACATTCTACAGAACACAACAAAAAATGACTAAACTGTCTTTAAAATTTCCTACTTGATAAAAATGTCTGCTGGATACTATGGGCCTAAAGGCTAAAGATGGATGCCCCAACGGTACAAAAGAACTTTGGGTGACTGTCCAGGCAATGAGATGTCTCTGTCATTTCTAGAGTTTTATTATTTCTTGTTTACTTAGGTAATATTATATCCTTCTGGAGTCTTTGATGGAGTTAAAAAATAAATAGATAGTTATAGTTTTCCTTACTTATGATAAAAGATAGATATAAATATAACTGTAATTCTTGCTTGACAACTGTCTTGTTATATGTAATTTTACTATGTTAAAGTTAAAGCCTTTCTTTTTTTGTTTAAACAGAAAAAGGGGAAATGATGGAGGAAGGTCATTGGTTAAATAATAAAAAAACTGCCTAGGCTCATTTATAGGCCAGCCCTTAGGTGGGTGGAGAAAACAGGCAGGATGCTGGGAAAAAGAAGCCAAGTAAGGAGTCGCCATGATTCTCCCACTCCAGACAGACGCAGGTTAAGATCCTCCCTGGTAAGCCAGCTCATGGGGCTACACAGAATATTAAAAATGGGTTAGATCAATATGTAAGAGCTAGCCAATAAGAGGCCAAAACTAATGGGCCAGACAGTGTTTAAAAAAATACAGTTTCCGTGTAATTATTTCGGGGCATAAGCTAGCCATGCGGGCGGCCAGATGCCGGGGATGCAGCCCGGCCGCTCATATTACAACAGTTAACATTATAGAAAACCTTTCATTCCCATATTGGTTTTGTTCATAGTGTCGATCACATTAAAAGATCACAAGGTAGGACAAGTGAAAATTCATCTCATGAAATTAGGGAAGTTGGAGACATGTCAGGCTGTCCAACTTCATCCTTAGTCACTCACAGAGTCCCCCTTCCAGATACAGCCACACATTCCTACATACACAGACAGAGACACTTACAGAGAGAATGAGAGTCTCTCTTCCAGATACAGTCCCATACCCATCCTACACATCCACAGTCAGAAACACTCTCCTATATACAGGTAGAGGGAATGTCTTATTCTTAAAATGTTTCCCAAGGCGGGCTGGCCGAGCCAGCGACAAGCGGCGACAGTTTCCCACCAGCGGGAGGGCACGCGCCTTGTGGCCGGTAGTGGCAGGTACCAGACACATAAACACAAAGATAGGCATAAAGCATTTTATTGGGGGAAAGAGGCAGAGAGAGAGAGAGGGAGAAGAGAAAGAGAAAAAGAGGGAAAGAGCCAGAGAAAACGCGTGACCACACCAAAGAAACAGAAGAGGGTAAGGGCAAGATGGCGTGGGCAGGTCAGAGGTAATGGGAGTGGGCGTGGCTTGTCCCTTAAAGGGACAGGAAAGCACAACATTATGACTTTCTTCCTTTTTGACAGGGTCATCTGGGTGGCCTGGACTTTTTTTTTATAGACCAAGCTATAAGACAGTTTTGTTTCTGTCTCCCTACTGAATGGATTAAGACTATGTTTCCCCATGCCCAACCATCAAATGCAGTGTTGTCAATAATTAATGAATTTATTTTTTTGAAAAATTTCAATAGAATATATTCTGGTAATTATTTCTTTTCTCTCTTCTTTTGAAGATCCTGCCCATCTCTCCAATTCCAGAATTCCATAAAACGTCACAGTTTTAAGGGTCATTTATGAGAACATATAAGGGTTTGGACATGAGGCATTCTTTTCCAGATAGACAGTTAATGCTTTAAAAATCCATAACTGGCAATACATTTCTCTCTTAAATGTTATTAATATTAAAAAATGTTAAACAGTATTAATTTAAAATAATTAAAAATTATACAATATACATATTTGATTTCACAGAATACAATTCATCTATCAATATATAGTAATTAAATTCAGGACTCAAGAGTTGGCTCAGTGGTATAGTGCTTGCCTCCAAGTGTTAGTATCTTTGCTTGATTCACAACTCTTTGCTTAGAAGCTGGGGGTTATGATTTATCCTGTATTCCCATCACTGGGGCATTGTGACTGGAGGTACTGTAAGTCTTGACATCCAAAGATTCAATCTGCATAGTTGTGCTCCAGATTCACTGTGGTATCCTTCCTCAAAAATAAGATAGAAATCAACTGGTGAACATAGACAAATTAAACTCTAGCCCCCAAACCCATGTGAGAACCATGTACTATGCAAACACAGTCTAGCCAATTAGCATTTAAAGCCATCCACACATTGTCCTTACTCTGCATGGCATTCACATATTTTAGTTATTTAGAACTGTGTCATGAATGTTGCACACCTTGGATGAACTGCTTGATATGGAATCCAAGAGGTGAACTCCTGTAGAATTATTCCTTTTCCACAACTTTCCAACTGTTTTTACTACTCTGAAGACTTCCATTTCCAGCAATGAGAGTGGCTCATTTAAGACTATGAAAGCAAGAAATGATATTTTTCTAAGAGCTTAATTCCTATTTTTGAGTTTGGTTCCTAAAATTCAGATATTTTACATGATGACAAAGCTCTCTACCACAGAGCTACAAGCCTAGCTCCATCTTTTAAAACATCACATTTTTCTGCAGAAAACATTTTTGATGACTACATTTATGCACTACCAAAATAAACAGCAGGAACCACAAATTCTTTTTTCTTGACACCCAGCAGTTATAACTGATTGTGTAAAGGGTCAATTTACGGTCAGGCAGTGGTGGCACATGCATTTAATCCAGGCAGTTGGGAGGCAGAGGCAGGCAGATCTCTGTGAGTTTTAACCCAGCATGGTGTACAAGAGCTAGTTCTAGGAGTGGCTCCAAAGCTACAGAGAAATCCTATCTCAAATACACAAAAACAAAAAAACAAAAAGGATAAATTTACTAAGCATAGATTTTGAGAATATTGGGGTACTGAGGATAAATTAAAACAAACAAAACAGGAGTAAGAGAACAAGGAGCAGTACAGAAACTGCACCCTCAGCTGTTGACTCCTATTCTCATTCTGGACTCCATTACCTTTTCAACACTACTGTGTAGTTGAACCACAGCATGTGCCGGAATCTCACTACTCATGTTCAACATCACACACCAGAATGAAAAGAATAATAATAGCAGACTGCACATATGAGTAACAGTGTCTCATAAATCTTAAAAGACATAGATGGGTCCTCTTGATCTGTGTTCTCTGCATTTGATGCTTTGGGAATCACTGGGATCTTAAGGAAGAATGAGAACTGGAATGTATTCAGAGGCTTGCTCAGGGTAATGGAGGCCCTAAGCAGGAAGGCAAACCTTGAATCCCAGTCTTGCTGAGAGTAGGTTTCTGTGGTGATGATGCTATGGTAACCTCTGTAATGTAAACTATTTATAGATGATGAAAAAGTATGCATCACTGAAGCAAGCACGCAGAAACTCAGACATATACACACAGACAGATATACAACAACAGAGACAATCCTTCCCAAAAAACAAATTTACAAGGGCAGATGAATACATGTATATTAACTTCATATGATATTTGAAAATATTCTTTTCCCAACTTTGTCATTCATTCTACTTAAAGACAAATAACCATGCTCATTAAAAATGTATTGCAATTACATCGATTCATCCCACTATCTTCTCTCCTCTTTCTCTCACTCCTTTGAACCTTCTGTCCTCTCCTACTGTCATGTCCCTTCTTTTCTCTTCTCCCTTCTTTCTTGCCTTCCTATACCAACTCTGCTTCTTTTCCTGCTTATCAAGGAGTAAGACTGCAGAGTCACATCATCTTGCATAATTCTCTGAGGACCCCCCTCCCGGTTTTTATAATGTCTTATTTGGACCACATTGCCATTTCCACAGCACAGGCATCCCTTCTCCTCCATTCCAATAATATTGTCTCATTCTTTCTTTGGTAAATGGCACTCATATCATTAGTTACAGGCAACTAATTCTTTTGGGTTTATGCATCCTCTTCTGTCCACTTTCACTGGTCAATGTGAATCATCCCAAACAGAGGATGGAGGGCAAACACTGTGTGCTCATGAGGACATCACCACTCATTTCTCAGTTCCCAAAGCTATCTGTTAACCTTCTGACTCAGAAGAAAGATTGAGAGAGAAAGAGGGAGATTGATCGAGACGGACGTAGACACAGATAGGGAGACAGAGGGATAAAGAAATATAATAAATAAACACATACAACAGGAACCAGAAATGTAAATAATAATTTAGACATTCAGGATTATTACAAACTATATCTGTTAGAAAATCCCTAAGTGAGATATGGAGAGGCATTGCAGACACAAAGAAGTCCGGTCTTCCATGCTTCTCTGAGGATGCTCTTCTGTGACTATGATATCTAAGTGCTCTCATCGCCCCCTGCTGGTTCTGTGTTTCCCACAGGGATGTTTTTGTCTGAGCTCACAGTAACATTCACTCACTGTGTCTCCTGCACATGGCTGTGTCCTAAGACCTCAGACTGCTCATTTCCAGGTACAGAGTGTTCTTGGCATTGTCTCTAGAGATTGTGAACCGGTCCTTCACAGCGTCCGTATATCAGGTGCTACCACCACTTGGGTTAATATGTGCGAGCCACTCCAGTCCCTTCCCTGTAGCCTCGCGGACCCAGTCCATGTAATAATCACTGAAGGTGAATCCAGAGGCTGCACAGGAGAGTTTCAGGGACTTTCCAGGCTGCACTAAGTCTCCGCCAGACTCCAGCAATTGCACCTCACACTGGACACCTGTAAACACAAAGAATTCTGGTTAGAAAACTGACACAGAAGATATTTTTTCTCTTTCTCATGTCCACATAACACATAGCATCTCATCTTTATGAATTACCTTTTAAAATAAGGACAATGGAAACCAGTATAAGCCATAAGTCCATGGTAGGTGTCCTGTGTTCAGTGCTGAACCCTGACTGGGAGGACTTGGAAATCCAGGATTTGTCTCCTCTGCAGGAGCTGAAGGGTCAAGACAGGGTTGGATTTTATGGGCACAAAGAAGTCTTATTTGCATATCTTCCTGCCATAATAGGCTCTGTAGTTGGACCTGAGCAGAAGCCAGTACTCAGAGCAGGTATAAGACACCACACACACTGATGACATTTATAGAAATTGAAGCACTAATGTAGCTCTGTGTAAACATTTTCCTTGTTAGGGATTCACCACACTTTATTTAGTTCTCTTTTCACCATATGCATGGAAAATGTTCTTGTTGCTGCCTGTCTTCCTCTCAGTGATTGCTGTAGGACATATTTAGATTTGCAGCACTCAATTGTTTGCATCCTGTAATTCCTCCTATGATCACTTTTTACTCCCCACTCTGCCTTTCCCTTTCCCATCTCGATACCAGGCAAGACATGGTTGTCTTCAAGCTGTCTTAGGTCAGTTTTTATTTCTGTATATTTATATAGTCAGCAGAATGTGGACATTTAATGCATTTTTGTAACAAAACACAAAACTTTTGCATCAATTTTGGATTTTCAGAAGGCATTGTTTTTATTTTCCCAAATTCTCATGCTTTCTAACCACTCATCCCCTTTTTCTCATTACACCCAACTTTTCCTTTCAAAACCTCTTTATTACCCTGTGCTTTTTCCCTCTTACCCTTCATTTAAGATGTCTTTTTCTCTCTTGACTTCCATTCTAGTTCTAAGCTTGCAGAACAGAAGCCAGAACACCAAACACATAGAGTCTCAAACACACAATCTGGATTCTCTCTATAAGGCAGAAACTGTCCTTCCCAATCTTCAATATGTTGTGTGATATAAGATTTTTAGTGGCATTCAAGTTCCTCCAAGTCTCAGAGAACACTGATGAAGAGGATGTAGAAAGGATGTGAGGAGTAGAACACAGGGAGGGGTGCTGTGAAATGTTGTCTTCTGGACATGTCATGGATATCACAATCATGGATTCATAATGGCTGTTGTTGTCTATATGAACCCATCTAGGCTCAAACCATCCAAAACCATGGTATAGATAGGACTGATAATTCTTTGGCCATATTTCTTACTGAGAGGAGTGTAGTGAGGAGCGGCGGGCTGCGTCCCACCACCCGGCTAACTTTACACCCAAAATAATTACATGGAAACTGTATTCTTTTGAACAGTGCCTGGCCCATTAGTTCCAGCCTCTTATTGGCTAGCTCTTACACATTGATCTAACCCATTTCTAATATTCTGTGTAGCACCACGAGCTGGCTTACCAGGAAAGATCTTAACATGCGTCTGTCTGGAGTGAGAGAATCATGGAGACTCACTGACTCGGCTTCTTTCTCCCAGTATTCTGTTCTGTTTACTCCACCTACCTAAGGGTTGGCCTATCAAATGGGCATAGGCAGTTTCTTTATTTAACCAATGAAATTAACTCCTCCATCATTTCCCCTTTTTCTGTTTAAACAAAAAAGAAAGGCTTTCACTTTAACATAGTAAGATTACATATAACAAAACAGTTATCAAGCAAGAATTACAGTTACAATATTCATATCTATTTTATCTTTTATCATAACTAAGGAAAACTATAACTATAGCTAACCATTCTTCAACTCTATCAAAGACTCCAGAAGGATATAATATTACCTAAGCAAACAAGAATTCCAAAGCTCTAGAAATGACAGAGACATCTCGCTGCCTGGATAGTCATCCAAAGTTCCTCTGTACCGTTGGGGCATCCATCTTTGGCCTACAGGCCCATAGAATCCAGCAGACATTTCTATGAAGCAGGAAAATTCCAAAGACAGTTCAGTCACTTTTTGCTGTGTCCTGCAGAATGTCTCGCAGACTCTTTCATGAGTCAGGAACCCTGAAAGACCATCTCACCTTTAGCCAAGTTCAGCAGTCCTTTTTCTGCGGGTTCTTTGTGTCCAGTTTATGCAACAGTCCAGGCAAGAGCAGTTTCTTGCCCAAATGTCAATCAAACTCCATAAGGAGCCTCTTAGATGCCCATCTTCCTCTTGAAGTAGATTGGTGCTGCCAGGAGCAGATGTGTCTCATTGTCATGAAAAGTCCTAAGTTATTAAAACATTTAAATGCCATATTCTGCAGTCTTTGAAAGATATGAAGAATGCCTAACTGAAATATATCTCTATATATCTAGAAAATCTAACTAACATGACTACAAATTTGACTATTATAGATGATTATCCATTAACAACCTATATTTTCTAATTATACATTACATTTTTAAATGAACTACACTAATACCTTAATCAAGAGCAGAAATATATATATATATATATATACATATAAAACAAAATTGATCTTAAAATCTATACCAATGTAAATTATTCATATCTATATCATATCCCTTTTAAATGTAAAAGAACATTTATAAACAATATTTGGGAACATGAGCACAGTTTTTTCTCTCCAAACTGCTTCCTGCTGAATGGGGGCGCTGTATTCAGATCTTTCATGGTGTAACCTGTGTGTCTTGATCATCTCAGTAGGAAGCTGAGTGAAGTAATTTTCTGAAGGTGTTCACAGCAACCTTTCAGGAGGGCGTGTTCTATCATACCATATTGGGATAGCCGCAATCCACAGAGTCTCATCCTCTGTGAAAACAAAAGAAGACCCTCTCCAAAGCATCATATCCTTAGACCCAAATTCTGAAATCTTAATACCCTTATATCCATTCCGGTTTAGCTTGGCAGCCCATGTAATGAAATGTTTCTCTGCACTTAGCTCCTTTACAGTCAAAAATTTTAAAGAAAACACAATAATACAAAGAATCCAGACTCTCTGTGAATTTTCCACTTTTACGTGGCTTATTTTTCTTTATTTCTTTTAATCTATAACTATCTGTACTCTGTCTCTTTAAAGACTTTACGCTTTTTTTAAGACATTAACTTTATTCTTTATATATATTTTTTTCTCTATCTCAAGCCTACATACTTTCATCCAACAATGTCTGAATCAGTTCTATTGTGAATCTGTAATTTTTTTACTATCCAGGAGCATTTCTTAAAATGTTAAGCACTTCTTAAAAACTTAAGTTGCACCATGTACAGATAATACGGTACCGCCTGTGTCCTGCTCAGTCCAAACCTTAACTGCACTGTTATTATGGTAATTATGGTAGTTCCTGCCTGAGACCAGCACACTTCAGCATGGTGGAGTTGAGCCCTCCTGCCTCAGAGCCATTTGGTGCCCCTGAGCCACACACAGTTCCAGGCACACAGCAGTCCACATTGCCATCAAGTAAGCCATAGCACTTTACTCCAAAAGATCCATTCAAAGACTCTGGCTCCTGCAGGAGCCAGACATAGATAGCAGTGGCGGCACAGCCCAGAAAGCAGGCAATTTTAAAACAGCCAGTTTGTTCCTGTTGCTGAGTCAGGCCAATTTCTTTGCCACATGCAACCCACAAACAGCAAAAAGCTGTCTTAAATTCTCTCTCTGTGTCCTTTTTAAGCCCTTTCAGGTTTTATGTGGAGTTCATTAGCACGTTGGGTGCCTCTCTCTTGTAATATGAGCGACAGGGCTGCGTCCCTGGCACCCAGCCGCCCACATGGCTAGCTTATGCCCCAAAATAATTACACGAAAACTGTATTCTTTTGAACACTGCCTGGCCCATTAGTTCCAGCCTCTTATTGGCTAGCTCTTACACATTGATCTAACCCATTTCTAATATTCTGTGTAGCACCACAAGCTGGCTTACCAGGAAAGATCTTAACCTGCGTCTGTCTGGAGTGGGAGAATCATGGAGACTCACTGACTCGGCTTCTTTCTCCCAGCATTCTGATCTGTTTACTCCACCCACCTAAGGGTTGGCCTATCAAATGGGCCTAGACAGTTTCTTTATTTAACCAATGAAATTAACTCTTCCATCAGAGGAGTTGGAAATTTATTTTTTCTGGACAAGGGACATAATCACCCTTTTTTGATGGTATGGTCCCTGGTATATTTCCTATGTTTCAGTGCTTGGGTTCAAACACATGCAGATAAGGAAAATATTAACTGTGCTTAAATAAGGATAAGGTTGATAGGGCCCCGTGTTTGGAAGATGAGGGGTAGCTGGATAGAAAAATATCACATGTAAAGATCCTAAAGAATAAAGAAAAATAGTAAATATGTATAATTGAGGCTCAAAACAATAGATACAGAAGCCAATTAAGGAACACTGGTAAATATCAAATAACTTGGTAGGCAACTTTATCTGGGACCATCTTTCCATCCAACTCAGAACTGTTGGGGTCCTTCACTTATTTTTTAAAAAAATCCATTTACAGATAATCCTATTCATGATTTGTAAAATATCTTTACATATTTGGTTCGCTGTTACTGTTCTCTATGGTGAAATATCAATCAGAGTTAGGTAAAAAAAACAAAAAAAACAAAAAAAAAACATATCATTCTTGTCATACCCTTGAAGGGCTCATGCTGCAGGAACAGTTATTCTTGTGTTAGATTATACATATGTGTCTTTTAGGCATCAACTTTTATTTAAAATTATCTAGAAAAAATCAGAGGACATACTGAAGAGAAGAGAATATCAAGGGCATCTCTTTAAACGTTTGCTGCTTCTTTTCTATGAGAGAGGGAAAACTTTGCCTGTGCCTATTTGTTCAATAATTTATTTACCTTAATGTGAATATGTGAAGCCTTTTCATTTATATTGGTATAAAGGAAAAAAAGTTCTGGGTATTCTTGGTTAAAAGTAAAATCCTTTGATGGGGAAGAGTCTTCTGTTTTGTGTTAATTTCATTGGTTAAATAAAGAGACTGCCTTGGCCCTTTAATAGGACAGAAAATTAGATAAGCAGAGTAAACAGAACAGAATGCTGGGAGAAAGAAGCTGAGTCAAACAGTCACCATGACTCTTCTCTCCGAGATGGATGTCCGTTAGACTCATCCTGGCAAGCCACACTCAAGTGGCAATACGGATATTAGAAATGGGTTAGATCAATATGTAAGAGCTAGCCAATAAGAGGCTGGAACTAATGGGCCAGGCAGTGTTTAAAAGAATACAGTTTCCATGTAATTATTTTGGGTAAAGCTAGTCGGTGGCTAGGAGCTGAGCAGTGGGAAGCTGCCCACTGCTCCTACTACAATCCTTAGGATGAGAATAGAGTTATTGGTTCTGATATAGACTAAGTCTAACAAACTCATTAAAATTTTACCCTGTCCATCCATCCATCCATCCATCCATCCATCCATCCATTTCAGTAGCAACTATGTAAGCTATTCCTTACACTGACCCTGGAAAATATGACAGTGGAACCTTTGTATTCAACATTGTGTGTAGGTATTTAATTCACTGTTACTTGTTCTCCTGTCAGTATTCTAAGAATGTAGTCAATGTGGTCTCCAAAGTTTCATCACCCACTATTAGTGTCACAGCCTGATATTCCAGAGAATCCTCAGCCTCATATGAATAGATTCTCTTTTCCTTTGTAAACCTGCCCCAATCATATGACCTATTAACATGGAGTCCCTAGCCAACATGAGTTCTCTGAAGGACACTTTTCTAGCTCACACATGAAACACCACTCTCTTCCAGTTAGCAACAACAAAGAATGCAGAGGAATAATTCTGAGAGACTTTGTAGGCAAGAAAAGCACCAACAAAAGCACAATCTGTGAAAATCATAGAATTCAGTTGTCTATGGGAAGGGCTGAAGAGAGATGGACCAGGAACCATAGCTGATTTTTGCTGGGATGTGCATATTTGTAGATGAGAATTTTGTGGTCTGATTGCACAATGTGCCTGTAGAGGAATCATTAACTTGGACTTCAACATGCAAGCTAATTTTTACCAAAATGCAAATGTTCAAAAATACACTCATGCAACAATTATAACAATTGTACACTTTTATCAAGGTCCTATTAGTTTACAGGTAGGAAACTGTGGGTGGTTGATTTTTTAAGCTAACTTTGAAAAGTAACATCAATTCAAGGAATTTGTGCTTTATCACAAGTTTAAAAATAAAAGAGGATGAACTAAAGATTACTCAAAATTCTTACAAAGCTGTCTTACAAAGTGTCATAATTTCAGAATCTATCTATCATCTATCTATCTATCTATCTATCTATCTATCTATCTATCTATCTATCTATCTATCTATCATCTATCTATCTATCATCTATCTATCTATCTATCTATCTATCTATCTATCTATCTATCTCCCTATCTATAAATCTATCTATCTATCTATCTATCTATCTATCTATCTATCTATCTATCTATCTATCTATCTCCCTATCTATAAATCTATCTATCTATCTATCTGTCTGTCTGTCTGTCTGTCTGTCAGTCAGTCTGTCTGTCTGTCTGTCTGTCTGTCTGTCTCTCTCTCTCTCTCTCTCTATATATATATATATATATATATATATATATAGTGCTGATTTGTTTGACAAGGAGATATTATACATCTTAGAGGACTGTGTGGGAACACAGATGATTAGTGTATAATTAAAAAGCAAGATTAATAGGCTAGGACAAGTAAAGTGTACTCTAGAGGATTACCTTGTGTAAAAGGCAAAAAACAAAGGTTTGACACCAAACAGTCAAACAGTTGCAAATGCTGCATATTCCTCAGGTTTCTTAAAATTGACCTAGTGTTTCTGGGAGTACCTGTTTGTCTTCCATATCCAATGCTGGACTGAGGAGAAAGGTTTTTGTCCAAGCTTACACTGGAGTTCTTTCACTGTTCCTCTAGCATAGTAATACATGTCTGAAGTTTGAAGATTGTTCAGTTTTATAAAAACATAAGCTCTTGGATGTGTAGTGATATTTTGTTTGTGATCTAACAAGCATCCTGAAGATCAGAGTGCAGAGCTAAGACATTTGTTAGCCACAGAGGCTAGGCAATGATGACACAAACCTTTAATCTGAGTACTAGGAAGACAGAGGTGGGTGAATCTCGGTGAGTGCAAACCTATCCTGGGCTACAAGAGATTAATCTGTGCAAATTCAAAACACAGCTCACACAAAGTTGATACCAGCACCTAAGATCATATGCCTTAATATCAGCACCAGAGAAAGAGACACAGGAGTGACATGGATGGGCAGAGAGAGGAATATTAGAGAGGAGGAGACAAGGTCTCAGATAGAGTCTGAGGATTCACTCTGAGAGGCAGTCTGAGGTTTTGAAGAGACAGCACTTAGTCAGAGGCTTTGTAGAAACAGGATCTTCCACCTTTGGTCTGAGCATTGGTAGAGGTGAGAACTCTCTAGTGGCTGAACTCTGCTTTTCTGATCCTTCAGCTTTTGCCCCTGGTAACTGACTCAGGATTTTTATCATTAAGAACAATTAGCATTCATGAAACAGGAGGTGTCTCTAATGATGTTAACTTGTGATTTGAGATCAGAGTTATAATTTGTGCTTCCACCACTCCAGGTTCTTCACATCCACTTCAGACACTTTCCTGGAGGATGACAGACCCAACAAACACAATAACTGGTTAATGACAATCCACTGACAGTTCTGGTAAGGGATGGGGTCTGTGAGGGCTGCTCCTGAAACAGGGAACTGGGAACAGGAACAATAATCATGGTACAGTCATCCCACAGATGACATGCCTGGGTCCCTTTCCTGAAACCCTGAAATACTTACAGCTTGGAAAGTGCATCATGCAGAGGAACAGCACCAGTGAAAAAGAGATAGGGCTACTCATCTAGGTCTGAATTTTAGCCTGAGAAGGAGGACTTTTTTCATTGAGCAAGGTTCATGGAAGAATAAAAAAAGCACAGGGCAAGGTTTACAATTTGTTCTCAGGTTTCTTAGAATTGACCTAGTGTCTCTTAGAGAACCTGCCGATAGAAAATGAGTAACATTTTTCTGACACTGGATTCCCACTTGCATATAAATAGGAAATTCTATGTTTCACACTGTGCAGACCTTGGGTGCAAAACATTAAGTGACTCCACATTCATGCTGTGTAGATAACAGAGGATACCACATCCTCAGTGCATATCTCTGTAAACCCCAGCAGAGTGTTTAGATGGAATTTAGTCATAAGATGAACTTCAGGCTCTTCCTGATGTGAAATCAGGATTAAGAAACTACTTAAAATACTTTCTGTTGTCATTGAAGTTAATTTTTTTATCACTCACTTTGAAATTCCAGTTTGTGAGAATGAAATTCACAAACACTTAGTGTATGCGTTTTCATGATTTTATCTGAGAGGAGATTCATGGGATTGATTTTCATACACATAAGTGGTCTCAGAGTATTCAACTGCCCACTCAGGGACACCACACCTAGATATTTCCTAGTACCTGTATTCTGTTTTTCTGTGTCTCTGTCACTATGTACTTTTAATTTCCTTCCTTGTCTCTTTACCACTTGAAACACATTGCAAAATCAGGTTCCTAAACATGACTGTTGCATTGGTGAGGAATGGATTGTCAGCTCTTTATGACACCTTATAAAAAGCAGCAGCATGCAACAAGTCTTCATGGTTATGTTACCAGAAGCAATAAAAAGACAGAGAACCCAAAGTGATGACAAGTAGTGGAGAGGAGGACTTGCCTTAACAGTGGGAACTGATTTTCTTGTTGTGATGATCACCATAGAGAAAAGGGATTCAGGGCTTTTCTCAATGCCTTGTTGGTACTGTAAACCATCAGGGAATGGTCAAAAATAGCTCAAAACAATCGTCAATAAATCCCAGAGAATATCAACCAATTCTTTCACTTTGGACACTGCATATGTTGTGTCCCTTATTTCTCTGAGAATATTCTGTACTGTGAGTAGCTGTACAGGTCTTAACACTAGGAAGATGACCATCCTGTTCCACCTCTGATGTACATCCACCCCTGTAAGTGCTTTGTCAGTCTTGTTCAGGATGCAGTTTGTTAGAGCATTTTTAGGCATTATGCTTAGTGTGTCTCATCTTTGCTTTGTCTTATTTTTCATTGTGGTTTTTGGATCTTGTAAAAGATCACAAGAATAATTACGTATTTTTATGCAATTTTGGAGAACTGGTATGTGATCCCTTACTCAGTTTTTTTCTTCAATTATATCAGACAGAGTTCGTGTCCACATTTTATTTTCTCATGCTTCTAGGGTCCCCTTCTCCATGAAACTCTCTAGAAGGAATCACTAAGAAAAAAAGTATTCAAATGGAATTCCTTTAGGGTAAAGCTGCACATTACTCACAATTATCTTCTATTTGAGAGTTGTATCCTTATACTTGAGTTTGTTTAGTCATTTATTCAGTCAGGTCTAGTGACTCATGGACGTTCAGTTAATGGCTCCTGTTACAATGAAAGTACAATATTTTATATTCGTATGATGGTTAGAAATTTCTCAGTGTAGAAAAAAGCTAACCAACTCCATAAGGAGTCTCTTTGATGCCCATTTTCCTCTTCAAGTAGATTGGTGCTGCCAGGAGCAGATGTGTCTCACTGCCATGAAAAAGCCTAAGTTATTAAAACATCTTAAATGCCTTAATCTGTAGTCTTTGAAAGATATGAAAAATGCCTATGTGAAATATACCTGTGCACATCTAGAACATTTAACTAACATGACTACAAACTTGACTATTATAGATGATTATCTATTAACAAGCTATATTTTCTAATTATACATTACACTTTTTAAACGAGCTACACAATCACAATGCCTTAATCAAGATCACAAATACATATACATATAGCAAAATTGACCTTAAGTTTATATCACTAAAGCAAAATTCATACCAATGCAAATTATCCATATCTATATCATATCCCCCTTTAAATGCAAAAGAACATTTATTTATTTATTTAGTTTTAGTTTTCTTATTTATTTACCACTTAATAGGCATCATGGACTGATTACAATTCAAAAACACACACATACCTCAATGAGCATGACCTTCTTAATGTGTGAGATTAAAAACAAACTAGCTTTAGGTTTTTGTGATTAGTAACTATAAAGGATTGTATATGAAGTTTCTCTATATACCCAATCTGTTCTCTTTAATTCTGACTCCACTGAATTCGCAGCCCTGAAACTAAATTACTTTCAAAAGTCATCAAATTTGTACCTTCTAATTGGACATGTGGGTGTCACACAGACTACACATTATTAGGAAGAGGCAAGTAATGCAGCACAATAGACTGAGGTTACAATAACTTCTGATTAAAAGGAGTGAGTACTTAGAAGTAACATTCATTTTATTAACCATAAAAATGCTCAACTTCTAAAAAACCCACAAACAGTGAAAAGACAGTCTGGTAAATCCAAGATTTGTAAAAACTATGCACAAAACCCATGTTATTTGGGAGAAGAACGATTTATACAAGTAGCAGTTTTAAAATGTAACTGGCCTACTACCAATTACATGTGCACACACACACACACACACACACACACACACACACACTCTAACCAAAATACACTAGTCACGTCTATAAAGCAGGTCAACCTTTCTAAGTAGGTTTCCCTCACACTTGAACTGGATGATGGAGTTGTTAATACTGCACATGGAAAATTAGCAATAAGTTTTACTTGTACACAAACATAAAGGGATTTTTCTTCCCCCAAACTACTTAAACATCAAAACCTATACTTATAAAAAATTTAATCCTTTCAGTCAGTAGCCTAAGTATTTCAGATGAAGCCACTCACAACAGACTTCACATACTCATTACACCCCACGTCTGCCAATCTAGTTATCTAGTGGTGACTCCTTCAGAGATAGTTTGGCCTCACTTTTCCAGGTGAGTTTTTCTTACTGCCAGCCTCATGGCTGTCTTTGCTTTCTTCGTTACTGTCACCATTATGTTGTGGATGACTACTGTCTTGAGCGTCAGATCCCCCAATTAGGGTCTTTGAATGTGTTTGTTCCTTTTCTAGCTTTTTGTTTGGCCCTTTCTTCCCTTGAACTTTGGTTTTATTTTCTTCCCCATGCTGTCTTTGTTCAGCAAGAGATTTGTTCAGCACTTGGGTGATGACTGAATCTCCTTCACCAGCCAAAAACATATTCTTAAATTTGTTATACGACATTGTAGATTTTCCATGATAACTTGACTAACTTTGAACCGCCGTGTTTTTTTTTTCAATGTTGTGATCATCTCTATGTGTTTCTGAGGTTGTTGCATTGTTACCTGAAGTGAAGCAAGTTCATCCGTGCCTGTTCACATCTAGATTATCAATTTTGAGTGAATTTTTAATTTCGGCATGTATCCTTTGAAGTCGAGAATCCATTGATGTTTCTCACTTCTTCTCCACTTCCTTAACTTCTGGCTTCTTTCCTTCATCTTTATTCTGCTGCTCAGTTTCCATTTGTTCCTCCTGCTTGTGCTTCTCCTCTGTGGCTTCCTTCTCATGTAGACCTTTCACCACATTCCTCCTGTGAGTGGTCTGGAAGTTTCTTCCACCCTTTCTCTTCTTTTCACCTTCTTTATCATCTTCGTCTTCTGAATCAGAGGTTGATATAACCCCTGGTTTTGCCACAATTTTCCTTTTAGATTCAACTTCTTTCTTGCCTTCTTTCTTATCTTTTCTTGGCTTATCCTCTTCTTTTTGACCTTCTTCCTTTTTAACTTGCTTTTTAGGTTGTTTTTCCTCTGGTCCCATTTTTTTTTTTTTACTTTTGTCTTCATAAATAACCATGTCAATCTCCGAAGGACAGGGCTGTTTTACCACTTTAGGTCTGCCTTTTGGTTTTGGAATCTTGACTTCAGTAGCTGCAGGTCAGTCGTCCTCTCTTAGGACTTGTTTTCAAGTTAGGAGAAGCTGTTGCTGCAGCCACCATTTATGCTTCTTCAATTTCCACTGGTTTTTTGGCCTTTCTCTTTCTTCCTTGCCTGGCAGCTTTTGCAGTGGTTATGTCAACTGCATTAGACACATTTTCATTGCTGGCTTTTTCTTCATGATCAGTATCTTACTTTGAAACACTAGTTTCTTTCTCCTCGACTTCAACATCAGATGATGCATTTGATTGTTTAGTTGGTGCCTGTTGACTTGAAAATTTCACTTTTGGATTGTTATCTATCACCCATAATCCTTCATTAAAACCTTTTCGTTCATTTGGTTTGCCATACTTTTCCTTATTTTCAGAGTAAGGAAATATGTTCTTTGGTTCTAAAAAAGCAGTCTCATGGGTTCCAAAAAAGAAAATGGGTAGTTTGTTTGTGGGTGGTTTCACAGCTCCATCAGGACCTTCATCTACTCGAACTGGCCAATGAGGATAACCTTTCATCTTGGCGAAGATGAGGTCTCCAGGTTTGAAATTGCAAGTCATGTTGGAGGGGCTATGCCGGGATTCCCAAGACCAGAAGGGGGAGCAGTACAGCCGCAATCGGGAGATGCAAGCGAGGACACGAGCTGGGACTGGCGGGCACGTGGGCAGGGGAGGATGCCTCCGGGTGTCCCGACAGAGCCTGCCAGGAGGCAACGCTGGGGCTGCGCCTGCTACCTCTGCCCATGTCCACACCAGCCACCTGTGCCACCAGCTGCCTCAGAGGCGTCTCAAAGGCTCCGAGCTGCAACCACCACCGCCACCACCACTGCGCTGCTGCGCTGCTCGTAAAAGAACATTTGTAAATAATGTTTGGGAATATGGGTGTATTTTTTCTCTCCAAACTGCTTTCTGCTGTATGGGGGCGCAATTAAGTAGGTCTCTTATGGTATATTCTGTGTGCTCTGTTCATCTTGGCAGTTGAGCAAAGTAAGTTTTTGAGGGTGTTTACGGCAACGTTTCAGGAGGGCATTGTCTATCATATTGGCCTGGAGGTAATCTACAGGATCTCATCTTCTGTGAAAACAAAAAGAACCTCTTTTCCAAAGTATCATATCCTTAGACCCAAATTTTGAAGTCAAGATAGCTTTATAATATATATGCTGGTTTATCTTGGCAACCCATATATGAAACGTCTCTCTGCATTTAGCTTTTTTGCAGTCAAAAATTTTAAAGAAAACACGATGTATATAATCCAGACTCTCTGTGATTTTTTTTTATTTTATATTTTTTATTTATTTATTTATTTATTTTGGGGGGGGGTTTTCGAGACAGGGTTTCTCTGTGGTTTTGGAGCCTGTCCTGGAACTAGCTCTTGTAGACCAGGCTGGTCTCGAACTCAAAGAGATCCGCCTGCCTCTGCCTCCCGAGTGCTGGGATTAAAGTGTGGCTTGTTTTTTAATTTATGACTATCTGTACTTTGTCTCTTTAAATACTTTACCTTTTTTTAAAGCATTAACTTTATTTTATGAGTCTCTATACTATTCATCTTTTTTTCCCAAGCATATGTACATTTATTTAACAGTGTGACCATTATAGGTCTTTTATGTCTGAATCTGTCCTATTATGGATCTGTTATTCTTTACTGTCCAAGAACGGTTTTGTTTGGCAGTTTTAAATCACTAAGTGCTTAAAAATCTAAGCTGCAACATTCCTAGGTCAAAAACAGGTACTGTGGGTTTGTATTGCTCAGTCCAGCATGTCAGAGCCACTTGTGCCTACAAGTCATGCACATTGCACCATTAGTATGGCAGAGCTGCTTGTGCCTCTGAGTCACTTGTGCCTCTGAGTAGCTACACACAATGTCCCCCTTTTCAGCACACAGCGAGTCCAGTTGCCATCAAGCAAACCATAGTACTTTAGTCACAAACCCCATTTAAATTCTTTGTCTCCCACAAGAGACAGAGGTCATGCTGGCAGCACAGCCCAAAAACTGGTATTTAAAAATAGCCACTTTCTAGTAAACCTGATCCTGCTGCCTACTCAGGCAGGAAGACCTAAGCCATGGGCATGGTCTCAGCTACTTACTCCCAACCCTGAGTGGGTAAACAAACATCCAAGCTCACAAATGCTCCATAGTCAGAGATTACACTGGTGGCAGAGACAGGAAGCCTCATTTTAAAACGGTGTGGCTTTTTTTGTTGTTGTTGAGTCAGAAAAATCTCTCTGCAGCACACTGCCAGCAATCAGCAAAAAGCTGTGTTAAACTCTCTCTCCTTTTTAAGCTTTCTCAGGTTTTTAAGTGTATTTAGCCCCACATTGGGTGCCAATCTGTAGTAGGAGGCATGGCCCACATCCCTTTGCCCAACTAGCTCAACCTCTGAAATAACCACAAAAAATTGTATTAATTAAATTATTTCCTGGCCCATTATATCTAGCCTCTTCTTGGCCATCTCTCACATCTTGATTTAACCCATTTCCATTAATGTGCATCATCACTTGACTGTGGCTTACCAGCATGAGTCTAACCAGCGTCCATCTCGGGCAGGAGAATCATGACATCTGCCACACTGCCCTTCTTCCCAGCATTCTGTTCAGTCTACCCAATCTATCTAAGTCTGCCCTATCAAAAGACCAAGACAGTTTCTTTAGTCAACCAATAAAAGCAATGCATAGTCACAAGGACCTTCCACACCACTTCATCACTTGTATGCATCTGTCCTTGGATGTACAGAAGACACCAAAGAGGAAGGGAAACTTTACAATATAGTTAATCACTAACAGATCTGTAAACCAGCAACATAAACTCTTAGACTGCTCAGTTAAGTCAAGAATATATTTTATAACAATTAATGACATGAAATTATGTTGATGATTCTTCTATCTACAAATAGGACACTGTGAAAACTGAGTCTGAAAAACCTTCTTTGGAAACATGGAAATTTATTAATATTTGACTCCTCTTGTCATGTACTTTGGAGTATAAATCTTACATCTAGTGCTCTCAGCTTCCTCAATCTTCTCCCTCTGAGGGTCCACATCTGCTTTATAATTGTAAAGGAAGTATAAGAACTGTGGTGCTTGGATCTCTGAGCAAATCATTTAAGAAAGATTTGAAAAAGAGTTAAAGGTCTGTTTGAAATAAGTGTCAATCACAACAATTATCAGACTCAGGCATCAGCCTGGCTGGATTAATTTTCAGTTACTGAGACATTCTCTAGTCCTCCTATGACTGTGAGCTGTCAAAGCCATGATGTTCAAAGTCTCACCTTCCTGTGAGTCAGAAAAAACATACCACACAAAAGTATGTGGACCTGATGGTGGAAAAGCAGGGCAGAAAAGATGCAACTGCTTTCTAGGAGCAATCTGTCTCCTGTCTATAGCTCCCAGATGTTCGACCTATTGGATGAACTTACCAATACCCAGCTTCTTTCTTGCCATTTTTACAGAACTCATAGAATACCATTCTTAGTTATGAGTTATGACAATATCAAAGGTGAAAAAATTTCAAGAAACATCTGACCATGCCTTGATCAGTTCTCAGGTATCATTATATTTACACTGAAGAAAATAACATGTTTCCAATGCTTATCTGTTCTTTCATAGTGACATAGTCTATAGGATCCCATCATACCAGTGAGGGATCATCAGTTTTTCCAGGTCCTTGTATGATACAACTTGAGTTTACCTGAGTTTCAGATAAAGAATCTGTCTTGGATTTTACAACAGGGATTACCCATCATGTTTGCTGAGAGGTAATGTAAATAAACTGTAGTAAGGAGCCTGCAGGAAAGAAACTGGATGGGCATGTTAAAAGAAAATTCTTTATTCCCTTTAAATTAGGGAATTACATGAGTAAAATCAACAAATAAATATTAATGAAGAAAACAAAAGACATGCTCTCTGCTGAGTAGATTAGTGACTGCCTGAAGTGAGGTGACACTGGTTGTATTGTCCTCACAGTCTCAATGATGGAGTCTCAGACACATTTTATTACCAGTTCCATACCTGTGTCTGGTCTGCACATATTTTTGATGATGAAGTTGAGAGTGAAGAGCACAGTGTTCTTGAATATTTGACCCTGCCTTATTTCCTTGTTGGCTCTAACTTGAATTCCAGTGCTCTCACCAAGGTAACTACTGAGACTGCTCTGAGTCTTGTACTTCACAATTTCCAGAGCCTTTGACCCTTTCAGGTTATGACACCAGAACCCATACAAAATCACTTTCTCCTTTTGTGATGCTCTACATTTTATTCTGATCAGAGGATGACATATTTATAAAAGTAACCAATAATAAGGACATGGGCATAGTTCTGTCATTTTATTTCTTCCACACAAGAATCTTTGTGTGAGATCTGTACTCTTAGTTGTCAAACCACAAAAAGCTTGGTGTGGCAGCCAACATCTCTGGACTGTGGAGATAGTGTTATCTATGTGGAACACTGGCTAACCAATACAGCCAGTTGGTTTGATCTGGTGCCCGTGAAATATTTCTCTTGAAAATATGGTGTAGGCTGATTGAAATAAAACATTTCATATGAACATGTGTCCAATTATACTCATACATACATGCACATGAACTAAAACACACACAAACATACCCATAGAGAGAGACACATTGACAGACACAATTCCAATTCTCAAAACACACACACACACAGACACACACACAGAGAGAGAGAGAGAGAGAGAGAGAGAGAGAGAGAGAGAGAGAGAGAGGGAGAGGGAGGGAGAGGGAGAGGGAGAGGGAGAGGGAGAGAGAGAGAGAGAGAGAGAGAGAGAGAGAGAGGTAAAATCGGAGGGAGTAAGAGAGGAAGAGTGTAAGAGAGAAATATAATGAAAAAATCATAGCACACCACAATGGAAAACAGAAATTTGAATAAAAAAAATTTTGACACTTCAAGGATTAGTACACACTCTACCTGTAGAGAGAATCCTGAGTGTGATTTGGGGAGTCAGTCAAGATACAAAGGAGTCCAAACTTTTATGCATCTCTGGACAGTCTCTTACCTGACCTAGATCTCTGGGTGAACTCCCCAACCCTGCTGGTCATAAGTACTCTGTGGGGATGATTGTGTCTGATCTCACAGTAACTTTGAATCACTGTGAATCTGTTGCAGTAATACATGGCTGTGTCCTCAGGCCTCAGACTGCTCATTTCCAGGTACAGGGTGTTCTTGGCATTGTCTCTGCAGATGGTGAACCAGCCTTTCATAGCACTGGCATATTTGATGCAGTTACTACCACCAGTACTAATATGTGTGACCCATTCCAGTCCTGACATACCTAGCTCATTTGGTAATTACTGAAGGAAGTTGAATCCAAGGGCTGGGCAGAAAAGTTTTTGGAACTTTCCAGACCTCCTTACCTTCCAACTCCACCAGCTGTTCTGCAAACTGGCCACCTGGAAACACAGAGAATGCTGGTCAGAAGACTATCAATGAAGCTATTTTTTCTTTCTCATGTCCACACAACACACAGACAGCATCTCTTCTCCATTAATTACCATTTAAAATAACAACATGGAAATCTCAAATAAGCCACAACTCTATGTGGAGTGATCGTTGAATGGGATGATCTGAGAATCCAGGACTGGACTCCTCTGCCAGAGCTGCAGGGTCATGGCAGGGCTGTTTTTCATGGGCACAGAGAAGCCTTATTTGTATATCTTCCTCCTGTAGCAAGCTCTGGAGTTGGACACTTTTGGGAAGGCAATGCTCAGAGCAGATATAAGGCATCAAAGACATTGATGACCATTACAGAAACTGACGTAGTAAAGAACCTCCACATACACCTTTTCCTTGCTAAAGGATTCACCACACTTCACTTGGTTCTCTTTCACGGATGAGATTAGAAGATCTTGTGCTTCCACACTGTTTTATCTCCTTAGCACATCAATGTAATTTAAAAGATCCCCAAACTGTTGTTTCTATACAGATGCTCTGTCTTCTTCACTGTCTGGACTAGACATGGTTTCTCCATAATGTGGATCTTGGACAGGGTCATGCCAGTCTGGAGAGGTTAGAAGAGCTTCTTCTTTGAGTCAGGGGCACTTGGAATTTTCTGTGTTTTACATATTTATGTGACAATGCTCTCCTCAGGCCATAGAATTCTACAAGTGAGAGAGCCCTTGTCACTTCTACTCTACTTTTGGTCATGGGTTGACCACATTGATGGAGGAAGGTCATTGGTTAAAAATAAAGAAACTTCTTGGCCCTCATAGGTTAGAACATAGGTGGGTGGAGTAAACAGAACAGAATGCTGGGAGGAAGAGGAAGTGAGTTCAGATGCAGGGCAGCTCCTCTGAGAGACAGCCACCATGCTTTCCTCTCCAGAGCAGATGCAATGAAGCTCTGACCCAGGATGGATGTAGGCTAGAATCTTCCTGGTAAGCGCACCTTGGAGTGCTACACACATGAACAGAAATGGGCCAAGCAGTGTATAAATGAATAGAGTTTGTGTGTTGTTATTTTGGGGCATAAGCTAGCCAGGCTACCAGGAGCTGGGGTGGCAGGAACACAGCCCGCAACTCCCACTACAGAATGGCCCCCAACGTGTGGACAACTGAAACCACAGAAAGCCTGAGAAAGCTTGGGAAAGAAGAGAGTAAAGCATGTTTTCTTGGTAGCAGCAATTTCTTGGGTCTGCTCTGCTTGCTAGAGGCAAGCAGTGCTCTCATCTAAGAGAGGCTTTCTGACTCTGCTTTAGCTGCAAAATACTGCAGCTCATTAAGAGGTCCTGCCACAAAACACTTAAATGGTATTGATAAAAGCTGACTGCATGCTTGTTTGTTTTCAGCCATAGCAGGACAAAAGTTGTGCTGTTTTAAAATGCTGGCATTCTGGTCTGTCCTGCCAGGGCAACTCTGACTCTTTGAGGCAAGAGGTCAGCTACAGAGAGAGCATTTGAGTGCTGGCAAGGACCTTGAAAACCACAGAGTTGTGGTGATAAACATGGCTACAGCTGGTACCTCAGCCATGAGGCTGGAAAGCTAAGGAATGGGCTGAATCCAGCCGTCAAAGCCATGGCTTTCATCCTACTGATATTGCTTGGTAAATTAAAGACTCATGTGGTCAGAAAAAGAGAGATATACAGTAAAGAGAGATTCAAAGACAAAGAAAACTTTAAATGATTTACAGTGTGTTTAAAAATATACGCAGGCTGAAAGTTAAAGTTCTTAAAAGTAAAAAAAAAAACAAAAACAAAAATAAGAAAGTAGTTGGGTGTGGTAGTACACACCTTTAATCCCAACACTTCGGAGGCAGAGGGAGATTGACCTCTGTGACATCAAGGTGTGGAAGTACACACCTTTAATCCCAATTCCTGGGAGGCAGAGACAGATGGATCTCTGAGAGTTCAAGGACAGCCTGGTCTAAAGAGTTATTCCAGGACGAAGATATACAGAAAATATAAAATAAAAGTAAAAGTAAACGAAACAGAGGTTAAAATAAAGCTGCACAAAGATGGAAAATACAATGAAAATCTTGATACTATATGCTATTATGCTCTGTTTGAATTGTTTGAATGCTGAGGAAGGAGCAACAGATGCTAAAAGATATTTGTTTATAAATGTTGCTGAACTAATCCAAGATAGATATTTTCAAAATACCTTGACTTCAGAATTTGGATCTAAGGATATGATACTTTGGAAAAGAGATTCTTTTTTTTTTTTTTTTTTTCACAGAGAATGAGACTCTATGGATTGCTTCTTCGATCCCAATATGGTATGATAGACCACGCCCTCCTGAAGGGTTGCTGTGAACACCCTTAAAAAATTGCTTCACTCAACTGCCAACTGAGATGAACCTAGCAGACAGGTTATCCCATAAAAGACCCGAATAACAGCGCCCCCATTCAGCAGGAAGCAGTTTGGAGAGAAAAAACTGTGCCCATGTTCCCATATATTGTTTATAAATGTTCTTTTACATTTAAAGGGGGAGTGATATAGGTATGAATAATTTGCATTGCTATAGATTTTAAGGTCAATTTTGTTATAGGTATATGTATTTCTGACCTTGATTAAGGTATTGTGATTGTGTAGTTCATTTAAAAATGTAATGTATATAGGTTGTTAATGGATAATTATCAATAATAGTCAAGCTTGTAGTCATGTGAGTTAGATTTTCTAGATGTACATAGCTATATTTTAGATAGGCATTCTTCATATCTTTCAAAGATTATAAAATATGGCATTTTAAGTGTTTTAATAACTTAGGGTTTTTCATGACAATGAGACACGTCTGCTCCTGGCAGCACCAATCTACTTCAAGAAGAAAGAAGATGGGCATCGAAGAGGCACTTTATGGAGTTTGATAGCCATTTGGGCAAGAAACTGCTCTTGCCTGGACTATTGTATAAACTGGACACAGAGAACCCGCAGAGAGAGGACTACTGAACTTGCCTAAAGGTGAGATGATCTTTCGGGGTTCCTGATTCATGAAAGAGTCTGTGAGATATTCTGCAGGACACAGCAGATAGTGACTGAACTGCGTTTGAAATTTCCTGCTTCATGGAAATGTCTGCTGGAAACTATGGGCCTGTAGGCCAAAGATGGATGCCCCAACGGTACAGAAAAACTGTGGGTGACTGTCAAGGCAGCGAGATGTCTCTGTCATTTCTAGAGTTTGAAAGTTTCTTATTTTTTGTTTGCTTGGGTAATATTGTATCCTTCTCGAGTCTTTGATGGAGTTGAAGAATAGATATTTAGTTATAGTTATAGTTTTCCTTAGTTATGATAAAGATAAAATAGATGTAAATATTGTAATTTTTACTTGATAACTGTTTTGTTATATGTAATTTTGCTATGTTAAAGTTAAAGCCTTCCTTTTTTTTTGTTTAAACAGAAAAAGGGGAAATGATGGAGGAAGGTCATTGGTTAAAACTAAAGAAACTGCTTGGCCCTCATAGGTTTGAACATAGGTGGGTGGAGTAAACAGAACAGAATGCTGGGAGGAAGAGGAAGTGAGTTCAGATGCAGGGCAGCTCCTCTGAGAGACAGCCGCTATGCTCTCCTCTCCAGAGCAGATGCGATGAAGCTCTGACCCAGGATGGACGTAGGCTAGAATCTTCCTGGTAAGCGCACCTTGGGGTGCTACACACATGAGCAGAAATGGGCCAAGCAGTGTTTAAGTGAATAGAGTTTGTGTGTTGTTATTTTGGGGCATAAGCTAGCCAGGCTACCAGGAGCTGGGGCGGCAGGAACACAGACCGCAGCTCCCACTACACCACATCAATAGAAAAGAGACTGAGACAATTTAAATTTTTCTGATAAATGGATAGATATGCAGATGGTGATAGTCTGTACGACTGCAACCAGAGTTATATACCTAGTTACAGTTTTAGATGCATCCATACATCTCAACACACACACACACACACACATGCACACATGTACACACACACTAACAATCCCAATTACACACGCACACAGTCCCAATTACAGACAGTAACAAATCCAATTACTCCACAAGTAGTCATACTTACCAATACAATCACAATTTCAAACACTCACTCACTGTAGTAAGAATGGAGCGGTGGGGCTGCTTCCTGCCACCTAGCTATCTTTACCCAAAATAATTACACGGAAACTGTATTCTTTTAAATATTGTCTGGCCCATTAGTTTTAGCCTCTTATTGGCTAGCTCTTACATATTTTCTAACCCATTTCTAATATTCTGTGTAGCACCATGAGCTGGCTTACCAGGAAAGATCTAAAACTGCGTCTGTCTGGAGTGGGAGAATCATGGCGACTGCCTGACTCGGCTTCTTTCTCCCAGAATTCTGTTCTGTCTACTCTGCCTACCTAATTTTCTCTCCTATTAAAGGGCCAAGGCAGTCTCTTTATTCAATCACTGAAATTAACACAAAACAGAAGACTCTCCCCCATCAACTTACAAGCACATACGCCATCACATCCACATGTAGAAACACATATTCAGAGGCAGAGGGGCTGAATTTCTTTCTTCTTATCTTTTTATATGACCACTCTTGTTGGTTTGAACTCACTATACAGACCAAGCTGATTTTTAACCATGAAAAATTCTCTTGCTACTGTCTCCCTAGTGACAAGATTAAAATACGCACTATAATTACTGACCATCTTATGGAGATTTTGCAAAAACTTGAAACATATTTTCATAGAAAATATTCTGATCATTATTTCTCTCCCTCATCTTTTCCCAGTTCCTTCCTCTTTCCCATATTGCCCAACTCTAAAACAAGTAGATTTTTGTGGTGATTTAAGGCATTCAATTTTTATTGATTTTTATTGAGCTCTACATTTTTCTCTGAGCATTCTTTTTTATATAGATAATAAATAGTTTAAATGCATAATTGATGGAAACACAGTTTGTTCCAATACTGAGGGGACTTCAGAGGTGAGTGAACATCCATGTGTCAGGACATCCCACTCTGTAGGACCTCCACTGTGGGATGAAAACCTGGTCACATTCCCCAACTCCTTTGACTTTTCTAACCAGCCAGTAGAAGAGTTCTGCAGGAGAGTTTCCTGCAGCTAGGCTTTCCCAAAACAAAAACTCATCCACCCAAACCTCCAAGCTACTAGCCCCACCCTGTCCCCAAACTTGCCTATCCTTCAGCAACCTCTGTGGAACTCTGAAACACAGTTTGCTCCAATACTGAGGGGACTAAGAGGTGAGTGAATAGCCATGTGACAGAATACCCCACTCTCTAGGCGCTCCACAATGGGGCAAAACTGGTGACCCTCTCCCAACTTTCTAGGGTTTTCTAGTCAGCCAATAGAAGCGTTTCCTGCATGTAGGCTCTCCCAACACCCTACACCATCCTCTATACCCTCCAAGCTACTAGACCCACCTCACCTCCAAACTCACCTATCCTCCTGCAACCTGAGTGGAACTCTGAAACAAGCTTGATCCAATACTGAGAGGACTAAGAGGTGAATAAACAGCCACATGGCAGGAAACCCCACTCTAGGAAATCCACAGTGGGCTAAATTCCGGGCCACTGCCCCAACTCTCTTGGCTTTTCTAGCCAGCAAGCTGGAGTGTTTCCTGCAGGTAGGGTCCTCTAACACCAACCCCATCCACTGGACCCTCCAGATTACTAGGCCCACCCTATCCCCAAATTTGCCTATCCTTCTGCAACCTCAGTTGAACTCTGAAACACAGCTTGTTCCAAAACTGAGAGGACTTAAGAAGTGAGTGAACAGCCACATGGCAGGACACACCACTCTCTAATCTCACCACAGTGGGGGAAAAACCTTGGCCCCTTTCCCCCTCCATTAGATTTTCTAGCCAGCCAGTAGAAGAGTTTCCTGCAGGTAGACTCCCCCATTACCCAAGACCATACACTGGACCCTGTAAACTACTAGCCCCATCATGAACCTCTAAACTTGTCTATCTCCTGCAACCTCAGAGGAACTCTGAAACACAGCTTGCAACAAGAGAGAAAGCACTAAGAACTTGCTACAATACTGAGGGGACCAAGAGCTTGCCATGCTACTGAGGGGAACAAGAGCTTGCTACAGCATTGAGGGAACCAAAAGAGAGAACCAGGAGAGAAGTCTTAGAGAAACCTCAGAGGCTTACTAAGACATAGACATTAAAACTACAGAGCAAACCAAAAAAATAAAAAATTTCAGACAGCCAAAGAAAGGATTGAAGCAAGGTGCAAAGACATCATTGGCCACAACTGAAGGAAGAAATAGGTAGGCACCAATGCAAGAATTCATCCAACAACCTAAAAAGTAACATGGTAACACCAGAACCCAGAAGGCACACAACAGAAAGACTTAATCATCACAATTGAGAAGAAGCAGAAGAAAATGACTTTAAATGTAACTTTATGAAAATGATGGGGGCCTTTAAAGAAGAAATTAAAAAAAAACCTCCCTTAAAGAAATGGAGGAGTAAAAAAACAAAAAATGAAAGAAATGAATAAATCCCTTAAAATATCAAAGAAAACCAAGAAAAAAAAACAATTAAACAGGTAGAGGAAACAGTTCAAGACTTGAAGACTGAAATAGAGGTAATAAAAAAAAAGCATGGGTTGAAACTGGACTCTCTGAGCATGGCGGACAATGAAGGCTGATGAGAAGCCAAGGACAACGGCACTAGGTTTCAATCCTAATACATGAACTGGCTTTGTGGGAGCTTAGCCTGTTTAGAAGCTCACCTTCCTGGACCTAGATAGAAGACCTTCGTCTTCCTGCAGGGCAGAGAATTTGGACTGCTCTTCAGTATCCAGAGGGAGGGGGAATGGTGTGGGGGGAGGAGAAGAGGAGTGGGGATAGGGGAAGGGGGGAGGGGGCAATATTTGGGAGGAGGGGAGGGAAATGGGAAATGGAGAGCAGGTGGAAATTTTAATTAAAAAAGAATAAAAAAAATTAAAAAAAAAGCAAAAACAAAGGAAAAATTGGATATGGAAAATCTGGATAAATGCACAGGAACTACAGAGACAAGTATAACCAACAGAATACAAGAGATGGAAAGACTCTCAGATGTTGAAGATACTATAGAGGAAATAGGCTCATTGATTAAAGAAAGCATTAAATTCAACAAATACTTAAC
Source organism: Chionomys nivalis (assembly GCF_950005125.1). Taxonomy (NCBI): domain Eukaryota; kingdom Metazoa; phylum Chordata; class Mammalia; order Rodentia; family Cricetidae; genus Chionomys; species Chionomys nivalis. The sequence continues at coordinate 11,553,213 of NC_080095.1, read as the reverse complement.
ACAAAATATCCAGGAAATCTGGTACACCATGGAAAGACTAAACCTAAAAGTAATAGGGATAGAACAAGTATAATAAAATAATATAAAACATATAAGTATATAAATATATAAAGTATATAAAATAATAGGGATAGAACTTCAGTTCAATGGCACAGAAAATATGTTAAACAAAACCATAGATGAAAAGTATCCCTTCCTAAAGAAGGATATCCCTATGATGATGCAAGAAGATCAAAGAACTCAAAATACACTGAATCAAAAAACAAAACAAACAAAAAAGGAACTGTCACCTCACCATATAATAATCAAAGTGGAACATACAGAATAAGGAAAGAATATTAAGAACTACAAAGGAAAAATGAGAAGTAACAAATAAAGGTAGATGTATGAGAATTACACCTGACTTCTCAATGAGAACCATGAAAGCCTGAAGGTTCTTGTAAGATGAGATGCAGACACTAAGAGAACACGGATGCAAACCCAGACTACTATCTCCATCAATCACCATTGATGGAGAAAACAAGATATTCCATGAAAAAAACAGAATTAAACAATATGTATCCACAAACCCAACCCTACAGAAAGTACTAGAAGGAAAACACCAACTCAAGGAATCTAACTGAACCCACAAAAATACAGGCAACAGATAACCTCCCACCAGCAAAGCAAAACAAAGGGAAACACGAACACTAATATCAAAAAAATAACTGGAATTAACAACCACTGGCCATTAATATCTCTTAATATCAATAGACTCAATTCACATATAAAACCACAGGCTAAGAGAATGGATGCAAAAACAGGATTCAACTTTCTGATGTATACAAGAAACACACCTTAATATCAAGGACAGACACTACCTCATGGTAAAGGGTTGGGAAAGGGTTTTCCAATCAAATGAACCTAAGAAACAAGCAGGTGAAGCTATCCTAATATCTAACAAAATTGATTTCAAAATAAAATCAATCAGAAGAGATGGAGATGGACATTTTATACTCGAAAGAGGAACAGTCCATTAAGATGTAGTTTCAATTATGAATTTCAATGCCCTTATACAAAAGAACCCACACATGTCAAAGAAATGTTGCCAAAACTTAAATCACATATTAAACCCCATACACTAATAACAGGAGACTTCAACACTCCACTCTTGCCAATGGACAGGTCAACCAGACAGAAACTTAACAAAGAAATAAGAGCACTAACAGATGTCATGAATCAAATGAACTTAACAGACATCTACAGAACATTCCACCCAAACACAAAAGAATATACCTTCTTTTCAGTACCTCATGGAACCTTCTCTAAAATTTATCATATACTCAGTTACAAAGCAAACCTCCACAGATACAAAAAAATTTGGAGTAACCCTCTGTGACTTATCAGATCACCATAGATTAAAGTTAGAATTTAACGACAATATTACTCTCAGAAAACCTACAAACGCATGAAAATTGAACAGTGAACTACTGAACCACCACCCCTGGGTCAAGGAAGAAATAAAGAAAGAAAATAAAGACTTCCTTGAATTCAATAAAAATGAAGATACAACATATCCAAACCTATGGGACACCATGAAAACAGTACTAAGAGGAAAATTCATACACTAAGGGCCCACATTAAAAAATGTAGAAAACTCACATTAATTACTTAAAAACACACCTGAAAGCTCTATAACAAAAAAAAAAGAAACAGATGCACCCAGGAAGTGTAGAAGACAGGAATTAATCAAATAGAGGATAAAATTAACAAAATGGAAACAAAGAAAACAATACAAAGAATAAATGAAACAAAAAGCCTTTTTTTTTTGAGAACATCAAGAAGATAGACAAACCCTTATCTAAACTAGTGAAAAGGCAGAGAGAGAGAACATCCAAGTTAACAAATTAACAAAACAAAAGAAGGGGAAGAGGAGTAGAGAAAGGGAGGGGTGAGGATAACTTGAGGCAATGGGCTAATTGATTACAAGGAAGAACAAAGTTGAGAGCAAGAAAAGAGATATATTCATTGAGGGAGCCATTTTAGAGTTACCAAGAAACCTGGCTCTAGAGAAATGCCCAGGAATCTACAAGGATGACCCCATATAAGACCCTAAGCAATAGAGGAGAAAAAAAAACCCAAACTTGACTTGCCCTGTAATCAGACTAATGAATATCTTAAATATCACCATAGAACCTTCATCCAGTAATTAATGGAAACAAAGGCAGAGACCTGCATTGTATCACTGGACTGAGCTCCTAAAGTCCAGTTAAAGAGAGGGAGGTATGAGAATATGAGCAAAGAGCTCAAGACCATAATGAGTTCACCTACTGAAACAGTCTTCCTGAGCTAATGGGAGTTCACCAACTCCAGATGGACTGGGAAGGAACAAGCAAAAGACCAATCTAGTCCCTCTGAATGTGGTTGACAGTTGCATGGCTGGGACAGACTGAGGGACCACTGGCAGTGCTCCAGAATTTATCCCTACTGCATGTACTGGCTTTTGGGTAACCTATTCTCTTTGGATGATACCTTGCTCAACCTAGACGTAAATATGGCCTAGAACCTTCCCAAAGCAATGTGCCTTACCATTTCTGAGGACTGGATGGTGTGGTGTTGGAGGGCATGTGGAGAGAAGGGGAGGAGTGAAAGGAGTGGGAACTTGGTTTGGTATGTATAATGAAAAAAGATGGTTTGTTTTCTTTTTCAAAAAAAAAATAAATAAATAAAAAGGAAAAATGCATAATTGACCATACATTTTATCTTATAAAATATTCTATAATGTATATATTGTTCTTATAGTTTAAAATGCTTTTATTAATGTGTACAATATATAGCAAAAATATTCAGGACCAATGAGGTGCCTCAGCATTAAGTTTCCTGTCTCCATATATGACTGTCTCAGTTAAGTTCTTAATACGTAACTATGAAGCTGGGTGTGATGCTTTATTCTGTACTCCCAGCACTGGGGAGGTGGTGGTAGGAAACTCTCTGTGACTTGCCATCCCACCATTCTATCTGAACCTCTGAGCTCAGGTTCAGTGTGAGACCCTCTCTCAACAAATAAGGTAGATGTCAACTGAGGAACACAATCATGCTCTACTTTTCACCTCCAACATCATGGGCAAACATACATGTGACAATTAGTGTTTCCATTCGTTCAGACATTTCCCTTTTCCTGTATTGAACTTTGAAGCTCTTTAGAAGCAAGCCATGGAAGCCGCAGACCTACACTGAGTTGATTGTTATGGGAAGGAAGAAGAGAACTCTTGTGACTCACTGTATACGTGTTCTTTTTCTACCACTTTCATCTGGCCTACCTTCTCTAGGGATTGCCATTCCTACTTCTGCCACAAGCTTGCCTATTTTAAGTCTATTAATGTGAGAGATTATATTTTTATGCATATGGTTCTGATATTTTCTTTTCAAATTGGTCTTGGTACTTTAATTTAAGACCTTGCTCATGGAAAGCAAACATTATAACCCAGAGCTATAGATCTAGCCCTCCTATCTTTTAAAACATGACATTTTACTACAGAAAATAACATTTTTATTACAGCATTTGGTTATTCATTTCTAAAACAAACACCAGCCTCCCCAAATTCTTGTTGATGTCAGCATTTATGACTGTATGTTAGACAGAAAAAAAATGTATGATCAATATTCTGTGCATCAATCTCAAGAACATAGGGTATGAGGTCAAATAAAATCAAAGAAATGAGAATGAGAGAGAGGGAGAGAGAGAAAAAGAGAGAGAGAGAGAGAGAGAGGGAGGGAGAGAGGGAGGGAGGGAGAAAGAGAGATGGGGGGGCAGCTTGTGCCTTCTATCGAGAATCTGGACCACATGATGTGATGACATGATTATCTACTGTAAAGAAGATAATGCTGGAATTTAATTATTCATCTTGAATACTACACACCTGAATTAAATATAAAAATAGGAGTGGGCTGTGCCCATAAGTAACATGGTATCTGCCACACACTGAAATGCGTAAGGCAGGGGCTGCTGAGCTGAGTTCTCAACCACTAGTGTTCTGAATGTAACTTTGACCCTTAGGCATAAAGTGGAGATTGGCTGTGTTTAGAGCCTTTATAATGTGAAATGAGGCCCTGACCCTGAAGAAATCCCCCAAGTCACAGCTTCCCAGGACACTTGACACCTGAGGTGAACTCTGTAGTCAGAGGATGCTGTGGTAAACTCTGTAATGTAAACTATTAACATAGTATGAGAAAATATGCCTCCATAAAGCAAACATGCTAACTTCAAGACATTAACACAGAAAAATACGCAAATAGCAGCAGAAAGAATGATACACAACACACACATACTTAGAGACTCAGATATATGTATGCTAAAATCTTAATTTATTTGAAAACATTCCTTTTCAGTCTATGTCACTCATTCTACTTAAAAAAAAATCTACCTCATTAACAATATACCTTAGCCGGGCGGTGTTGGTGCACGCCTTTAATCCCAGCACTCGGGAGGCAGAGGCAGAGGCAGGAGGATCTCTGCGAGTTCGAGGCCAGCCTGGTCTACAAGAGCTAGTGCCAGGACAGGAGCCAAAAGCTACAGGGAAACCCTGTCTTAAAAATCCAAACAAAACAAAACAAAACAAAACAAACAAAACAAAAAATCCAATATACCTTGATAACGTTAATGTATCTTAATACCCTTGCTGCATCTTACACCAGATGACCCCATGTTCCCTGAGCTTTATACTGTCCTGAGGAATCAAACCTCAGATGAGTGATAGAAAAGAGTTGTTTCTGAGAAGAACAATGAGCCTGTTCTTTTTATGAGAAAAAAAGTGTCCTAACCATTAACAAGGAGTAGTGATTATTCAGATACAGTATGTATTTATCAAAGTGAGGAATACAAACTTGAAATGGTACTTTTTCTATCAAAGTTTCTTGTATACTACACCATAACTCTCCCATTAAGCTAACTTCCAGCAAGGAATGAGAAACTTTTAAATAAATGTTTTATTTTTAATGAAGTATATATGTTTCTGTGTAGTTGGTGTAGTGATTGTGGAGAAAAACAAGAGGTCCCAGGGTCCTCTGGACTCACATGTCGTTTTGAGCTGCCCTGAATCCAGGATTTACATTATTTAGGTGTTTTAGCTTTTCCCCAATCTTATGGTGATCACCACAGAATCACTCCTACCTTGTGTGATGATTTGCGTTTTGTTGATTTCAGAGCATATCCTAAATTTAGAATACAACTTTAATGGAGCTGTGAAAATAGCTCTGTGCTTCAAGTTCTTGCCATAGCAGAACCATTGACTGGGATCTAAACTATGAATTCAGGTCTCCGAGACTGCAAAACAAACAGTTATCTTATCTGAGGGATGTCGGGATGGAATTATCACTGGGGCTCACTGGTTCACCAGTATAGCCATTTGTGAGATCCAAGACAGGTGATAGAAGTTGTCTTTATAAATATTTTGTAGATGGAGGGCCCTTGAGAGTCTGTGCTTTTTATTTGGGGACTCCTCAATAAAGAGGGACCAGGAATAGAAATACAAGTAGTGGTTGGACAGGGGATGAGAATTTGGAATTCTTTAGAATTAAGGGTGCTTAGGAGAAGCAGATAACGCTGGGAACCTTTGTTAGCAGTAAAAACATTAACAAATCATAAACAGAAACTCACTTTTCATAGAAATCAGATACTATGGAAAGGGCTGGTGACAGTTGGAGGCAGTAATGAAGCTTATACCAGTATGGATGTGCACACTAGTGGCTGAGAGTTTTGAACATCAAGGGCATGCAAATATGCCTACAGAGGAATAATACCTTGAAAATTAGGGTGCATACTGATTTTTAACAAGATGCAAATATTAGAACCTTTTACAAATGATAACCAAGTGTAATCTTCTAAGTTTCCTTGGTTTAGAAGAAGCAAATATTGTATATTTCATTTTCAAATCTACCCTTGGAAAGTGTATTTTACAGAGAAGCTGCAGTTTCTCCATCACATATTCAAAACAAAGAGAATGAATTAAAAATATTCAAAATTCCAAAGCTTTACATTAAAATTTAAGTCAACAAGTGTCACAATTACAGACTCCTTTTGAATTATTATTTCACACACACACACACACACAAAGAGAGAGACAGAGACAGAGAGAACACCACAGGATATATTAAATTATATGCCATTCTTTCTGTTAATCAGAAACAATTGACTAACTTAGAGAGTATGTAAAAAAAATTGATCTCATGTTTGCACACATAGAAGGTTGAATATAATAAGACAAAGGGAAGGGGCCTCAGGATATGCTTTGCTGAAAGAACAAATCACAGGTTGTGATATTAAAATTCGAGGTCATGAAGCCTTAGCCTCTGAGGTGAATCTTACTTTTGGTTCTCAGAAATCCCTTTTTATCCTTAGTGCCCTCTGCTGGTCCCAGATGTCTCTACAAGGAGGTATTTTTTTGTGTAGGCTCAAATTGGAGTTTCCTCACTGTGTCTCTGGCACAGTAATATATGGCTGTGTCTTCAGTGTGTAGACTGTTCAGTTTTAAGAAGACTTCACTCTTGGAGTTGTCCTTACTGATGGTGATTCGAGATTGGAGAGCTGAACTGTATCTTGTGTTTCCATTACTCCATATTACTCCCATCCACTCCAGACCCTTTCCTGGAGGTTGTCGAAACCAGTGTATTTCATAACTGGTTAGTGAGAATCCAGAGACAGTGCAGGTGAGAGACAGGGTCTGTGAGGGTTGCACCAGGCCGGGTCCTGTCTCCTTCAACTGTACCTGGAAAAAGACACCTGGAGACAAGCAACATCATGATCAGTCATACATTACATAGATGACATGCCTGGGTCCCTCTCCTGAAACCCTGAAACACTTACAACTTGGAAATGTCACCAGGCAGAGGAGCAGCACCAGGATAGCCATGCTTTGCTGGAGCTCCAGTGAGAAGGAGATGGGGCCTCTCAGATAGGCCTGGGCTTTTATAGTGAGTCTGAGGGCTGCTTTGCATTGGCACATGCTCCTGAGGGGATAAAAGAAAGCACAGGTCTTGGTTTCCACTTCCCTCAGGTGAATGAGATTTGTCTTATGTTTCTTAGAGGATGAATATGGGAACTCAGGAACATTTTCTTGTTATTGTTTGTATTTCCAAACCCTGACAAATGGGAATTAGTATGAATCACACTGTGTAGGAGTGTTTACACTGAGTCCACATTTATGCAGTGCAGGAAGAGCAGTGTACCATAACCTAAATGCAGTTGTATATCTCTATAAATTGCAGCACTAAATTTAGTATGGGATTGGACCTCTTAGTTATCATTAACCCTACATTAAGGAACGACTTAAAATTTACTCACTTGGTGTCAGTGAAATCATTCTTATTCTCATCACTTGTCTAGAAGATAACTTGTGAAGATAAAGCTCACTAACATTATTACGTGTGATTTTAAGTGTTTATCTGAGAGGATACCCAAGAGACTTATTTGGTTCCTACCTCATGTGACTCAACCTATTCACTTTCTCATTTTGGAACATAGTATCAAGGGACTGGTTTTAGTACCTCTTGACATATGTCAGTCTACCTTTCTCTATGTACTTTTATCTTTCTTTTTAGCCAGTAATACCGAAAAAAACATGTTCCTTTATATAAGTATTGCATTATAAGGGATGTGAAATTTGGCTGTCAATACAAGTTCAGGAAGCACAGTAGTATGCCACTAGTCTTGAGAGTTGTGTTAATGAAAGTGAAAAATAGGGAAGGGAAGCTGAATCATCACAAAAAGTGAAGAACTAGGCAGATATGAATATGGGAACCCTATGCCTTGAGTTGTAGATCACAATAGAGAACAAGAGTGTGTAGAGCTTTCATCCTTGCTTTGGTAATACAAACCATAGGGGAAATAAAGTACAGAGCTGGACCCACACTGATCAATCAGCATTCAGAGAATGTCTGCCTATTACTTGGTATTGGAGATCTCACATTTTAAATTCCTTATTTGTGTGTGCATAATCTTTTGACTAGAGTGGCCATGGTAGAGACAGCTCTTAACAGTTAGGGATTCAGCCATCTTGTGCAAGCTCTGATGGTTACTTCCACTATGAGTACTGTGTTTCACATATTCTTTGATCTAGATGTTAGAATATTTTTCAGATATTATTCTCAACATGTTTCATCGTGGGTTTATCTAATATTTTCATTATGTTAACAAAAATTTGGGAAGAAGTATTACATAAACAAATGTGCATCTCTTGTACTGTATTGGTGAATTTGGCCTTTGGTTGCTTCAGAGATAGTTTGTGTCTGCACTTTCTTTTTTTTTTCTTTTTTCTTTTTCTTCTTCTTATTATTATTACAGATTTTTCACCTCCTCCCCTCCTCCCATTTCCCTCCTCCTCCCCCATTCTCCTTCCCCCTCCCTATCCATTCCAAAGAGTGGTCAGGGTTCTCTGGTCTGTGGGAAGTCCAAGGTCCTTTCCCCTCTATCCAGGTCTAGGAAGTTGAGGATCCAAACAGACTAGGTTCCCACAAAGCCAGTACATGGAGTAGAATCACAACCCAGTGCATTTGTCCTTGGCTTCTCAGTCAGCCCTCCATGTTAGCCACATTCAGAGAGTCTGGTTTGATCAGATTCTCCATCTGTCCCTGTCCAGTTGGCCTTGGTGAGTTCCCATTAGATTGGTCTCACCTTCACAGTGAATGGGTGCACCCCTCGCCACCCTGACTTCCTTGCTCATGTTCTCCCTTCATATGCTCCCTCCTTCTTAACCTTTATTTGTAAAAGTTAAGAACTCATGATAAATCCACCTATTACATATAAATTATATTCTACTTGATAGGTAAATTCTTATCCATAAGTCTTTTATCAGTTATTTGTTTACTTATGTCTGGTGGACACATGGAGACTCATTTAATGGATTATATTATAATGTTAGTTCCAGCTTGTACATTTGTGGTGTGGTTAGAATTCCATGAATATAATACAAGCTACAGTCATCAGGGAAAAAGGGCCTTCATTTGTAAAAATCTCCACCACTAGGTTGTTCTTTAAGAATGAATGCAGGGTCATTTTCATCAGTAATGATTGATGAGGGAGGGTTTAGACACACAGGTTGGTGCCATCTATGGGAAGTTGTTCCTGATTTATATAAGCAAGCATGGTGACCAACCAGGGAGTGCAGGCTAATAAACAGGGTTCTTTATGGTTTTCTATTCAGCTCCCACCTTCAGGTTATGCTATGATTTCGTGTACTGATATACCTACATGATGGATAATAAGATTTGGTTCATGCCTGCATCTTCCAGATCTTTGCCTAATGGTTGAACCTATGCACGCACAGCCCTCTCCTTGCTATTTCTCCAGAACTCACAGGATGTGAATGTATTACAGCCACAGCTATTCCATCATTACAGGCAACAATGTTCATGATTTTGGACATGAAAAGTCAAGATCATTTCATAGGTGACATCATGCTTTGATTGAAGAAACAAAATCACTTGACTTCCAATGCCCACCTACTCCTTCATAATGAAACTCTATATGATTCCAGCATGCTATTCAGAATACTGCTTTCTTCCAACTTTTGTAACATGAATACATCTGAGCTCTAGATAAATATCCTCAGTTCAGAGTTAGCCAGAGGTGTTATACACCATAATTTTTGAAAAACAGTGTAAATAAGACTCTTAGAAACTTGTAGGAAAGAAAACTCATTGCACCCATTATATTCTGCTGAAATTCCACAAGATGAACTTTAACACACATACAGGAAAGAAGCAAATAAATCATGTTATGTATGAGTGGGTTAGGAGTTATTTTAAACTAACTGAAGCTCAGTGAGTGTCACTAGATACATTGAACTCACAATCTCAGTGCTGGAGCCTCACACACTTTTTTTTTTTTTTTTTTTTACTAGAACCACAGTTGATTCAAGGCTAGGTCTGTTTCCCAGTCTGTGTGATGAAGACATACAGTCTAAAGGCAATCTGTGTTCATGGTTTACTGACACTGACTAATTTCCTTATTGGCTCTGACATTAAATAACACAGTGCTCTAACTAGGGAATATTAATGAGTCTCTGGTCATAGTCTTGGATTACACAATCTCAAGGGTTCTTTGCTTCTTCAGGATCTAATTCTGGCCCCCATATGGCCCATTCTGCCCTGTGTGATGATCTACATTTTGTTCAAATCAGAGTATATCCTACATTTAAATACCCTAAAGTGTTCTATGGAGATAGCTCTGTGATTCAAGTTTTTACCACATAAACAGAAGGAACTTTGTTTAGTTCTGTAGAACTAAACAATAATGGTATATGTGATACTCAATCAGTGAGCCAATCTCTGAGGCATGGAGACAGTATGATCACTGAGACTAATCTAGGCAATTGGTGAAATCCTTGCCCAGTGATGGAACTTATTTTAAAATTATCATATAGACTTGTGGAGAAAACCATCTCATGTCAACATATACACAAACACAAAGAAAAAGATACACAAAGAGACACAGAGATACCATGGGATAGACATACAGAGACAGAAAGACAGAAACACTATAATAAATAACAAATACATAGACACAGATCTCAACAAAAATACCTGAAATTTGAATAAACCAACCTTTGGAAACTTCAAGAAGTAAAACACACTACCTCTAGAGAGAATCCCTGAATGTGATATGGATTCACAGCCAGAACACAGAGGAATCCAACTCTGTATTCCCAGAACTCTCTGTGTTCTCAGCACTCTCTTCTTCTCCTAATTTGCTACAGGGAGGTTTGAGTCTGAGCTCACAGTAGCATCTACCTATTGTGTCTCTTGCACAGTTATATGTGATTGTGTTCTCAGATCTAGGAATGCTCATTTCCAGGTACAGGTTGTTCTATGCATTGTCTTTGGTTCTTTAGAATAACAGCATAGTAGATATACCTACTAATAATGTTAATGCATGTGACCCACTATGGTCCCTTCCCTGAAACCTGGCAGACCCAATGCATTCCATATCTACTGAAGGTGAATCCATAATTTTTGTTTTCTATGGAAACAAAGATGTAACCTCTTCCCCAAGATGTTGTCTTGATACAGTCACTTCTACCCAAACATATTGGTCAAGATAAAAGACCCAATCCAGACTGAGGACAGGAAGATGTTTGCCCAAGAATGCAACACCTCTCTTTCATGTGATATCTAATCTACATGTTATCCTTTGGATTCACATCTCAGACAAGTGATAAAAATAAATTTTTCTTGATAAAATAAATGAAACAAGTGTCTTGGATATCAGTAACAGTATTCTAACCTTTAACAGGGGATGATAATTCAAATACAATACTTATTAATCAAAATAATGAACATGTTTTTGAAATATCACTATTTGAATCAAGGCCTTGATTCAATATAGTGCTGATTGTAGGTAAAACAGTGTTCATGGAATTCAAGAAATGGTACTAGGCATTGCAGGTGGTTATGAGCTGCCAATTGTGTTTGTCAGAAACTGGAGACGATCCTCTAAAAGAACAGTATGTTCTCTGAATCACTGAGGTGTTTTTTCACTACTTGGATGAGCAATCAAAGCCTTTCCTGTCATGTTTTATTCAATTTCAGTTCACAAAGGTCTAAATATCACATTGAGCTGAATGACCTGAGAGACATTGTTTGAGTGAAAGTCAGACATCAAGAGGATGAAAGGACTTCTTATCAATGGAACCTGAGAAAACTGACTTCAGGTTATATAACACTGAGGGAAGGTTGACCCTGATTACATATTGTAGATTGAGATGTCTAAACAGTTATATTGGGAAGATTATTCCAACAATGAACTGTATGGATATTGACCACAGTTATTATGATATTATGTACATCTATGGAGTGAGTTGATCTTCTGAGATATTCCCCCCAAACAATAACTGTGTAGGCACTCAACAGTGGACACATATGTGAGAAGATAATGTTGGACATGGTAAATAAAGTTTCAAGCACCACACAGTAGTATAAGCCCATTACTAAAAATACAGGCAGAAGAGAAATAAGTGCATTATGAACATCTCTCTGGCTAGCAGTTAGATCATACTCTAGTGCTTCATAAATATCATACTTCATAAATATCAAGTGTACAAATTTTTATTTTACATTAATAAATTATAGCACCATTTGCATATATTTAAAAATTTTAAGATGTAAACAATAATTTACTATATTTTAATTATACTACTATTACAACCATAACCATATTGTTAATTAATCACCTTTCTATTCCTGGATTTCTTCTAATCAATTATAATACTTTACAAATATCAGTAATTTTACTTTTTACCTAGTAAGAAAAAATTTGAAAAATTTCACTCAAACAAGTTTATAGTATGAATAGTTTTAAAATGATTTAAAGTGGAAATATATATACACATAATATGGGCCTACCAGGCTCTGATGAAATGTATTTTCATGTCTGCTCTAACTGAACCAGGTCAGCCAATTATTATGGGACCATCTTCTGGACCAATAGGGAACTGGTCAGATTCTTCAGTTATTTGTATAAGACCTATTTACAGAAAAATCTGTACATAATTTATAAAATAGTTATTTGCACAAGTTTGTTTATTTTACAATTGACACAAAATTGAGGGTCAGACAGAATAAAGGAAAGAACAGCAAAGGAATCTATATGCTCTTGTTGCAAATAACTGTTGTAAATAAAAATGCCCCATGTTCCCTAAAATAATCATATGAGGTAATCATGAAAGCAGCTTCAAGGCAACAATGAATATAATTTTCCTGTCTCACAGTATAATATTTTCATAGCAGTTTCCTCACTTGAAAACTTTGCAGGATGCTGATATTTGAATGCACAAATTATTGTATGGCCACATTAATTCAATAAATTATTTTACACAAATATAACCAATGTAACTTCTGTGCCCACTTTTGTTTATGGACTATTGCCATAATGAAAACAATTAAGTGAAAATTATAGGGATGTGATAATTAAAATCACAATTAATTGTAGGTGTCTGTGAGATTTGACACCTCAGGCTTCACTATAGAGTGTATAGCAGTGAGAGACAGTAGAACAATGGGATATGAAAATAATCATTGAAATGCAATAATCTATGTTAATTGAAAATGTCATTTTCTTCATATCCTCGCATAGAAGTGAGAATGCTGGGCATATGTTCTTGTATACAAAATTTTTGTGATTTGTCCAAACTCCTTTAGAGTAAAGTAACAAAACCATGTTCCCTTTTTCAAGGAACAGGGCCCATTTCTCTCCATCCCCATAGTACTATGATGTCCTTCTTTCCTGTATTAAAAGGGTCTTGAATTATTGGTTACAAACAACTTATTCCTTTGGATTTAACTTTCATTTTTATGTTGATCAAAGAAGCTTGTTCTATGCAACCTACTCTGCACACATGCATTGGCCAAGATGGAAGAACCAAAGGAGAGAATGGCGTACAGGAAAATGTCTGTTCATGGGGGCAATAAAGCTATGTGCTATCCTTAGAATCAAATTTCAGATAAGTGATAGAAATGAGTTATATTTGAGAAGAAAATTGAGACTGATCTCTTGGATGAGACAAAAAGGATAGAAGTTAAAGGTCCTAACCTTTTACTTTTTGAAATTTTCTATATGTATCAAAGCTTCATATAAAATATGGACCACCCATATAAACATTGGGTTAACTCTCAACAGTGGATGAAAAAATGAAATATTTTGTTTTTAATTACGTGTGTATGTTTCTGTGTGAGTAGTTTAGTGTGCATGGGGACAAGTAGAGACCATGGGTTCTCCAGATTTACAGGTAGGTATGACTTAACCATTATGGGTGCCAGAAAATGAAACTGTTTCCCTGCAAGAACAGTATGCTCTCTGCACCTCTGGGTTGCTTCCCAAATGCACAGATGAGCAGTGGAAACCTTCCCTTTTATGTTTGCTGCATAAACAGTTGACATACCAAACAGATCTGCATGAACATGGAGAGCCTTGTATCAAAACAGCCAGTCATCAAGAGGCCAAGATGACCACTTAATCTGTGGAACTTAAGAAGCTCACTTTAGGAATATTAAATAGGGAAGTCTGATCATAGTTTAGACAGTGTAGAGTGAGAAGATTAATCAGTTACTTGGGAAGGATTGTCCCAAATAATAAGTTATCTGGAAGTTGACCAAAGTTAATAAGAACACATCCTGTTTCAAATATAGAGTAAGTCAGTTTTAAAGTTAGACAGACCCTTACACAATAACTATTTTTTTTTTGCCTGAGGAACCACTGCTTATAAATCTGATTGGAAAGCTAATTTTTACCAAGATGCAAATGCATGAAATGGAATAAGTCAAATGCAATCATCAATTTTATCCTTTTATGGGACCTTCTTGGTGTAGAAGGAAACTATGGCTATTTCAGTTTCCAGGGTGTTGTGGGAAAATGACTTTAAATTAGGGAAGCTGTGGTTTCTCTATCACAGGTGCAAAAACAAAGAGGACAATTACAGCTCTTTTAAAGTTCTCTAGCTTATAACTGAACCTAACATGCAACAAGTGTCATAACTGCTGACTCCTTTAAAATATGTTAAGAAAATGTGTGAATATATATATATATATGTGTGTGTGTGTGTGTCTGTATGTAAAACATGCAAAGTTATATGTCATTCTGTCTAATAACAAGAAGCAGATTGTTAGCTTACAAGGCTTGTGGGGAAACTGTTTGTTATAGTATTTGAACAAATAGGAAGTTTATTAGACTATGACAGTGAAGAGACACCTCTAGAGATTTTTTTTCCAATTTGTGTTTGGAAAAGGAAAACACAGATTCAAATATTGAAACATATTCTCTTGCACCATAGTCTAGAACTTCTTATCTTATTAAGCAACCACATACTGGTCATGGGAGACCCTGTAGGTCTTCAATGCCCCCTGCTGGTCATGAATGTCTCCATAGGAAGGTTTTTGTGTAGGCTCACACTGGAGATCTCTTTCTGTGCTTTTGGCACAGTAATGCATGGCTGTGTCCTCAGTTTGCAGACCGTTCAGTTTTAAGAAAACTTGGCTATTGGAGGTGTCCCTGGTGATGGTGATTCGGGACTGGAAAGCTGGATTATAAATTGTACTTCCATCACTCCATATTACTCCCATCCACTCCAGACTCTTTCCTGGAGGCTGACTGATCCAGTGTACAGCATAGCTGGTTAATGAGAATCTAGAGACAATGCAGGTGAGCGACAGGGTCTGTGAGGGTTGCACCAGGCCAGGTCCTGTCTCCTTCAGCTGTATCTGGGACAGGGCACCTAGGGATAAGGAACAACACCATCAGTCATATAACCCATAGGTGAAAATCCAGGCTCCCTTTCCTGAAACCCTGAAGCACTTACAGCTTGGAAATGTCACCAGGCAGAGGAGCAGCACAGGACAGCCATGCTGTGTTGGAGGCTCTAGTCAGAAGGAGATGGGTCCTCTCAGCTTGGCCTTGGATTTCATCCTGAGCTTGGGGACTGCTTTGCATTGGGGGAGGTCCCAGAGAGCATAAAAGGAAGCATAGGCAATGTTTCCAATTTCTCCTCCAGGAAAATGAGATTTGCTTTGTGCTTATTAGACGTACTCAATATTCAACATCAGGAACATTGCTGTGATGCTGTCTGGATTTCCAATTCCAGAGAAACAGGAAATATTATGAGTCATACAGTACATGCCTTAGAAGCAATACATGGAAGTGTTTACATTAACTGTGTCCACATTCATTCAGTGCATCCAGAAGAGGAGACCAGGTTCTCAATGGATTTATGTATCTCTGTTTCTTTTAGTAGAGAATTTAAATGGTATCGGTACTTTTGGTGATCAGAAATCCTGTTTAAGGAACTACTTAAAATTCTGTCTCTTGGTGTCTGTGGAATTGTCTCATTCTTATAACTTCTCAGGAAATAACTTGTTAGGAAGTATCTCACACACATTTCATACACGTGATTTCACATATTTATCTTTAAGGAAATCTGTGGGACTGATTTGGGTCTCACCTTTTAGGCTCAGTTTTTACCTTCTCACTTAGGAACATCCTACCTGAACATTAGCTTTCAATCCTCATGATTTATATCAGTCTATCCATGTGCTTTTATATCTTTCTCTGTCGCTATCCTCAGCTTGTAGCCAATCACAGGTTCCTAAATATTATTATTGCTTTGGTAAGTTATGGGAAGCTCAACTACTCATAATACTTCATTAAAAGCAACGGCATGCCGCCAGGTTTGCAAGTTATGTTCACTGAAGTAATAACAAGGTAGAGAACATTAAGTGGTGACAAGAAGCGGACTGGAAGGAAGATATGAACATGGGGAACCCTGTGACTTGAATGATAGTCAAGGCATAGATAACAAGAGTTTCTAGTGTCTTTTCCTGTGTCTTGTTAATGCAAATCACCAGGGAAGAGAAGTGCAGAGCTGGAACTAATCTGTTCATTCAAGGCTCAGGAAATGTCTGTCTAACTTGGCATTAGAGATGTTACAATTTGTGTCCATTATTTCTTTATGCATGTTTTTTTCACTTTTTACTCTGAGTTGCTGTGATAGAACCTGCTTTTCATTTTAAGGAGACAGCCATCCTGTGAAACCACTGATTATCATGTGCAGATTGAGTTCAATGTTCCCTGTATTTTTTAATGTTTCAGGGTTATAAAAAGACATGATGCTTACAATGTTTCTTCTTGTTTTTTTTTATATATTTCCATTATGGTTACAATAATCTGGGAAGAAGAATCTCAGAAATAAATGCACATTTCTTATACTATATTGGGGTACTGGGTATAAATCCACTTATTCAAATATTTTTGTCCTTAGTTACTTCAGAGATATTGTCTAATATAGGTTTCCATTTCTGTGAAAAGAAACCATGATCACAGCTGTTATAAGGAAACCTTATAATTTAGGGTGCTTTCTTGCAACTCCAGAAGTTCAGACCATTCTCATCATGGTAGGAAGAATGGCAGTGTGAAGGAAAACATGATGCTGGAGGAATAGCTGAGAGTCCAACATCTTTCAAGGAACAAGCAGTCAACTGACAGATTGGACAGCATGCTGAGCATAGAAAACCTCAAAGCCTACATTCCACGGTGACACATTTCTTCCAACCATGCTGTGCCCACTCCACCAATGCCACACATCGTAAAAGTGTCACTCTCTTTGAGATTATGTGGGCCAATTCCATTCAAACTCCCACAGAGAGTTTGTGTCCATATCCCATACTCTCTTACTCCTTGGGTTTCTCTTTTTCCATGAGACTCTCAAGAAGGAAGTCACTGGGAAAACAGCATTTGCAAAGGGAATTCATTCATGGTAAAGTCACAAATTATTCATTATTATCTTCTACTGGAGAGGTGTATCCTTATTCTTAAGGGTTTATTCAGTCATTTGTTTAATTATGTAAAGTGGATAGATGGATACTCACCTAATGGGCCATGTAGAATTAACAGTACCAGCCTGTCCACTTGTGTGGTTGTTAGAATCTTTTTACATGATATAAATTAGGGTCATCATGAAAAAAGGAACCTTATTTGGAAAAAATACCTACATTATATTGGTATGCAGGCAAGACTGTGATGTCATTGTCTTGGTTAATAACTGATGTAAGAGGGCCCAGGCAGATGTAGACATTGCCATTTCATACAGAGTTCTTAAGACTTTGCAATAATTTTTTCATATAATAAAATCTGATCATTAATTTCTTCCCTCATCTTTCCTTTTTCACAACTTGCCCAACTCTATAATAGGTATAGTTTTACAGTCAATTTTGGGGCCAGACTCGTGACATTCATTTTCATATTGACAATAATCGGTTTGAAAATACGGAATTGATGATACTTTTCTTTTAAAAATTATTGTATGATGTATATGCTAGTTTCATAGTTTACAACATTTTTATTAATGTTTACAATGGATAGTGCTACAAATCAGGGATGAGGAGATGCCTCAGTGCCTGCCTCACAGAATGAGTGTTTCAGTTTGATTTTCAGCACTTAACTCTGAAGCTGGTGGTGATGATTTATCCTTATATTCTCAGAATTGGTGAGGTAGTGAAAGGAGCTTCTCTGGATCTTGCTAGCCAATCATTCCATCTGAACCTCCTGAACTTCAAGTTTTGTGTGAGACCCTCAAAAATAGATGTGAACTGAGGAATACACTCAGAATCAACTTGTGGCCTCTACAATCATGTGCAAGCATACACTGTTATAATTAGTGTTTCCCTTCATTGAAACATTTCCCTTTCCATGTGTTGAGCTCATTGTTTATAGTTATTTAGTCATGAAGATGCAGACCAAGGTAGAGCTGATTGTTATGCAAAGCAAGAGCAGAACTCCTCTCATTCACTGTGAACTTATTCCCACTCCAAAACTTTCATCTGCCCTTCCTACTCCAGGAATTATCATTCCTTTTCCAGTCATAAGTTTGCTTGTTTTAACTATTAATGTGAGAAATGATATTTTTCTGTATACAATCCTGATATGTTTCTTTTTAGTTTGAACTTGGTTCTTAAACTTAATACCTTGTAGATGGGATGCAAATACTATAAGTCAGAGCTAGCCAAGCCCTCCCATTCTTTAAAATATCACATTTTTCATCAGAAAATAATGTTTTAATATGACATTCAAAACAAAAACAGCCACTCCAAGTTCTACTTGATAACCAGCACTTATGACAGCATATAACACAGCAGAATAAAAGTATAGGATCAATATTTTGAGCATGAATGTCCAGAATGTAGAGAAGGAAGAACAAATGAAACCAAAGAAATAAACAGGCCAGGGGAAATAAACTTCCTCCCCAGCTTGTGGCTCCCATCCACAATCTAGAGTACATTAAATAATGAAATCATCGTGTACTGTAAAGATTCATAGAACATGCAGGAATATCCCTATTTAATTCAACACCACATACTTGAATGAAACAGTAAAAAATAAAAATGTACTGTGCACATGAAAACACATTGTCTGCAACCCACTGAACTGAGGAAGGCAGGGGCCACTGAGTTGTGCTCTCACTCATTGATGTTCTGATTGTCACTTTGCATCTTAGGCAGAAAGTGGATCTGGGTTGTGTTTAGAGCCTTTGTAATGGGAAGGGAGGCCCTGACTTTGAAGTCAATCCCCAAAGTCTCCCAGGGCACCTGACACCTTATCCTGGCCCTGTGGTCAGAGAATGCTGTGGTAACCACTCTAATGCAAAATATTAACATAATAGGAGAAAATATGCCTCTCTTAAGCAAACACATAACCTCCCAGACATGGACACAGACAGACAGATGTATAGCAACAGAGACAAACCTAAACAAAGACATATATACTAGAGGAAACAGATATATGTATAACAACATGTTATTTGAATGTCATTCATTCTACTTAGAATATCATGTTCACTCATAATATACCTTGATAATAGTGATACATCCCAGTACCCTCTCTCTCCTGCATCCACTCTGGATGACCCTGTGTTCCCTGAGCTATGTGTTCTCCTGTGGACTGAAATCACATAGAAGTGATCAGAATAAGTTGTTCTTGAGAAGAAAGAGACAGTACTTTTCATGAGAAAAGGTGTCCTAACCTTTAACAGGGAGTAGTGATGATTCAAACACAGCATTTATTAATCAAAATGAGAAATTAATACTTGAAATGTTTCTTTTTGAATCAAAACAGCAATTATACTACAGAAGAACTCTCCATCAAACTGCCAACACTAGATGAGTAATTTTTTAATAAATACCCTTTTGTTGTTTTACTCAAGACAGGGTTTCTCTATTTGTTTTGGAACTGTCTCCGCAGACCAGGCTGACCTCGAAATCAAATGATCAGCTTGCCTCTGACTCCTGAGTGCAGGAATTAAAGATGTGCACCACCATCACCAGACAAATACATTTTTTTGAGTTATGCATACATGATTCTGTGTGGATGATGTAGTAATAATGGAGAAAAAAAGAGGTCACAGTGTCCTCTGAACTCACCTGTGGTTATGAACTGCACTGAGTTTAGGGTTTATAATTTCCAGTTTCTTTGGTTTCTTTCAGATCTGATGCTGGTCACCACAGAATCAGTCCCACCCTTTATGACAGGTGACAGTTTTCATTTTGTTCAAGTCTGAATACACCCTAAATTTATAAAGCAACTTAAATGGGGCAATGGAAATAGCTCTGCAGTTTAGGGGTTCTTGCTGAAGCAGGATCTTCAACTAGGATTTTAATTATGAGCTCAAATCTTCAAGGCTACAAAAAGTGCTGTGTGTCAGACAACAAGTTATCCCATTCATGGGATGTGGAGACACCATAATGACTGGAACTCAAAAAAAAAACTAGTCTAACCATTGGTGATATCCAGACCATGGTGTAGGAAGTTCTTCTGTCTATGTGTTGCTTTAATTTGTTAATAAATAAGGTTCTTTTGGCCAATGGCTTAACAGAATATAGCCAGGATGGAAGAGATATATATGTAGCAATAGTAGGAAGATTTAGTGAGACTCCAAGCAGCTGCCAGAGGAGAAATATGTGAGACAACAGCCAGAAACTTGCCAGTAGGGCATGAGCATCGTGGTAAAATATAAAGTAAATAGAAATAGGTTAACCAAGGATATAAGAGCTAACCATCAACATGCTTACATGACTGGCCAAGCAGTGATTTAAATAATATAGTTTCCATGTGATTATTTTGGGAGTCTGGGAGAATAGGAAATGAACAAACAGACTCTAGCAACAAGGCTATGTGATACAGCTTGTCTTTAAAATAAGGTACATATTGATAGAGGAATGAATCACATATCAAAATGTACAGAAATACACACAATACATGGGGACATGGTTAGAGGGAGAGAGAGGAAGAAAAAACAGTATAATAAATACATACATATATAAATATAATTTTATAAAATAAAAATGAATAAAATAAATACAAAAACACTTATCGAACTGAAAAAGAGAAATTTAAATAAACATTTTGACACTTCAAGGATTGCTACACACCAAACCTATAGAGAGTATCCTGAGTGTGATTTGGAGAAGCAGAACAGACACAGAGGTGTCTGGCCCTTTTTGCCTCTCCCAACAGGCTCTCCTGTGACCCAGAGCTCTGTGTGCTCTTAGTGCCCCTTGCTGATTCTTAGGTACCTGCAGGGAGGTTTGCGTCTGAGCTCACAGTAGTATTCACTAACTGTGCACTTTGCACGGTAATACATTGCTGTGTCCTCAGACCTCAGACTGCCTATTTACAGGTACAGAGTGTTCTTGTCCCTGTCTTTGGAGATGGTGAATCAGATTTCCATGGCATGAGCATAGTAGTTGTTGAACTACTACCACCCTTAATGCATGAAAACCACTCCAGCCCCTTCCCTTGTGCTGGAAAGAAAGCCCCAGTTCATGTTATAGTGACTGAAGGTGCATCCACAGAGTCTCAGGAGCTTTTCAGGCTTTACTAAGAATCGCCAAGACTCAACCAACTGCACTTCTCACTAAACACCTGAAAGCTCAGAGAAATCTGATCATAAAACTGACAAAAATCCATTTTTTCATTCTCATGCACACACATCTCATCTCTATAAATTACCTTTTAAAATAATGACAAGAAAATGTGAACTAAGTCTCAAGTTTATGGTGAGTGGCCGGTTTTTAGTGCTAATCATCAGACACACTATTCAGGTTCTAAAAATAATCAAAACAGGCAGTGTTCCTCACTGGATGATGATTAGAGAGATGGCAAGAGTACAATGAGCATAGATAGGTCACTAAATGGGTAACTTTATCCATCTAAGGACAACAGATATACTGAAAGCAGGACATTAGGGATATTTGAAATGTAGAAAATCAGAAGATGTGCAGGGTAAAGGATTATGGCTGAGTTTGGGGAAGAACCCAGGGGCCAGGAGGAAATGAAAATTTACCACTCATACTTCCTTGACACACGGGACAACTGAGGATCAATGGCTGGTGAAAATATAACTATAGAGACTCTTAGCAGAGAGGGCCTGAGACAGAATAGTGGGGCATTAGCAAGTGGGACTTTCTGATGTTCCTTAATGGAAATGTTCACAGATTAAAAGTTGTAAGATCATTCATCGTATTGTTCTGCTGGTTTAGTGAGAAAAGTAGAGGAACCTTGATAGTCTGTGCTTGAAATTTGGGGATGCCTCAATAAAGAGAAACCAGAAAGAGAAATATAAGATACTGGCTGGACAGTGAATGGGGATTTGGGAATTCCCTATTGGTAAGAGTGATTAGGAGTTTCAGGTGTATTCATGGGGGCTCACAAGCTCATGAGATAATTGTGGGATTTCTGGAGGGGGAAAATGATAATAACCATAAACTTTATGTTTCATGAATTTGTAAAAAGCACATTTCATTAAAATTTCTTGAATATCTGCTAAGTTTCAAGATAGTGCGAAGCAAAGATGCTTCATAGCATAGCACACCCTTGAAGACTCAGGTGTTTGACCAGGAAGACTGAAAACAAACAATCTATGAGAATAGAAATTTATAAAAAATATAAAATCAATTATAAAATTTCAGTGAGCATTTTTTATAGAAGAAAAGACCAGGAAAACTCATCCAGAAAGCATAAACATTTCAATAGATGAGCTTCAAAGTGGCTAAAAAATATTATATGATGTAATATTGATGGGAACCTCAGGAGAGAAATGACTGTTTTTACCAGTGTTTACTCACAATACAACTCTTGTAATGTACATCAAGATATACATTAGTAAGCAGAGATTGTAGTATGCTGAAAATACCTCAATAATTTTTTTTTTAAAATTCTGACTTATGTAACTTCAGTTCCTGTCATGCCACCTTTCACGGAGTCTGTGTGGTCATTCATGTAAGATGTGACACAATCTTCAAGGAAGAGTATCTGCAGGGAAGGTGTGTGTGTGTGCTATCCTTCCAGCATTGGAGCCCTTGAACTTTTAGCATTACCTACTTATGTTTTAAGGAATTCAGTCTGATTTCTTCTGGAAGAAAAGATAGTTTGTTTATGTTTCCAGAGTCTACTGATGAGCCATTTATACAGGAGTATAGGATGCTAATGGAAAATGATGGGTTAACATTCAAGAGAAAATTTTACAGGTTTAATGTGGTGTTTAGTAAATAAAGAACAAAAAGCAAACTTAATTAAGGAATTAAGACAGATTCAGCAAAGATGGGATAAGTATAGGAAGAGAGAGATAAATTCCAATAACGTTTTGAGATTGGTTTTGCGGAAGGATTCAAAAGGAGTTAGAAACATGGAGGAGATGAAAAGATGTTCTTCTGCATGTATTTCATAAATATAAAAAGACAGTAGACTATTTGATTATGAACCCTGACTGATTGCCCTTAGCTCAAAATGCAATGAATTCATAACCTAGATAAAGTTTTATATCGAAACAAATGCCAAGCCATGTCAAGCATGACCAATCACAGGCTCATACCAGGGACATCGCTCTGATGAAAATCCATTTCCATGCATCTGATATAATGATTCCAAGAATAATCTGTATAATGTGAAAAACAATACATGCTGTTAAACATTTTTTTTCTGTATATATGATGAGCCTCAGGCCTAGTATAAATAAATACATTCAGATACCATTCCTTTGAGTCTTGTGTCTATCATTCACTGACTCTTACCCACCTATTCCTGAGACCCTGTCCCATCTATACTAGTGCCCTGGCTGAGCCGGTTTATTGCAAGTATCCACTTTAATTCAAGGAAAAGCTCCATGCTAATGACACATAATATAAGGACTGTGGAAATGTGAGAGGTAGAAGCACCATTCATTGGAGGGTTCTTTATGGGACTTTATGGGGCTCAGGCTTTTAGACAGAGAATCCAGATGGAGAGACAGTGTAACTGTGTTATCAGTAAATAAACATGAAAATGCAAAAAAAATCTATTGCAAATGAAAATCCCACTCCATATCCACACAACTAATCTATTGCTCTTCATATGGCCTTTGTTTCTAATTCTCTGATGATCCTACACATTATGAACCAATGTCTAGAAGAACTATGATCCCATTGAAAGGTGTAGTGGCATTTCATTTGCACTTTAATAACTATACCTTAGCTGAGGATCAGAAAAGTAAAACAAGCACAATGGCCAGCCTTACAGACAAGTTAGCAATGACAAACACCTTTAATCCCAGTAGCCACACTAGCTTGCCATAGAAACTAGGCAGTAGTGGTGCATGCCATTAATCCCAGAACTAGAGTGGATTATAAAGCTGGAGGAGACAGTTTTCAGACTCTGTCTCATTCTGAAATTCCTGGAGGCAGAATTATCATTTTGGAAATGAGGTAGAGGTAAAAGACAGTAGCTGGCTGTTTTGCTTTTCTGAACTTCAGGGTTTTTTTTTTGTTTGTTTGTTTTTTTTTGATTTTTGAGACAGAGTTTCTCCGTAGCTTTTGGTTCCTGTCCTGGAACTAGCTCTTGTAGACCAGGCTGGCCTGGAACTCACAGAGATCCGCCTGCCTCTGCCTCCCGAGTGCTGGGATTAAAGGCGTGTGCCACCACCGCCAGGCCTTACCTTCAGGTTTAACCCCTATTTCTGTCTCTGAGTTTTATTAATCATGTTACATTTGGTGCTCAAATTTGCTTTGAACACCCACTTGGTCTTCTCCAGTGAGATCAGTCAGAAGGTTCCAAGAATGTGATGAAGGATAACCCACAACACACATCCCTTTCCCTGAATCCTACAGGTGCTACAGTCTGGAACATCTGTTATTCAGATCAATGATCTGTGACTCAGATATCACTGCAGAGACCACAAAAAATATTTGCAAGTGAATGAGTGTAAGTAAGTACTCTGTGGAGGAAGCCATGGATCTAGAAATGCAGCTACATGATGAAATTAAAATCCTGTAAGCTTTTACAATGTGTTTAAATACATTGGTAAAGGTAGGGTATTTTATTTTAGCCAAAACCAAATTGATTACACACCAAAAATCTGACAAAACCAGAATAGACCCTAATACATAGAAACTACATTGTGATTTGACAGGATTTCCAGAAAGGGACTTGAGGCTTTGGGACACCTTAAGCAGTGTGTTAGCCATAAACCTCCTGTAGTCTCCTTAAGGTCAGCTGCTTTCTCTAGCCACATTGTTTCTATGGTCTGATTACCAGAGCATAGCCAGGGTCAATGATGAAATTGATGTTCATGTTTTATGTGAGGATTATATAGAGACTGGAGGAAATCAAGGTTAATGGTTTATAGGTCCTACCAGAGTATTCCAGCATGATCCATTGTCTCTTACCAAAATCTTAAATTCTGCTCTAACTGAAGAATTAAATGACGCTCTGTTGTGAATCAAAGGACCACCCCCACTCCCAATGATCCTTGAGTCTCTTCAAGATTCATCCTGGTGCCCGCAGCCCATCCAGGTCTACCCTGTGTGATACTATGTATCTTGTTCAGATGAGATTGCAAATTACATAGAAAAAAATCAATATAAAAGTGGAAAACAGAACTTTGAAAATGTTCAGATGAGTTATACATTAGTACTGACTAAATTCTAGAAGAGTGCAATGAGAAATATGACTTTGATGCACAGAGCAAGCCAAGGAACAGAGAACACAACTCTTCATGGGCTTGTGCACCTGCTGTGATTCAGCACACTGAAATGTCTTGTGTTAGTGCTGGGGAGTCTCAGTTGGCTCTTTGTACCACCTGCTGGTCCTGGAGTCTCTGTAGGAAGGTTTTGTGCAGGTTCATACTGGAGTTCCATTACTGTGTCTCTGGTTGAGTAATATACAGCTTTGTCTCTAGATTGCAGACTGTTCAGTTTTAAGGAAACTTGGCTCTTAGAGGTGTCCCTGCTGCTGATGACCTAGGATTTGAGAACTGAATTATAACCAGTGTTTTCATTATTATTATTCCATATTATTCCCATTAACTCCAGACCCAATCCTGGAGGCTGTTGGACACAGTGTATATGACAGTTGTCTGATGAGAGCACAAAGAGAGTGCAGGTGAGATACAGGGTCTGGTCTGTCATGGCTGCACCAGGTTAGGTCCTGTCTCCTTCACCTGGACTTGGACCTGGGACACGTCACCTGGGGCCAAGCAACATCATCATCAGTCATATATTCCATATATGGTGGACATTCCATACAGGTTGGAAAGTTCATGAGGCAGAGGAGCAGCACCAGGACAGTCATGCTCTGTTGGAGGCTCTAGGCTTCTAGTTAGGCCTTGGTTTTCTTCCTGAACCTGAGGCTCTTTGAATTGGGAGAGGTTCCTGGGAGTGTAAAAGGAAGCACAGGAAGTTTCCATTTTCCCATCAGGTGACTGACATTTGTTTTCTGCTTTTTAGTAGAAATAGAAATGGATACTCAGGAACAATTTCCTGGTTCTGGCGGGTTTCCAATCCCTGACAAACAAGAAATATTTTGAGTCACACTGTGCAGATCTGTCAGGCAAAAGATGGAAATGTTTAGGGTGAGTTCACATTCAATCAATGACGGTAGAACGGGGTATAACTTACTTGTTGTATTTGAATGTCTCTAAAAATTCATAAATTGGATTTAGAATGGATTTGGGGTTCATAGTGGTCAGAAATCATACTTCTGAAAACTTAGAATATATTCTTTTGGTTTCGGTAGAGGCATCTTATTTTTATTCCTCATATAGAAGATAACTTGTGATTATTAACATTTAGTATGTATGATCTCATGTGTTCATTGGGAAAAAACACAAGTGACTGACTTGGATCTGATCTTACTAGGCTCAGACTAATTACATTTCTAATTAGTGACACCATACCTGGACACTTGTCCTTGAACATCTCTATTTACATCAGTCCTTTGTAGTTTTATGTTTCTATTTCTCTGTCCTCAGGTTGCAGCAAATAAGAACCCAGGTTTTATGATTATGACATTGTCCATGGATGAGAAAGCCATCGGTTAGTAACACCTCATGAAAAGAAGTAGCATTCAGCCAGGCTTGAGAGTTATGAGATCTGAAGTAATAAAAAGACACAGAAACCTATGTGATAACATGGAAGCACGGTATACTTGAACAGTGGGAACTGCTTGCCTTGTGGTGAGATAACCATAGAGGATGAGGGACTGAAGGGCTTTGTCACCTGCCTTAGTAATGTAAATCACCAGGGAAGGAAAATGAGGAGCTGTAACCAACCTGCCCTGTTAGATCCCAAAGAACATCCAACACTTCTTTTATTGGAATCCCATATTTTATGTCCCTCAATTTGTTGTGCACATTATATTTACTGTGAGTGACAGTGGGGGAGCAAGAACATAGGTGAGACAGTCATCCTTGCAAATACTCATGGGGAACAAACACTATGAGTGCTGTGTTCTTCTTATTTGTGACGTTCAGTAAGTTAAAAGAATATTTTTCAGACATATTTAGTTTGTCTCATCTTGGGTTTGTCTGATATTCTCATTGTGGTTACAAAAATCAGGGAATGAATATCAGAGAAACAAAGACACATTTCTGATACTACATTTGGGAACTTGGTGTAGGTCAACTTATTATTCAGATATTTTTGACATTGTCTAATGCAGAGATAGTTTGCATCTGTATTCTGTACTGTCTTGATTTCTGGGTTTTTGTTCCCTTGAATCTGTCTAGAAGGAAATCACTAAGCAAAAGTCATTTCAAAGGGAAAGAGTTGATGGTAAAGGAAATCACTAAGCAAAAGTCATTTCAAAGGGAATGAGTTGATGGTAAAGCCACACATTATTTACAATGATCTTCTATTTGAAATGTGGATCCTTACTCTTAAGTGTTTCATCAGTCATTTTCAACTCTCTGCAACCTCAGCCACACATTCCAACATACACAGACAGAGACACATGAATAAAATGAAAATGAGATTCCGATTTCCAGATATAGTCAGAAACACTCTCACATTCACTGGTAGAAGGGATGACTTTCTTTCTTAAAGTTTATTTATTTAACATTTCAACCTCCTCCCATCTTCCCTTTTCCCTCCCACTTCCCTCATTCCCCCTTGCCTTCCACCCACTCTCACTCCCCTTTCCTCTCCATCCTAAGAGAAGTCAGGGTTCCCTGCCTTGTGGGAAGTCCAAGGCCCCTCCTCCATCCAGGTCTATGAGCATGTGAATCCAAACAGACTAGGCTCCCAAAAAGCCAGTATATGCATTAGGGTCAAAACTTAGTGCCATTGTCCCTGGCTTCTCAGCAGCCCTCATTGTCCGCCATATTCAGTGAGTCCAGTTTTATCCCATGCATTTTCAATCCCAGTCCAGCTGGCCTTGTTGAGCTCCCAATAGATCAGCCCCTTTTTTAAGGGTTATTTATGAGAACCTATAATGGTGTGGACTCAAGTCATTCATTTTCATATAGACAGTTATTGGTTTAAAAATCCATAATGGCAATACATTTTCTGTTTTAAAAATTATTTTACAATACATGTATTTCTTTTACATATGAGAATTCTTTTATCAATGTATGGTTATAACATCCAGGGCTCAAGAGTTGGCTCAGTGCTAAGGTGCCTGCCTTCCAGTATTAGTATCATAGCTTGATTCACAATACTTAGCTTAGTATTGTGGGTGTGATGGTTTATCCTATATTCCCAGCAGTGGAGGGGGTTGTGACTGCAGGTTCTCTAAAACTTGCCATCCCAAGAATCTATCTGCACATTCATGCTCCAGGTTCACTGTGAGATCCTGTTTCAAAAATAAGATAGAACTGAACCAATAAAAACACTCAATCTAAACTCTAGCCTTCAGACACATGTGCAAACCATACACAATGCACACACAGTCTAGACAGTTAGGTTTTCAGGCCATTCAAACATTTTCCTTACCATGCATGGGATTCATGGTTTATAGTTATTTAGAAATGGGATTTGCAGACCTTGGATAAACTACTTGTTATGTAAGTCAAGAGATGAACTCCTGTATGCTTGCTCCTTCTCCACAACTTCACAACTGCACTTCCTATTTTGGGGACTTCCATTCCTTTTCCAGCCATGAGAGTGGCTCATTTAAGTCTCTGAAAGTGAGATATGATATTTGTCTAAGTGCTTAATTCCTATTTTTAAGAGAGTTTGGCTCTTCAACTAAAGACATTTCATATGATCAAAAAGCACTCTACCACAGAGCTACAATCCTAGATCAATCTTTTAAAATATCACATTATTCTGCAGAAAATATTTTTTTTGAAGACTGCATTTATGCACTACTGAAATATACACTAGGAACCACAAATTCTTCTTTTTTCATGCCCAGCATTTATAACTGATTCTGCAAAGGATAAATTCACTGAGCATGTATCTCAAGAATGTTGGGGTATTGAGGATTAATCAAACTAGAAGAAAAAAAAGGAAGAGGACAAGGAGAAGTGAGGGAAACTTCACCCTCAGTTGGTGATCCCTATTCTGAGTCTGGACTCCATGACATTTTCAAGACTACTGTGTAGTTGAATCACAGCATGTGCTGGAATCTCACTACTCATGTTCAACTCGCACACCTGAAATAAGTTAAAAATGAGAGCAGACTGCACACATGATTAACAGTGTCTGCCACACACTGAAAAGAGAAAGACAGGCTGTTCAGCATCGCATGGCCCCACACAAACACGCACACACACACACACACACACACACACACACACACGGAGAGTAGTTAGAGAACAAGTGTGAGAAAGACAAAGAGAGAGAGAAAGAGGGAGAGGGAGAGAAAGAGGGAGACATTGAGAGAGACAGGTAGACAGAAAGAGATAAAAGGGAAACAGGGAGAAAACTGTAATAAATAAACACACACAACCCAACAGGAAAAAAATGGAATAAACATTTGGACATTCAAAGATTACTACACACTATACCTGTAGAGAAAATCTCTAGGTGTGGTAAGGACAGGCAGTGCAAACGCAGAGAAGTTCAGTCTTCCATGCTTCTCTAAACAGGTTCTTCTGTGACTCAGATCTTTAAGTGCTCTCAGCTCCCCCTGCTGGTCTCATGTTCCCCACAGCGGTGTTTTTGTCTGAGTTCACAGTAGCATTCACTCACTGTGTCTCTTGCACAGTAATACATGGCTGTGTCCTCAGATCTCAGACTGCTCATTTCCAGGTACAGAGTGTTCTTGGCATTGTCTCTGGAGATTGTGAACCGGCCCTTCACAGCGTCAGTATAGTAGGTGCTACCACCATCGTAACGTATGGTTGCGACCCACTCCAGCCCCTTCTCTGGAGCCTGGCGGACCCAGCTCATCCAGTAGCTACTGAAGGTGAATCCAGAGGCTGCACAGGAGAGTTTCAGGGACTTTCCAGGCTGCACTAAGTCTCCCCCAGACTCCAGCAACTGCACTTCACACTGGACACCTGTAAACACAAAGAATTCAGGTTAGAAAACTGACACAGAAGACATTTTTTTTTCTCTTTCTCATGTACATACAACACACAGCATCTCATCTTTATGAATTACCTTTTAAAATAAGAATAAAGGAAATTAATATGGGCCTTAAGTCCATGGTAAGTGTCCTGTGTTCAGTGTTGAACCCTGACTGGAAGGACTTGGGAATCCAGTGTGTGTCTCCTCTGCCAGAACTGCAGGGGCAGGGCAGGGCTGGATTTTATAGGCCCAAAGAAGCCTTATTTGCATACCTTCCTCCCATAAAAGGCTCTGTAGGTGGACCTGGGTAGAAGGCAGTACTCAGAGCATATGTAAGACATCATATACACTGCTGACAGTTATAGAAATTGAAGCATTAATGTAGCTGTGTGTACACATTTTCCTTGTTAGGGATTCACCACACTTTATTTTAGTTCCCTTTCCACCTTATGCATAGAAAATGTAGTGTTTCCACACTGTCATGTATCTTTAGGATTAATGTGAAATTAAAAATCTCCACACACAGCTGTGTTTCTAGATATTAGCTCTCTCTGTCCCTCTGTCTCTGCTGGACATGGATTCTTCCTGAGGTGAATCTTGGGTAGGGCCCCACCCTCCTCTAGGTAGAACTCCTTCCCTAGGACAAGAACACTTGAGACTTTTCTGAATTTTACTCACTTCTGAGACATGCAATCCTATAGCCCCAGGAAGTTTGCAAATAAGATGTTTCTTGTTGTTATCTGTCTTCCTCTCTATGATTGCTGTGTAGATATATTTATATTTTCATCACTCAATTGTTTGCATTCTGATGTTCTCCCTATGGTTAATTTTTATTCCCCACTCTTCCTTTCCCTTTCCCACCTTGATACCAGGCAACACAGATCTGTCTTCATGCTGTGTTAGATCAGTTTTATTTCTGTATATTTATAGTCAGCACAATGGGGACATTTAGTGCATTTTTATAACAAAACACAAAACTTTTGCAACAATTTTGTATTTTCAAAAGACTTTGTTTTTATTTTCCCAAATTCTCACACTTTCTGCCCTTTCAGCCCTTTTCTGTCACTACACCCATCTTTTTCTTTCACAACCCCTGTATTACCCTGTGGTTTTTCCGTCTTGTCCTTCACTTAAGATGTCTTTTCCTGTCTTGACTTCCATTCTAGTTCCAAGCCTACAAAACAGAAGTCAGAATACCAAACACAAACCAACAACAGAGAGTGCAGAGGAATAATTATTGGAGCAACAAAAGCACTAATAAAAACAAAATCTGTTAAAATCATAAAACTCAGATGCTATAGGAAGGGCTGAAGAGTTATGGACCAGGGACCACAGCTGATGTCTGCAAGGAAATGCATATTTGTGGCTGAGAATTTTGTGGTCTGAGTCGCACAATGTACCTGCAAAGAAATCATTAGCTTGGACTTCGATGTGCAAGGTAATTTCTACCAAAGTGCAAATGTTCAAAAATATAATATTGCAACAGTTATAACAACTGTACACTTTTATCAAGGTCCTATTAGTTTAGAAGTAGGAAACTGTGGATGGTTCATTTTAAAAGCTAACTTTGAAAAGTAGCATCAATTCAAGGAAGTTGTGATTTCTCTATCACAAGTTTAAAAATAAAGAGGATGAATTAAAGATTATTCAAAATTCTAACAAAGCTGTATTTAAAAGTTTCATAATTTCAGACTCCTGTCCATCTGTTTCTCTCTCTGTATATATACAGTTGATTTGTTTGACATGGAGCAATTAGACATCCTAGAGGATTGTGGGGGACACCGATGTTTAATGTGTAATGAAAAAGCAAGATTAATAGGCTATGACAAGTAAAGTGTAATCTAGAAGATTTCCTTGTGTAAAAGAAAAAAATCTGCTGGGTGGTGGTGGCGCACGCCTTTAATCCCAGCACTCCGGAGCCAGAGGCAGGTGGATCTCTGTGAGTTCGAGGCCAGCCTGGTCTACAAGAGCTAGTTCCAGGACAGGCTCCAAAGCTACAGAGAAACCCTGTCTCGAAAAACCAAAAAAGAAAAAAAACCCAAGGTTATGACATCAAAAAGTTTCAAGTGCAGCATATCCCAGATGACCACTGTTTCTCAGAGTACCTGTTTGTCCTCCACATCCCCTGCTAGTCTGAGTGGAGAGGTCACCAGGCAGAGGAGCAGCACCTACTGGATGCTCTAGTGAGAAGGACAGGGGCCTCTAAGCTAGGCCTGGCTTGTAGTCTGAGTAGGAGGGCTGCTGTGCATTGAGGAAGGATCCTGAGAGGATAAAGAGAAGCACTGGGCAAGGCCTGCACTTTTCCCTTGGGTTTCTGAGAATTTCCCTTGAGTTTCTTAGAGGACCTGGAGATAAAAAATGAGTAACATTTTTCTGACACTGTCTAGATTCTCACTTGCATATAAATAGGAAATTGTATGATTCACACTGTGCAGACCTTGGATGAAAACATTAAGTGACTCCACATTCATGCTGTGCAGATAACAGAGGACAACACATCCTCAGTGCATATCCCTGTAAATCCCAGCAGAGTGTTTAGATGCAATTTAGTCATAAGATGCACTTCAGATTCTTTCTGATGTGAAATCAGGATTAAGGAACTACTTAAAATCCTTTCTGTGTTCATTGAAGTTAATTTTTATCATCCACCTGGAAAATCCAATTTCTGAGGGGGCAACTCACAAACATTTAGTGCATGTGATTTTAATTTTTTGTCTGAGGGGAGATTCATGGGATTGATTTTCATGCACATAAGTGTTTCTCAGGGACACCACACCTGGATATTTCCTAGTTCCAAGTCTCTGTTTGTCTGTGTCTCTGTTACTATGTACTTTTTTATTTCCTTCCTTGTCTCTTTACCACTTGAAGTATATTGCAAGTGCAGGTTCCTAAATATGATTGCTGAATTGGTGAGGGATGGAGGGACATCTCTGAATGACACCTTGTAAAAAGCAGGAGCATGGAACCAGTCTTCAGGGTTATGTTACCTGAAGCAATAAAAAGACAGAGAAGCCTAAGTGATGACAAGTAGTGTAGAGGATGACTTGCTTGAACAATGGGAACTGTTTGCCTTGCTGTGAAGATCACCATAGATAAAGGGGATTTAGGACTTTTCTCTCATGCCATCAGGGAATGGCAGAAAATAGCTCAAAATAATCTGTTTAGGAAATCCCAGAGAATATCCACCAATTCTTTCACATTGGACACACATATGTTGTGTTCCTTTTTCCTCTGAGCATAATCTGTATGTGGATAGCAGTGGTGGAGACAGGTCTTAACACTGGGAAGCTATAAACACTGCTAGCTATAAAGGGTACCCATCCTTGTAAGTGGTTTGTCTCCTTTGTTCAGGATGCACTCTTTGTTAGAAGAACATTTTCAGACATTATGTTCAGTGTGTCTCATCTTTGGTTTGTCTGATTTTTCATTGTGTGTTTTGGATCTTGAGAAAGATCACAGGAATAATTCCATATATTTCATATTATTTTGTAAAACTGGTATGTGATCTCTTAAGAATTTACTTCAGAAGCAGAAATTTTATGAAAATTTAGGAAGAATAAAACTTATTCAAGCTAATCTATGAATCAGTCATTCCTACTACCCTCCTTCCTCTGCTACTCACTTCTGAGGACCATTTCTGGCCCCTCATACTCTCATGTCACTTGTTTCTTTTCCTTCCTCCCCTCCCTCCCTAACTCCCTGCTAAACGTCTGCTTCCTCATTTACTCTCTCCTCTTCCCTCTCACTCTCTCCCACATCCTTTCTTCAATCACTTCCTTTTATTTCCTTTGTCTGCAACATGTTGTTTCTTCTATATGTGCATAATGGCTATATGTTATGGCTACACTGGATCTAAAAGGCAGCACCCAACTCTATCACATACCTCCAGCAGTCTCTTGCTACCTTTCTTTTTTTTTTTTTTTTTAAAAGTTTTTTTTTAATTTATTTATTATGTATATAGTGTTCTAGGCACCAGATCTCATTACAGATGGCTGTGAGCCACCATGTGGTTGCTGGGAATTGAACTCAGGACCTCCGGAACAGCAGTCAGTTCTCTTAACCTCTGAGCCATCTCTCCAGCCCCTCTTGCTACCTTTCTTGGGCTTCAAAGCATACATAATATGAATGTTCTGGGGTGAGTATTCAGCAGTCACTTATTTTCTGTATTAGGGCAGTCATGGATACATACTTTACATGTCACAAACTTCAGAAAGATCCTTCACTGACCAAGTCTGAGAGAAGCACTAACATATTGGTACAAGTAAAGAAGACAGTGTTAGTATATGTTCCTTGACCAAACATGAATGGTATATTTCCTCATAGTATTGTGACCTTTGTACTTTGATTTTTGAACACTTTTGTGTTCTAGTTATTTAAAATATTTTAATTTTGAAATATGATTATCTCAGTAAAAAATATTGAGAATCTTAGTTTTGTGTAGCGTTTACAGCCCCTCTCCTCTACATGCTGGACCATTTAACTGGCTTGGTTTTGTAGATATCTTGTACATAACATTTTATGTGTTTAGTGACTATGTGATGTCCAGAGGTAACCATATCACAAAACGTAGTTGATGTTATTACTATCATAAATAGATTCAACACACTCCAGGCCCTTCCCTGGAGCCTGGCAGACCCAGCTCATCCAGTAGTCACTAAAGGTGAATCCAGAGGCCACACAGGAGAGTTTTAGGGACTTTCCAGGTTGCATCAAGCCTCCTCCCGACAGCACAAGCTGAATCTCACTATGGACACCTGCAAACACAGATATTCCTAATAAGAAAACACTCACAAAATCCAATTTTCTTCGTCATGTACACAGATACACACAACATCTCGTTTCCATAAATTACCATTTAAAATGATGGCAAGTTCTCCCTTCTTTTGCTCCTCATTAGGACCTTGGCAGCTCAGTCCGGTGCTCCAGTGTGGGTCTCTGTCTCTCTCTCCACCCATCGCTAGATGAAGGTTCTATGGTGATATGCAAGAAATTCATCAGTATGGCTATAGGATAGGTTCATTTCAGGTTCCCTATCCTCAGGTGCCCAAGGAACTAACTGGGGACATTGCCCTGGGCACCTGGTAGCCACTCCAAGTTCAAGTCTCTTGCCAACCCTTAGGTGGCTCCCTTAACTAAGATATGAGTTTCCCTGCTCCCCTATCCAACCTTCCTTTATCCCCAATCATCCTGTTTCCCCCAGTTCCCCTCATCCTCTCCTTCACACTTTTCTTTCCCCATCTCCCCTCACCCCCATCCCAACCCACCCCCAAGATTCCAATTTTTTGCCTGGCAATCTTGTCTATTTCCCATAGCCGGGAGGATAACTATATGTTTTTCTTTGGTTTACCCTGAGGAAGTCAGGACCACGAGGGGTGCACCCACCCACTGAGACAGTGGGGCCGATCTATTGGGAGCTCACCAAGGCCAGCTGGACTGTGACTGAAAAAGCATGGGATAAAACCAGACTCTCTGAACATGGCGGACAATGAGAGCTGACGAGAGGCCAAGGACATTGGCACGGGGGTTTGATCCTACTTCATGTTCAGGCTTTGTGGGAGCCTAGACAGTTTGGATGTTCACCTTCCTAGACCTGGATGGAAGGGGGAGGACCTTGGACTTTCCACAGGGCAGGGAACCCGACTGCTCTTGGGACTGGAAAGGGAGGAGAAGAGGATTGGGGGGAGGGTGAGAGGGGCGGGAGGAGGGGGAGGGAAATGGGAGGCGGGGAGGAAGCGGAAATTTTTTTTTCAATAAAAAAAATAAATAAATAAAAATAAATAAAATGATGGCAAGGAAAAGCCAACTGATCCCCAAGTCCATGGCGAATGGTCTCTGACCAGTGGTGATCAGTGAATGGGAGGACCAGGGAACTCAGGTCTGGGTTCCTCTGTCTGAGCTGCAGGGTCAGGGCAGTGCTGGTTTTCATTGGCACAAAGAATCCACATTTGCATGTCTTTGAGCTCTGGTTACTCTTGTGTTGGAGCCTTGAGGGAAGGCAGTGCTCATAAGGCATCAAAATCAACGATGACAGTTAAAGAAATTGAAATAAAATTGTAGTTTTGGTTTCAAATTTTTCTTGTGAAGAATTCACAACACTCCAGTTAGTTTCTTTATGTCTGTATGCACAGAACATGTGGATATATAGTATCAGGTCTCCTTAGTACACATATGATATTAAGTGTGCCAAACACAAATGTGTCTACACAGGAGCTCAGTTTTTCTTATGTTAGTTTCTTTATGTGTGTGTGCACAGAACATGTGGATATATACTATCAGGTCTTCTTAGTACACATATGATATTAAGTGTGCCAAACACAAATGTGTCTACACAGGAGCTCAGTTTTTCTTACTTTTTGGCCTGGAAATGGATTCTTCCTGACGTGGCTCTTTGACAAGGCCACAACATTCAGATGCTGTTAGCATAACTCACTCTCTGTTGCAAGAACACTTGGGAATTTTCTGAATTTTACTTACTTTTGAGACCATGCTGTCTTCATGCTATAGGAGAATTGCAAGTGAGATATCCCTTGTCACTCTTTCTCTCCACTGCTTTGCACTTGCTAAGTAGACCTATTTCCATTAGCACAAATGCACTTTATTTTGCATTCTGAAGTTCTCTCTCTGATTTTTTTAAACACCCCACTCTACTGTTATCTTCTGTCATCATTACTGTAGGCAACTCATGACTGTCTTTATTTTGTGTTAGAATAGTTTTCATCTACCTAATAGTATAATAGTCAAAACCAAAATTTTGATTAAGTTTTAGGAAAAACTTATTGTTATTTAGGCAGTTGTCTGTTTTCCCTCCTATTCATTTACTTTTCATTATCACTTCCAGATTTTGCTTTAACAGCACCAATATTACCCTGTGCTTCATTCTCCTTGCCCCTCACTTAAGATGTCTTCCTTTCCTAGGGTTCCAATTCTAATTACAAGGTCTACAATGCCAGATGCCAGAACACCTGACACAAAGAATCTAGCTTCTGAATATGATAGAAATAGGTAGTCTGTGTCCTTCTCATTATTTGTTATATTTATGACATAACTGTTTCCAGTTCCAATTACATTTTTCCAAGACTCAGAGAACACTGAGGAGAAGAGGTGGGAAGAATGTAAGAGACTGAGCATAAAGAAGAGCATTGTGAACTGCTGAATTCTGGATTTGACATGGCTCTCACATCATGAACTCATAATGGCAGTTGCTTTCTGTATAAGCATACCTAAAACCAGGCCAGTCAAAACCATTGTGTAGATTTTTTCCAGTCCTTCCCTCTTACTGATGATCTGTTGAATATAGATCTTTCCTGAAAGCTGAGACACTTTCTTTTTGAGAATGTAATCATTTTTAGTTTTTTTATACTGCAGTGCCTGGCTACACATGCATGCACACATGGGCAACATTAAATAGATTAAAAGAGGTCAATAAGTTGGGAAAATTTATGTTGGGGATGATTTTGGTTTGCTGAAAGAAAAATAGAGTGTAAATTTGATTATATTTAATTGTATATATTTAGGGTATGCAATTCCTCAAAACGAAGGAAAAATAGTACTCATTGAATGGCTGAATTGTTTTAAAAAATAAATCCCCAAAGAAAATGCTTAAGAAATATGCTACTAAATATGAAAAAATGGGTAGGCAAGAAAACATTTAGAAAAAAAAATTGAGATGAAGGTTTATCCACACTTTATTTTGAACTACACTGAAGTACCTTGATAATAAAGCCAGCATGGAGCATCTCAAATGCTAACATATGGGGTCTGGGAGAGGAGGTACAGACCTGAGGTAGCTGATGGTGCTTGTGGAGGTGCCCATGGAATAGTAAGTATTTGCAAGGTCAATACGGGGGTTCTCTTAGGCATACATGGGTTATCTGTCAGATAGAAAGCAGTGCATTATGCAATTTGAATGTGGGTGAATCAGTAGAACATGTCCAAGGTAATAGATGGGCTGATAACTGGGTTTTGAGAAGAGATCAGAGGTCAAGAAGAGGAGCAAATTTACTACTTGGATTTTCTAGCCAGGTTGTTCAACTGATGGGTCCTTGTACAGTGAAGACATAACTTTAGGGACTCCTGACAGAGAGATGATGGGAGAAGAGACACAGAACAACAGGGTACTGGCAAGTGGGGTTTTGTGAGATCCCTTAGGGAAGATGTTATTGTAGTGATAAGTGCAAGATAGGTCATTATATTGGTGTGTTGACTTAGTTACACAAACAATGAGCACTGCTGATTTAATTCAGAATTTTTTCTATTATCCAGTGTTCCTCTACTGCCATTATTCCTTTCTCATTAGCATTAAGAAAATTCAAGGTTAATGAAGTTTTATGCAATCTATTTCCTGGGATATTTTCTGTTCCTTTCTGTTTATTTAACTTATCCTTTAGAGTCCAATTTGAGTTTTCTATAAATGCCTGACCTGTAGGATTATTTGGTATACCTGTAATATGCTTTATATTATTATAAGAAAAAAATTACTGTTTCATTTTCTTAGAGACATATGCTGGCCCATTATCTGTCTTTATTTGTACAGGTATACCCTTGTTGGCCATAACTTCTAATAAATGTGTGATTACTGAATCAGCCTTTTCCAAGTCAAAGCAGTTGCCCATTGAAAACCTGAGTTCATGTCTATGGTGTGGTGTACATATTTTAATTTACCAAATTATTTAAAGTGGAACACATCCATCTGCCAGATTTCATTTTCAACATTCATTGTATGCAAGATCTGTAGTTGGAGCAGCGGGTTGTGTCCCGGCTCCCCGCCACCTGACTAGCTTATGCTTGGAAATAACAACACACAAATTGTATTGTTTTAAACACTGCTTTGCCCATTAGCTCTAGCCTCTTACTGGCTAATTCTCACGTCTTTATTAATCAATTTCTAATAATCTGTGTAGCACCATGAAGTGGTGGCTTACTGAGAAGGATCTTAACCTGCATCCA
Source organism: Chionomys nivalis (assembly GCF_950005125.1). Classification (NCBI taxonomy): domain Eukaryota; kingdom Metazoa; phylum Chordata; class Mammalia; order Rodentia; family Cricetidae; genus Chionomys; species Chionomys nivalis. Next base: position 11,513,991 of record NC_080095.1, on the reverse strand, counting down.
TCTTGGAGAGGAGAGCTATAGCATCTGCCTAACTTCCCTTCTTCCCAGCATTCTGTTTTGTTTACTCCACCTACCTAATTTTCTATCCTATCAAAGGTCCAAAGCAGTTTCTTTATTAACGAATGAAAGTAACATATAGACAGATGACCCTCCTCCATCAAGGATCCATTCATCCATTGGTGCTGATCTGACCTTTAAAGCCCCAAGTATCTTTTTGCATTCTAAGTTGATATTTTTAAAAGCCATAGATACAATAAGTACTCATCTAGCTTCTGGGTATATTGCTCCTGTTTGTACAGCCTGAATTGATCTTTGTAAAAAGTCACTAAAGGTTTCTTTATGGCCCTGTTTAACCCTGGAACATGACTCAGTTCTTTCTCCTATTTCTGAATCCTTTCCCAAGCATTTAAATCTGCTGTGTGGCATAGGTACAAGGAGTGTTCATCATATAGAGCCTGGTCCTATTGGTTTGAGTTATAGCCCTTGCTAAAAGTTTGATCTTGGGAAACCTCAAATTCTTTTGCTTTTAACTGTTGTTCAAAAATGTTTGCCCCTTCCGCCCAGTGACACTTCCATAGCAGCTACAGTCTGTCTTTGAGGACCACTGAAACTAATTAAAGCCAATCGTGTGGAGAGACCTTATCACTTGAAACCCACATTTTCACCATTTCCTTAACAAATGATGACAACAAGCCATAAGATACTATTGCTTACTTAATTTCCTTTAGATTGCTCATAAGTATAGGTTGCTATTTATATTCTTTGAATACTCTCAGGTATTTAGTACCAGATAGCTTATCAGAGGAAATTACCAGATAAGTAGCTAAAACTCTGGGTAAGTCATATTGGACTCTGGCATGTATTGGCTAGGCAAATTCCTGTTCTTGTATCATCTCTCTCTTTTCTTCAGTTCCGATAATTTCCTCAATTGTTTCAAATCTTTTTGCCACTGCCTTTTGTAAAGTCTGAATCTCCTGTCTTGTGTAAAGTTCTAGCGCCTTCATTCACTACCTAGCTTCTCTTCCCTATTCTGCACATATGATTCCAAGGTATGAAATTTGTCCAGTATGTCTCATTTTTGTACATTATATGAATGGTGCACATATTGCCTTCCTGGAGAGATTCCACATCTATTACCCCATCATAACTTTTTAACAGATTTTGATTGTTAAATTAAACATCATGATTTTTTTCAGATAATTTCTCAGCACCTTGTGACATGGATTGATTTTTTTCTTTCAAATTAATGTTATCCTTTTCAATGGTATTAAGTTTTTCAGATAGCTGTTCATTATTATTCTGTAAAGACTATATCATATCTAAAAGTACCTCATTCTTGACTCTATTATCAAACCATTTCCTTAAGGAAAAATATGAAAAAAATGTTAATTCCCAAAATCACATAAATGGATGTATATGGGCAATCACACAAGACTTGCAGAATACCATCTACAGCATAAGCAAAATGATTATTAAATTCCTGAATATTAAGATTGTCTGTCATCATATAGCTTTCAATTTTGTTAATTAACTTACCTTCCTTAGAAAGTTTCAGTAAATTGTTGTAGGTATAATAATGTTTGTTGGTCAGCAGATGTTATGGTTGTAGCCACATAGTGGAGAGTCATGGAGGCGTGATGACAGCAGGGGTGGGTGAACATGCCTGCTTTAGCTGCTCACATAGTTGCCTACTTAGATATTGACAAATATGCTTTGTTTACAATATTAAGAGCAGGTATTAAGGACAATTAAAGTGATTTAATACACAAAGAAAGTTTTTTGGTGGCCTGAATAAGATAGATACCCAAAATTTTCTAGCAGTCATAAGCCATAATATGTGCATTTGGCCAATGTAACACTGGGTAGATCACAATGTGAAAAACATGGCATGCTGCAGCAGGGAATTTCGAGGTACTAGGCAGTTGCAGGTGGGCTGCAGGCAAGAAATGTACCTTGGCTGGCAAACCAAGAGTGTGGTGAGGGTTTCAAAAAATATTCCCACATGAGTGCCAGAAGAAAACGAACATGCCAGATGAAGGGAAATTCACAAGATGAGCACTTGCTCCAAATAAGATGTAATAAGAGTTTCTTTAATTAAAGGAGAACTCAAAGATCACAATGAGTAACAGGAATGGAATCCAACATCCAGGTGTGGCAAGAAGGGAAAGGGAGAGTGTTTGGGAGGGCCTGCATTTTCTGGTACCCAAGGTCATTCCTAACTAGGTCCAGCCTTTCAAAGGCTATTCTCTGAAGGAAGTTCCCAATCATAACTATGGTCCCCACTTTCACTCATGGACCAGCTCCACATTGATGACATATCAGAGAAGGACCATATGGATGTAAGAGATACAAGAACCATTTAATGCAGTTTTTTCATGAGAATTCACACCTCAGTGTTTAGTGAATCCTGCATTAAGAGACATTTTGACTGTGATATCAAGAAATAAAGAGAAATTCAAAACTTTATTTTTTATTTTTTTATTTTTTTGGTTTTTTGAGACAGGGTTTCTCTGTAGCTTTGGAATCAAAACTTTATTTTTAATGAAAATGCCATTTCTATTGTTTATACATATAGACATGGGATGGCTGGATAACGTAGTCTTTATTTTAATTCCCTGAGTGTCCAACACATTATTCGGCAATTTCATAGTTGAACCATGTTCACATTGATAGAGCAGATTGACCATTTCTCCCATTCCCACAACACTTGTTCTCATTCCTTTCCTTAGTCAATGGCAGTCTTTCCACTGGTTAAGAAGCAATTTATCATTTAGGATTTAATTTAGATTTTCTTGGTGATTATAAATATTGACTTTATGCAACCTCTTCTGCCCACATGCTTTGGGCAAAATGAAAACTCCTAGGATCAGAGGGTGGAAGGCAGGAAAATATTCATCCAAGAGAACATTAATTGTCTTCTCTTTCTCTGATCTATGTATTATGTTATGGATTTACCTCAGGCCAAAGAAAAAAATGAGTTACTCTTGAGAAGAAAAATAAGACTTTTGACTTCGGGTCTTTCTATTAGTCCTATTAAATATACTCATGGGATATAAAAAGAACAAAGAATTTCAATGGAATTCCCATAATTTTGGTAGTTACATTCTATTTCAGAGGAGGATTCTTGTCTTACTGTTTATCCAATAATTTATTTATGTCAGTATGCACATATGGATAGTCTTGTGGACACAGTGTTAGATTCAAGTTCATGATACAATAACATGGAGCCCATTACCTACACTGCTTCTCTGAAGACACTTCTCTAGCTCACACATGAGAAACCAGGCATTTCCTGCCACCGCAACAAAAGCACCAACAAACTGTGAAAATCATAGAACTCAATTGTCTATGGGAAGGGTTGGAGTGAGATGAGCCAGGGACTGGAGCTGATATCTGCTGGGATGTGCATATTTGTGACTGAGAATTTTGAGGTCTGAGTTGCACAGTCTGCCTATAGAGAAATCATTAGCTTGGATTTCGAGGTGCAAGCTAATTTTTACCAAAATGCAAAGGTTCAAAAATAGGATCTTGCAACAATTTTAACAACTGTACAATTTTATAAGGTCCTATTAGTTTAGAAGTAGAAAACTGTGGATGGCTCATTTTCTAAGCTAAATGTAGAAATTAACATCAATTCAGAGAAGCTGTGGTTTCTCTACCAAAGTTTAAAAAGAAACAGGATGAATTAAAGATTATTCAAAATTCCCAAGCTGTCTTTCAAAATTTACAGTCAACAAGTTTCATAATTTCAGACACCTGATGACATATATATGCACATATATATATATGTATATAAGGAATATATATAATTAATGTGCTTATTGTCTGAAAAGAAGTAATTAAATGTCTTAGAGTATTGTGGGAGAACAAAGGCATTTAGTGTGTAATTAAAAAAGAAAAAAATTAATAGGTTATTAGAGGTAAAGGGTACTCTAGAAGATTTCCTTGTGTAAAACAACAAAAAGCTTATTACATCAAACAGGTGCAAATGCAACACAGTCGGACACTTCCTAGTGTCTTAAGTGACCACCTCTCTTTCTGGGAGTATCTGGTGGTCCTCCATATCCCATGCTAGTCTGAGTAGTGAGGTTTCTGTCCAAGCTCACACTGGAGTTCTCTCACTGTGCCTCTGGCACAGTAATACATGGCTATGTTAAAAGTTTGCAGATTGTTCAGCTCTCAGAGGTGTAGTGATTTTTTTTTTTTGTGATTTAACAAATAAAGCTTCCTGAAGACCACAGTGCAGAACCATATAACTAGATAGCCATAGACATCAGGCAATCGTGGCGCACACCTGTAAATTCAGCACTAGGAAGACAGAGGTGGACAGATCTCTGTGAGTGCAATGCTACACTGGGATACAAGAGATTGAATCTGTAAAACAGAAATGGAGCTCACACAAAGGTGATCCCAGCACCTTTAATCATATGCCTTTAATCCCAGCACTAGGGTGGCAGAGACTGGTTTAACATGGCTGGGCAGAGAGAGGAATTAAAGACAGGAGGAGACAAGAGCTCAGATCCAGTCTGAGGTTTCAGTCTGAGAGGCAGTCTGAGGTTTTGGAGAGACAGCATTCAGTCAGAGGCTATGTAGAAACAGGATCTTCTCCATTTTGTTTAAGCATTGGTAGAGGTGAGAACTCTCTAGTGGCTGAATGATCTGCTTTTCTGATCCTTCAGTTTTTGCCCCTGGTAGCTGACTCAGGACTTTTATAATTAAGTACAATTAGAATTCTTGCAACAGGAGGTGTCCCTGCTGATGTTAACTTGGGATTTGAGATCAGAATTACAATTTGTGCTTTCACCAGATTCTTCACATCTACTTTAGACACTTTCTTGGAGGTTGACAGACCCAGTTTACACCATGACTGTATAATGAGAATCTACAGAGAGTTCAGGTGAGGGACAGGGTCTGTGAGGGCTGTAATATACCAGTTCCTTACTCCTTCAGCTGCTCCTGGAACAGGGAACCTGGGAACAGGTACAATCATCATGATACATGCATCCCACAGATGACATGCCTGGGTGTCTTTTCTGAAACCCTGAAACACGTAGAGCTTGCCAATGTTACCAGGCAGAAGAGCAGCACCAGGACTCCCATGCCCTACTGGAGGCCTTAGTGAGAAGGAGATGGGGCTTCTCATTTAGGTCTTGAATTTTAGCCTGAGTGTGGGGGCTGCTTTGCATTGTGGGAGGTTCCTGAGAGGATAAAAGGAAGCACATGGCATGGTTTACACTTTTTCCTCAGGTTTCTTAGAATTGCCCTTGTGTTTCTTAGATGACTTAGCAATAAAATAATGAGTAACATTTTTCAGACAGTAGATTCCCACTTGCATACAAATAGGAAATTGTATGATTCACACTGTGCAAACCTTGGATGAAAACATTAAGTGACTCCACATTCATGCTATGCAGATAACAGAGGATACAACATCCTCAGTGCATATCCCTGAAAATCCCAGCAGAGTGTTTAGATGGAATTTAGTATTAAGATTCACTTCAGCCTCTTCCTGATGTGAAATCAGGATTAAGGAACTACTTAAAATCCTTTCTGTTGTTAGAATGTTTTATCACTCACCTAGAAAATCCAACTTGTGAGGATGCAACTCACAAACATTTAGTAAATATATTTTGTTTTTTAATCTAAGAGGAAATTCAAGGGATTGATTTTTCATGCACATAAGTGGTTTTAGGGACATCACACCTGGATATTTCTTAGTTCCTATTTTCTGTTTTTCTGTGTCTCTGACACTATGCACTTCTTAATTTACTTTCTTGTCTTTTTATCACTTGAAGCACATTGCAAAAGCAGGTTCCTAAATATGATTGTTGTATTGGTGCGGGATGGAGAGGCAGCTCTTAATGATACCTTGTAAAAGCAGTTACATGGAACCAGTCTTCATGGTTATGTTACCTGAAGCAATAAAAAGACATAGAACCCTAAGTGATGACAAGAAGTGCAGAGCATGACGTGCTTTTACAATAGAAACTGTTTGTCTTGTGGTGAAGATCACCATAGATAAAAAAAGGGATTTAGGGCTTTTCTCAATGCCTTGTTAATGTAAATCATCAGGAAATGGCAGAGAATAGCTCAAAGCAACCTGTCAGTAAATCCCAGATAATATACACCAATTCTTTCACATTGAACACCCCATATGTAGGGTCCCTTATTCCTCTGAGCATATTCTGTATTGTGAGTAGCAGAGGTGGGGAGCCTGCCACCCTGTTCCAGCTCTGAACGGCACCTACCCCATAAGTGCTTGCTCAAATTTGTTCAAACATTATGCTCACTGTGTTTCATTTTTGCTTTTTTCTGACTTTTCAGTGTGCTTTTTAGATCTTGCAAAAGATCACAGGAATAACTGCATATTTTTCATACCATTTTGGAGTACTAGTATGTGATCCATTTATTCTGGAATTTTTTCTTTGGTTACATCAGAGTTTGTGTCCACATTTTGTTCTCTCATGCTTCAAGAGATTCCTCCTCCATGAAACTCTCTAGAAGGAATCACTAAGAAAAAAGTCTTCAATGGAATGCTTTCGGGGTAAAGCTGCACATAACTTACAATTATCATCTATTTGATAGCTGCATCCTCATACTTGAGTTTGTCCAGTCATTTATTCACTCATGTCTCCTGGATTCGTGGGCATTCAGTTAATGTCTCCTTTTACAATGACAGCACAATATATTATGTTTGTATGTAGTTAGAATTTGTCATTGTAGTAAAAAATCTATGATTATCTAGGAACTGCAAACCTCAGTTGGAAGAAAATTCTCTCACAAGATCGGGCTGTAGACAACCCTCTATTGCCATTTTAGGAATATTGGAATGACACAATTTCTTTCATATTACTGAGGAAGGAACTGGAAAATATTTCATTTGAAACAAGAAAAGGGAATTTGTTGCAGAAGCAGAAATTTTATGTAGATTTAGACAGAATAAAACTTATTCCAGCTAATCTATAAATCAGACATTCCTACTTCCCTCTTTACTCTGCTACTCACTTCTGCTGTTCTTTTCTGTCCACTCCTACTCTTAGGTCTTTTCTTTCTGTTTTTCCTCCCTACATTCCCCGCCTTCTTCCTAAACTTCTACGTCCTCATTTCTTTTCCCCTCTTCCCTCATACTCTCTTGCAAATCCTTTCTTCATCACCTCCTTCATTTCCCTTGTTTCTTGCTACATGTTGCAAGTTGTTTCTGCTATATGTGCATAATTGTAATGGCTATATTGTATCTAAAAGACAGCACCCAAGTCTATCAAATTCTTCCAGCAGTCTCTTGCTATCTTTCTTTGGCTTCAGAACATACATAATATGTATATTTCTGGGTGAGTATTCAGCAGTCACTTATTTTCAGTACTAGGGAAGTCATGGGTCCATGCTTTAGACGTCACACACTTCAGAAAAGCTTCACTGATCAAGGCTGAGAGAAGCACCAACATATTGGTACACATATAGAAGACAGTGTTAGTATATGTTCCTTGGCTAAAAGCCAATAGCAGATTTCCTCATAGTACTGTTGATCTTTGAACATAATTGTGTTATAATTTTTAAAAATACTGAAACATGTTTTAATTTTGAAACATGATTAACTGAGTAAAATATGTTGAGGATCTCAGGTGGGTGTGGCATGTACAATTCCTCTCCTCTACATGCTGGACCATTTAACTGGCTTGGTTTTGTACATACCTTGTACAGGAATACATAACAGTTTATGTATGTAATGACCATGCGTTGTCCAGAGGTAATCATATCACAGAACTTCTCCCCATTTTATGGTTCTTTCATTCTTCAACCCACTCTTCACTGATCTTCTTTGTGCCTTGTGGGAGGAATATGGAGGGGTAGGGAAGTGGGGTATGGGGAGTTTTGATATAGACATTCTGTCTGTGGACAAGCAGTTGCACAGTTGTCTGTTCTCAGCAGTGAATAGTCATGGACTCTGCATTCAATGATGGTTGCTGGGGGATAGAGATTCATTTTATTTGCAGGTGTAGCTATTGATTTGTTGCCTTTGTCCTTTCGGAGACTCCACACTCAAGGGCAAATGGGCAAGACTATTTGGATTTGTTAAGTTATAAGAACAGAACATAAATGTGGGGGAAAAATACGTTGCAAAGGCCAAGAAGAGGAAATTGTGAGGAAAAACTAGAGTGAGAATTTGATGAAGATACATTGCTGATGTGTATGCGTTCTCAAAAATATGAAAAATGTTTTTGAAATAGTATAGTATATTTAAAGTCCATTACTGTAGAACATTAAAGGTCTCTTACTCCAATGTTCTGATGAGCAGTTGGTTCACTAGCAATGTCTTCCTACCCTCACAAATTGAAGTCCTTAGAATATGTACTGTCTCCATGAATGCTGGAGACATCCCTACGTCTTTTTTGTTTTCAACAGATCCTGACAGTGTAACTGTTTTTGTTGAACACCCCCCCCCAGCCCACTTCTCTTGGAATCTGTATTCCTATGAAGTTCCAGTTCTGGGTGAAGGATTCCCAATGACTCCTGTGCCTTGAGGACAATTCCTTTAATCTCTTCCTAGAACTCTCAGAGAAACACAGACTCTTAGGAATGTTCCTCTCACTTTCCTGCCTTTCACTCCAGGCTGTCAATCTTTATTTGGATAATCAGAGAATCTCCTACTTCTTCCTTCTCTGTGGTTTTCTCAAATGAAGCTAATAAGGGTCTCTCTCTCTCTCTCTCTCTCTCTCTGTCTCCCTCTCTCTCTTTCTCTCTCCTTATTGCATTCCTTCTTTTCATATTTTTTTGTTTTCAAGGGATAAATATCTAAACTAAATATACTTTTGCTTTAGAGAAAAGTCATCTTTTTCAGCAAAAACATGAATAATAAACATCTTATTAAAAATAATTTTAATGATCAGATTAAGCAATTGATCCTGTATTTTTTATGTAGAGACCATACAACCTATCCTCGCTGGAACAGATATGAAGTGTATGTGTGTGCAAGAGAAAACCTAGAGGAAAGAATGAATGTATATTAAAAGGCAAATTCTTTTGTGCTGGTGAATTCAGTGGTCTGTATTGAAAAAACTTATAAATATATAAAAGGAAACATGAAAAGAGAAATATTTTCCATACATGGCAGTTCCTAGCATAAAAGAAGATCATGCAAATTCCAATCAACAGAGTGATCTACCAGCTATCTTTGAATGGGAGGTGAGGCACAAAGATGTCTTACCAGATGAGTAGGACAAATACTTGAGGCTCAGCTGCTGTCACCAGCTGTATTGTTCTCCTAGTCTCCATGCTGGAGCCTTCTCAGGATCAATGACTTTCCACACAAGTTATGACAAGCTAGATAACAAGTTCAGTGTTTGTTTTGAAGTGCACACATTTGTGAGGACTATGCCGATTTTAAAGCTTTCCTGGATTTATGGATCATTGACCATGTCCAACTTTTCTGTTTAACTTGAATTCTATACTAATTCAACCACAAAATCCAAATGAGACTCTGTCCTGAGTCTAGGGAAACCTACTCTTTAGATCCTAAACTGTTTCACATCTGATCCTGGTACTCAGTGCAGAGTCAGTTCTTCCCTCCATGACGGTCTCCATCTCATTTGGTTCAAAATACACCTGAATTTAAATATACACATCACAGTTGAAAATACAGTTTTATATATGACCAATTGAAATATGTCTACACACCAAACATGAAGAGAGATTTTTCTGGGTAGTTTACAGACTCAGTTCAGACATATGGGGTCTAACCCTTTATATCCCTCTGCTTTTGCTCAGGGTGACTTTGGCCTGCCTACTTTCTCACTGTTCCCTTCTGTTCATAAGGACTCCCTACAGGGAGGCCTATATCTAGGTTCATACTTATTCTCCTCAATATGCATTTTGATAAAGAAATTCCTGGTTCATCATAGACTTTCAGACTATCCAGTATGAGGTACAGAGTGTTCTTGTCTCCAGAGATGGTCAATTGGTCCTTGACAGAATTTATATATTTTATTGAGACACTAACGTTATATGTATGAGATCCACTCTGGTCCCTTCCCTGGAGCATGGCAAACCCAGTGCACATAGTAATCACTGAAGGTAAATCTAGATGGCACACAGGGGAGTTACATGGTTGCCCCAGGCTGCAAGTATCATCCTCCAGACTCCACTAGCTGTTCCTTCCACAGGACATCTGCAAACACTGAAGGAAGCTGTTTCACATGTCTACCTTCCATCTTACTCATGTACACTTACAAACTCAGCATCTCTTCTTTGCCTTAAATTGCCTTGTAAAAGATCAACAAGAAAAGCCCAGTTCATTCTCAGTTTTATGGTGAATGGTATGTGTTCAGTGTTTATCATCTATGAACAGAACTGAAAATCCTAGCCTGGGCTCCTTTTCCAGAGCTGCAGATTGAGGAGTGGAATGGTTTTCCTGGGCAGGATTAGACCCTGTTTGCATTTTCCTGCTATTTATGTCCTCTTGACCTAGTCTCAAAAAGTGAAGCTATGCTCAGGGAGAAACTGACATTAATGGTGGTCATTGTAGCCATGAAAGAATTCAAATAAACCTACCCTGTATCCACTTGTGAGTGAGTACATACCATGGTCATCTTTCTTAGTCTGGGTTACCTCACTCAGCATGTTCTTTTCCTAGTTTCATCCATTTGTGCATGCAAATTTCAAGAAGCCATTGTTTTTGACTGCTGAATAGTACTTCATTGTGTAGATGAACCACATTTTCTTTATCCATTCTTCAGTTGAGGGGCTACTAGGTTTGTTTCCAGGTTATGGCTATTATAAATAATGTTGCTATGAACATAGTTGAAAATATCCTTGTAATATTATTATTATTATTATTTTTAATTTTTATAAAAGAAAATTTGAGGCTTTGTCAATTAGTAGGTATAGACCCAGCAGAGATTTTAGTGCCTTTTAATATTGATGAAATAAAAAAAATGGTAAGACAATGAAACTTGGCAAATAGCTTGTGTTAATTTTTTTTAATTATTTATTTTTATTCTTTTTTAATTAAAATTTCCAACTGCTCCCCGTTTCCCATTTCCCTCCCCTCCTCCCAAATATTGCCCCCTCCCCCCACTTCCCTCCCACTATCCCCACTCCTCTTCTCCTCCCCCCACACCATTCCCCCTCCCTCTCAATACTGAAGAGCAGTCCAAATTCTCTGCCCTGCGGGAAGACGAAGGTCTTCTATCTACTTCCAGGAAGGTGAGCGTCTAAACAGGCTAAGCTGCCACAAAGCCAGTTCATGTATTAGGATCGAAACCTAGTGCCATTGTCATTGGCTTCTCATCTGCCTTCATTGTCCGCCATGCTCAGAGAGTCCAGTTTCAACCCATGCTTATTCAGTCCCAGACAAGCTGGCCTTGGTGGGCTCCCAATAAATCAGTTCCACTGTCACAGTGGGTGGGTGCATCCCTCGTGGTCCTGATTTCCTTGCTCATGTTCTCCCTCCTTCTGCTCCTCATTTGGGCCTTAAGAGCTCAGACTCTGTTGCTCCAAATTGAATCTCTGTCTCTACCTCGATCCATCGCCCAGATGAAGGTTCTAAGGTGATATGCAAGATATTCATCAGTATAGGATAGGGTCATTTCAGGTTCCCTCTCCTCAGTTGCCCAAGGTACCAGCTGGGGACATCTCCCTAGACACCTGCGAACCCCTCTAGAGTCAAGTCTCTTGCCAGCCCTAAGATGGCTCCCTTAGATAGGATATATACTTCGCTGCTCAAGTATCCTTCCTTCCTATATCCCAACCATCCCAATACCCCGAGCTCCTCCCATCCTCCCCTTCTCATGTTTCTCATCCCATTTCCCCTTTGCCCCATGCCACCTCACCCACAAGTTCCCAGTTTTTGCCCTGCAATCTTGTCTACTTCCCCCTCTCCATGCAGATGACTATATGATTTTCTTTGGGTTCACTTTCTTATTTAACTTCTTTAGGATCACAAATTATATGCTTAATGTCTTTTATTTATGGCTACAAACCGATTATGAGTGAGTACATCCCATGTTCCTCTTTTTGGGTCTGGGATACCTCACTCAGGATAGTGTTTTCTATTTCCATCCATTTGCACGCAAAATTCGAGAAGTCATTGTTTTTTACTGCTGAGTAGTACTCTAATATGTATATATTCCACACTTTCTTCATCCATTCCTCCATTGAAGGGCATCTAGGTTGTTTCCAGGTTTTGGCTATTACAAACAATGCTGCTATGAACATAGTTGAACAGATACTTTTGTCATTTGATGGGGCATCTCTTGGGTATATTCCCAATAGTGGTATTACTGGATCTTGGGGTAGGTTGATCCCAAATTTCCTGAGAAATCGCCACACTGATTTCCAAAGTGGTTGCACAAGTTTGCATTCCCACCAGCAATGAATGAGTGTGCCTCTTTCTCCACAACCTCGCCAGCAAAGGCTATCATTGGTGTTTTTGATTTTAGCCATTCTGACAGGTGTAAGATGGTATCTCAAAGTTGTTTTAATTTGCATTTCCCTTATCACTAAGGAGGTTGAACATGACCTTAAGTGTCTTTTGGCCATTTGAATTTCTTCTGTTGAGAATTCTCTGTTCAGATCAGTGCCCCATTTTTTTATTGGGTTCATTAGCATTTTAAAGTTTAGTTTCTTGAGTTCTTTATATATTTTGGTGATCAGACCTTTGTCTGTTGCAGGGTTGGTGAAGATCTTCTCCCAGTCAGTGGGTTGCCTTTTTGTCTTAGTGACAGTGTCCTTTGCTTTACAGAAGCTACTCAGTTTCAGGAGGTCCCATTTATTCAATGTTGTCCTTAATGTCTGTGCTGCTGGGGATAAACGTAGGAAGTGATCTCTTGTACCCATATGTTGTAGAGTACTTCCAACTTTTTCTTCTATCAGGTTCAGTGTGTTCAGACTAATATTGAGGTCTTTAATCCATTTGGACTTGAGTTTTGTGCATGGTGATAGATATGGATCTATTTTCATTGTTCTACACGTTGACAACCAGTCCTGCCAGCACCATTTGTTGAAGATGCTCTCTTTTTTCCATTGAATACTTTTAGCTCCTTTATCAAAAATTAGGTGTTCTTAAGTTTGTGGGTTAAAATCAGGGTCTTCTACTGGGTTCCATTGATCGACTTCTCTGTTTTTATGCCAATACCAAGCTGTTTTCAATACTGAGGCTCTGTAATAGAGTTTGAGGTCAGGGATGGTAATGCCTCCAGACGATCCTTTATTATATAAGATTGTTTTGGCTATCCTGGGTTTTTTTTTTCTCCATATAAAGTTGATTATTGTCCTCTCAAGATCTGTGAAGAATTTTGATGGGATTTTAATGGGGATTGCATTGAATCTATAAATTGCCCTTGGTAGAATTGCCATTTTTACTATGTTGATCCTCCCTATCCAAGAGCAAGGGAAATCCTTCCATTTTCTGGTATCCTCCTCAATTTCTTTCTTCATTGACTTAAAGTTCTTGTCAAATAGATCCTTTACTTCCTTGGTTAGGGTTACCCCAAGATATTTTATGCTATTTGTGGCTATCGTGAAGGGTGATGCTTCTCTGTTTTCCATCTCTGCTTCCTTATCCTTTGTGTAACTGATTTTTTGGAATTGATCTTGTATCCTGCAACGCTACTAAAGGTGTTTATCAGCTGAAGGAGTTCTTTGCTGGAATTTTTTGGGGTCGCTTTCCTTGTAGTATTATTAAACATTTTGGGGTATATGCCCAAGAATGTTGTTTTTGTGTCCTGAGGTAGGTTGAAGTGAATAGTAGCTGTAATTCAAAGGATAATATGTCTATAGTTCATAATCCTATAGAAGCAAAGTAACAAGGTGAACTCTAAGGAAAACATGCATAGATCCTCCTGGAAAGGAAAAATAGACAAGATTAACTGACAAAATTGGGAGCATGAAGGTTTGGGGAGAAGAGAGGGTGGAAGGAGAAAAGTAATGGAGAGAGGAACCTGGGAGGAGAACTTGAGGAAATGGATTATCTGAGAGAGAGGAAGGACAGAGATGAAAGTAAGGAAAGAGGTATATTCATTGAGGGAGCCATTATGGGGCGAGCAAGAAATCTGATACTCGAAAAATTCTCAAGAATCCACAAAGATGACCCCAGCTAAGAAACTAAGCAATAGGGAAGAGGGTGCCTAAACTGGCCTTACACTATCGTCAGACTGATTAACATCTTAAATATCAACATTGAACCTTCATCCAACAACTGATGGCAACAGAGAAAGAAACCTTCAGTGGATCAATGGGCTGAGATCCTCAAGTTCAGTTGAAGAGTAAGAGGAGTGAGAATATAGGCAAAGAGGTTAAGACCATGATAGAAACACTCACTAACATAGTTTAGCTAATGGAAGTTCACCAACATCAGCCAGACAGGGAAGGAAACAGCATAGGTCCAAACTGGACACTCTGAATGTGGGTGACAGTTGCATGGTTGAAAAAGACTGCAGGGCCACTGACAATGACACCAGTATTTATCATGACTGTTTTTCCTGGCTTTTTGGGAACCCAGTCTCTTCAGATGGACACTCTTCTCAGTCTAGATATAGTAAGGAGGCTTGGACCTTTCCCAAAGCAATGTACCTTACCTTCTCTGAGGAGTAGATGCAAGGTATAGTAGGGTGTAGTTGGAGGAAATGGAAAGTGGGGAGTTGGAGGAAATGGAAGGTGGGGAGGGAGTGGGAACTGGGACTGGTATGTAAAATGATAAAAGATAGTTTGTTTTATTTAAAAAAAATAAATAAAAAAGAAAACCTACCCTTAATGTGGTTGTGTACTGTAAATATTCAACGCTTAAACATCCCAAAGCTCATTTATAACATTATGACTCCTAGATAACAGAGTTACATGTTTGCAGTTCAGAAAGGAAAACTGGTTATCAGACAATCATGTTTACAATTATTGAAACACCATACTATTAATTTTTTTTCAGAAGAAAACCTGATTCACGAGAGCTGTATTTTCTCTAACTCATCCCTGGAAATTGGGGGAAGCCAGAGGCTTTCCTCTATTCCTTCCCATAGTTTTGGCATTTCAAATTTCCTCCTTGAGAAATATCAGGATGGAATTTTCTATGCCGTGTCCTAAATTTATTATATCCACACACAATCGTCTAACACTATATTGAAACTGGTGTTTTCAGAACATGTAGAATCCTATGGTCTAGTTTGGGGAGCACATGATCTCAGAGTGTGGCCACATCAGAAATTTTCTTCATCACATACACATATCTGTCCTTGGATGGATAATCGTAGATGAACAGAAGACATCAAAGAGGAAGGGAATTTTCCCAATATAGCTAATCACTAACAGATCTGTCAACCTGCAACTTAAACTCTTGGACTCTTCATTTAGGTAAACATATATATTATAACCTTTTGTGATATAAAACTATGTGGATGATTCCTCTATCTAGGAATCTAGGATCTGAGATGAACATCTCAGGAAGGATGAATACATTCTAGCACTGCTTTTACCAACAACTTAGCTCAGGGGCAATAAAGTCGAGAAAAGAAGATGGGTCTGTAATGGGAACATGTGCCTCATGGAGAACTCAGCCAGGTTATTGAATTCTTTTTGCAAACACGTTTATTGTTTATTTAGTAATAGTTGACGTCATTTTTATTTACCTTGGAGTAGCTGTCTTCCACCCAGTGCTCTCAGTTCCCTCAGGCTCCCCCCTCTGAGGTTCCACATCTACTTTATATTCATATAGGAAGTATAAGACCTGTGGTGTTTAGTTCTCTGAACAAACCCCTTAACAAAGGTTTTAAAAAGAGTTAACCAAGGTATCTTGGAAATAAGAGGCAATCACAACACTCACCATTCTCAGGCATAAGTGTGGATGGACCATTTTCCAGTAACTGGGTCATTTACTAGCCCTGATGTGACTGAGAGCTGTCACAGCCATGACAGAAGCCTTGGCTTCCTGTTGGTCAGGACAAAGTCCTCACAGAATTGTATGCTGGAAGGGCAGTGCAGAGAAGATGCAATTGCTTTGTAGGAGCTGTCTTGTCTCGCTCTGCATCTTCCAGATGCTTTGCCTAATGGCTGTACTTGTCAATACCAACCTCCTTTCCTGCCGTTTCCCAGAACTCACAGAACACCAGAGAATCTCAGATTCAGTTATGACAACATCAAAGGTAAGAAAAGTTCAAGCCAACCTAAGCATGCCTTGATCAGTTCTCAGGTGTCATCACATTTTCACTGAAAAAAAATAACATACTCTGGTTTCTAATGCTTATCTGTCCTTTCATTGTGACACTATCCTTATGAACCTAACGTGCAGTGAGGAATTATCAGACCTTGGCTAACTCTTTTTAAAACCTTTACTGAGAGGCAGTGTAAATAAGCTGTAGGAAGGAGCCTGCAGGAAAGAAAATGGATGGGCATGTTAAAAGAAAATTCCCTAGACCCTTTCAATTAGGGAATTATATGAGTAAAAACAACAAATTAATATTAAAGAAATAAACAAAGGACATGCTCTCTGTTGGCTAGATTAGGGACTGCCTGCAGCTAACTGAAGATCAGTGAGTGACACTGGCTGCATTGTCCTCACAGTCTCAATGACAGAGCCTCACACACATTTTATTACCAGTTCCACAGCTGTGTCTGATGTGCACATATTTTGTGAGGATGAAGGTGAGCATAAAGGCCATGAGGGGTCTTAGGTCTTTGACCCTGCCTGATTTCCTTGTTCGATCCAACTTAAATTCCAGTGCTATCACCATGGTAAATACTAAGACTGCCCTGAGTCTAGTAAGAGACTATTTCCAGAGCCTTTGGCCCTTTCTGGATGTGATCCCAGTCACCATACAGTATCACTTCCTCCACTGGTGATGCTTTGCATTTTGTTCTGATCTGAGGATAACATATATTTATAAAAGTAACCCATAATAAAGCTGTGGAAATCGTTCTGTCATTCCATTTCTAGCAACAAAAGAATCCCTGAAAGGAATCTATACTCCTAGTTGCCCAACTACAAAAAGATCAGTGTTGCAGCCAACACCTCTGGGATGTAGAGACACTGTTATCAATGTGGAACACTGGCCAACAAGTATACCCATTTGGTGAGATCTGGGGCCAATGAAACATTTGTCTCAAACATATGGTGTAGACTGATTGAGAGAAACATTTCATATCACCGTGTATGGAATTAAACTTATATATAAATACTAACTAATACACACAAGAGTAAAATTACAGAGAGACACACTGACAGACACAGTCCCACATCCCAACAAACACAAACAGGAAGTGAGTGAGAGAATAAGAGCAAGTGAGACAAACAAAACAAAAAAATTATAGCACATCACAATGGAAAACATATATCAGAATAAAAGTTTTTACACTTCAAGGATTACAATAGATTATACCTGTAGAGAGAATTCCTAAGCGTGATTTGGAAAGTCAGCCCAGACACAGAGGAATCCAGTCTTTTTATTTTATTTTATTTTATTTTATTTATTTATTATAGATTTCTGCCTCCTCCCCACCACCGCCTCCCATTTCCTTTCCCCTCCCCCAATCGACCCCTCTCCCTCAGCAGCCCAAAGAGCAGTCAGGGTTCCCTGCCTTGTGGGAAGTCCAAGGATCTCCCACCTCCTTCCAGGTCTAGTAAGGTGAGCATCCAAACAGCCTAGGCTCCCACGAAGCCAGTACATGCAGTAGGATCAAAACCCATTGCCATTGTTCTTGACTTCTCAGCAGTCCTCATTGTCTTCTATGTTCAGCGAGTCTGGTTTTATCCCATGCTTTTTTTTAGACCCAGTCCAGCTGGCCTTGGTGAGTTCCCGATAGAACATCCCAATTGTCTCAGTGTGTGGGTGCACCCCTCGCGGTCCTGAGTTCCTTGCTCGTGCTCTCTCTCCTTCTGCTCCTCATTTGGGCCTTGGGATTTCAGTCCAGTGCTCGAATGTGGGTCTCTGTCTCTAAACAAAGAATTTTAGAAGGAATCCAGTCTTTTATGGATCTCTGGATAGGCTCTTACCTGACCCAGATCTCTGGTTGCTCTCTGCGCCCCCTGCTGGTCATAAACTCCCTGCAGGGAGGTTTGTGTCTGATCTCACAGTAAATTTGCATCACTGTGAATCTGGTGCAGTAGTACATGGCTGTGTCCTCAGGCCTCAGACTGCTCATTTCCAGGTACAGGGTGTTCTTGGCATTGTCTCTGGAGATGGTGAATCGGCCTTTCACAGCGTCGGCATATTTGATGTCGCTACTATCACCACTAATATATGAGACCCATTCCAGGCCTTTCCCTGGAGTCTGGCGGATCTAGTTCATGTAATAATCACTGAAGGTGAATCCAGAGGCTGCACAGGAGATTTTCAGGGACTTTCCGGGTTTCACTAAGCCTCCTCCAGACTCCTCCAGCTGCACCTCACACTGACCACCTGAAAACACAGAGAATGCTGGTTAGAAGACTGTCACTGAAGCTATTTTTTCTTTCTCATGTCCACACAACACACAGACAGCGTCTCCTCTCCATTAATTACCACTTAAAATAACACCAAGGAAAAGCCAAACAAGCCACAAGTCCATGGTAAGTGAACTTTGCTCAGTGCTGATCACTGAATGGGAGGACTAGGGAATCCAGGACTGTGCTCCTCTGCCAGAGTTGCAGGCTCAGGGCAGGGCTGGTTTTCATGGGCACAGAGAAGCCTTATTTGCATATCTTCCTCCTGTAGCAAGCTCTGGAGTTGGACCCTTGGAGGAACACAGTGCTCAAAACAGATATAAGGCATCAAAGACAATGACAATAGTTACAGAGACTGACATAGTAAAGAACCTTTATGTGCACCTTTTCCTTGCTAAGGATTCACCACACTTCACTTAGTTCTCTTTCACGCAGGTGCTCAGAACATGCTGTGTTTCCACACTGTTGTATCTCCTCAGCATATCTATGTAATTTAAAAGAACCACAAGCTGTTGTGTTTCTATATAGGACCTCTGTCTTTCCCAGTCTCTGGACTAGACATGGCTTCTCCATAATATGGAATCTTGGATAGGGTCATGCCTGCCTGGAGAGGTTAGCAGAACTCCTTTCTTGTGTCTGGAGCACCTTGGAATTTTCTAAGTTTTACATATTTATAAGACAATGTTGTGCTCAGGCCATAAAAGACTACAAATGAAACAACCTTTGTTGCTGCTGCTCTGCTTTTGGTCATGGTGTTGACCATATCAGTAGATAACAGATGGGGACAATTTAAAATTGTTGTAATGAAATAATGAATGGTTGGATGTGGGGATGGCTAAAGTCTACCCAACTGCTACCATGGTCACACACACACAGTTACACTTTTAGATACAGCCATACACCAAAACACACACACACACACACATCATCGTCATCATCATCATCATCATCATCACATCCACATGTAGAAACACGTACTTGCAGCAGAGGGACTGAATTTCTTTCATTCTGTGTTTTGACATGACCCCTTTGGTTGGAGTGAACTCACTTTGTAGACCAAGCTGATATTGAACCATGAAAGATTTTCTTGCTACTGTCTCCCTGACAACTGGGTTAAAAATGTGAACTACATTTTTTGACCATCTCATATAGATTTTGTAAAAATTTGAAGCATTTTTAATAGAAAAATTTCTGACCATTATTTCCTTCCTTCTTATGTCCTTCTTCTTTCCCAACTTGTCCAGCTCCATACCTGGCAGAGTATTATGGTGATTAAGGGGTTAGCCTCATGGCTTTCATTTTCATACATAAAATAAATGGTTTAAAAATCAATAATTAACAACATATTTTATTTTAGAAAAGTCATCTTATAATACTTGTTTGTTTTATAGTTTTGAATGTTTTTATTAGTGTATATAATGTATAGCAACAAAATATGGGACTGATGGATAGCTCAGGGTTAAGGAGCCCGCCTCCCTGTATGAGTACCTCAGTTGCATTCTCAGCACTTCACTATGAAGCTGAGTGTGATGCTTTATCCTGCATTCCCAACACTGGGGAGATGGTAACAGGAAACTCTCTGGGATTTGCCATGCCATCATTCTATCTGAACCTCTGGGCTCCAGGTTCAGTGTGAGACCCTCTCTCAACAACTAAGGAATACACCCAGGATCAACTTGTGACATCTGCAACCATGTTCAAACATACACTGTGACAATTAGTGTTTTCATTCATTCAAACATTTCCTTTCCCCTATGTTGAACTTTACAACTGTTTAGAAGCAAGTCATGGAAACTGTAGACCTAGACTGACTTGCTTATTATTACAGGAAGCAAAAACAGGACTCTTATGACTCAGTGTAAACTTTTCCTTCTACAAAACTTCCAACTGTCCTTCTTACACTAGACATTGCCATTCCTTTTCCAGCCAAAAGATTACATATTTTAAGTTTATTAATGTGAGAAATGATACTTGTTCTGTATGGATTTCTGATCTTTTTCTTTTTAAATTGGGCTAAGTTCTTGTATTTACACCTTGCACATAAAAAGCAAGCACTATAACTCAGAACTATAGATTCAGCCCTCCTATCTATTAAAATATCACATTTTCCTAAAGAAAATTACATTTTTATTACAGAATTGGGTTATCCAATTCTAAGACAAACACTAGCCTCCCCAAGTTCTTCTTGATGTCTGCACTTATGCCTGTATATAAGAGAGCAGAAAATTGTAGGATCAATATTCTGTGCATCAATCTCCAGAAGGTAGGGTATGAAGGACAAAGGAAGAAGAAGAAGAAGAAGAAGAAGAAGAAGAAGAAGAAGAAGAAGAAGAAGAAGAAGAAGAAGAAGAAGAAGAAGAAGAAGAAGAAGAAGGAAGAAGAAGAAGAAGAAGAAGAAGAAGAAGAAGAAGAAGAAGAAGAAGAAGAAGAAGAGGAGGAGGAGGAGGAGGAGGAGGAGGAGGAGGAGGAGGAGGAGGAGGAGGAGGAGAAGGAGGAGAAGGAGAAGAAGGAGAAGAAGGAGAAGAAGAAGAAGAAGAAGAAGAAGAAGAAGAAGAAGAAGAAGAAGAAGAAGAAGAAGAAGAAGAAGAAGAGCAGAGAGAGAGAGAGAGAGAGAGAGAGAGAGAGAGAGAGAGAGAGAGAGAGAGAGACTTCATTCCCAGCTTGTGGCTTCTATCCAGAATCTGACTACATGAAATGATGACATTATTACCTACTGTAAAGATTCATAGCATTTGCTGCAATCTTATTATTCAGGTTGAAGACCAAACAGCTGAATTAAAAGGTAAATTTAAGAGTGGACTGTGGCAATGAGCAACATGGTGTCTGCCACCCACTGAAATGAGGAAGGACGGGTCTGCTGAGCTGGGTTCTCAGCCACTGGTGTTCTGAATGTAACTTTGGCCCTTAGGCAGGAAGTGGAGCTGGACTGTGTTTAGAGCCTTTATAATGGAAAGGGAGGTCCTGACCCTGAAATCAAACTCCAAATCCCAGTTTCCCAGGATACCTGACACCTGAGAAGGGATCTGTGGACAGAAGATGCTGTGGTAACCTCTGCAAGATAAACTTTTAACACAGTATGAGAAAATATGCCTCTCTAAAGTAAACGTGCCTACTCCAAGACATAGACACAGACAAACTGACATATAACAACAGAGATAAACCTACACAAAAACACACACATTGGACAAATAGATATATGTATGCTAAAATCTTAAGTTATTTCAAAATATTGCTTTTCAGCCTATGTCATTCATTCTACTTAAAAGCAAAACATCAAGCTCATTCCCAATATACCCTGATAATACTGAAGTATCTTGCACACTTTCTCGTTTGATCTCACTCCAAGTGGTCCTGTGTTCCTTGAGCTCTATGTTGTCCTGTGGAATCAAACCTCAGATGAGTGATAGAAGAGGGTTGTTTCTGAGAAGAAAAATGAGTCTGTTCTGTTGATGAGAAAAAAAAATGTCCTAACTTTTAATAGTATTTGTTTATTCACAGTATTTATTCATGAAAATGAGGAATGCATAATTGAAATGGTACTTTTTGATCAAAGTTTCATATACACTAAACCAGAATTCTCCCATTAAACTAACTCCCAGAAATTAATGAGAAACTTTTAAATAAATGCTTTATTTTTAATTATGTATATATGCTTCTGTATGGATGCTGTAATGATCATGGAGAAAAGCAAAGGTCACAGGGTCCTCAAAACATACATGTGGTTATGAGATGCCCTGAGTCTAGGATTTACAGTCTTCATGTTGTTCAGCTTCTCCGAGATCTTACGCTGATCATCACAGAATCACTTCTGCCTTGTGTGATCATCTGCATTTTGTTGCTATCAGAGTATATCCTAAATATAAAAAACAATGTTAATGGAGCTGTGAAATAGCTCTACACTTAGGTTCTTGCCATAACAGAACCAGTGACAGGGATCTAAACTATGATTACAGTTCTCCAAGACTGCAAAAAGAGCTGTGTGTCAACAAACAAGTTATCCCTTCTGTGGGACGTACAGCTTAACAATCCATAATTAGCAATACATTTTCTCTTTTAAAATTATTATACAATATACATATTTGCTTTTACAGATTACAATTCTATCATTTTACAGTGATAATACTCAGGGCTCAAAAGTTGGCTCAGTGTTAAGGCACCAGCCTCCCAGTGTTAAAATCTTTGCTTGATTCACAACAGTTAGCTTAGAAGCTGGGTGTGATTGTTTATCCTATATTCCCAGAACTGGAGGCATTGTGACTGGAGGTACTCTTAAGTCTTGCCAGCCAAAGATTCTGTCTGAGCATTTGTGCTCCAGGTTCACTGTGATATTCTTACTCAAAAATAACATAGAAATCAATTGCTGATCACATACACAAACTCCACTCTAGCATCCTGACATATGGGCAAATCTTGTACTATGCACACTCAGTCTAGCCAATTAGCATTTCTAGCCATTCGAACATTGTCCTTACTTGTCATTTGATTCATGGTTTGTAGTTATTCACAACTGTGTCACCGATGCTGTAGACCTTGTATGAACTGTTTGCCATGGAAGCCAAGAGATGAACTCCTGTAGACTTCTTTCCTCTCCACAGATTTCTAACTGGACTTCTCACTGTGGGCACTTCCATTCCTTTTCCAGTTATAAAGTGGGTCATTTCAGACTATGAAAGTGAGAAATGATATTTTTCTATGTGCTTATTTCCTATATTTAAAGAGTTTGGTTCATAAATTTAAGACATTTTCACATGATCACAAAGCACTCTACCACAGAACTACAAGCCTAGCTCAATCTTTTAAAACATCACTTTTTTTCTACAGAAAATAATTTTTGATAACTGCATTTATGCACTACTAAAATATACACCAGGAAACACAATTACTTCTTCCTTGACACCCAAAACTTATAAATGATTCTGTAAAGGATCAGTTTACTGCCAGGCAGTGGTGATGCACACCTTTAATCCCAGCACTAGGGAGGCAGAGGCAGGCTGATCTCTGTGAGTTTGAGGCCAGCATAGTGTATAAGCACTAGTTCTAGGACAGGCTCAGAGAAACCCTATCTTGAATACACAAAAGCAAAACAAAACAACAACAAAAAAAAAGGATTAATTTACCAAGCATAGATTTCGAGAATGTTGGGGTATAGATGATAAATCAAACCAAACAAAGAAAATAGAGAGAAGAGGACAAGGAAAAGTAGAGAGATACTTCACCCTCAGCTGGTGACTCCTATTCTGAGTCTGGACTCCATGGCCTTTTCAAGAGTGCTGTGTAGTTGAACCACAGCATGTGCTGGAATCTCACTACTCATGTTCAACACCACACACCAGAATGAAAAGAAAAATATGAGCAAACTGCACATAGGAATAACAGTGTCTGCTACACATCTAAAAGAGAAAGACATGTTCTGTTGAGCTGTGTTCTCTGCCTCTGGTGCTTTGGGAATCACTAAGATCTTAAAGAAGAATGGGAACTGGAATGTCTTCAGAGGCTTGCTCAGGGAAAGAGAGGCCCTGAGCCTGTAGTTAAACCTTGAATCCCAGCCTCACTGCTCATCTCACCTCAGAGTAGGTTTCTGTGGGCAGATGATGTTGTGGTCACTTCTGTAATGTAAACTATTTATAGATTATTAGAAAGTATGCATCTCTGAAGCAATCACAGAAACACTCAGACAAATAATACAGAGAGACATATAACATTAGCAATCCTTCAAAAGACAAACATACAAGGGCATATGGGTATATGCTTTTTGAAAATTTTTTCCACCTTTGTTATTCATTCTACTTAAAAACAAATCACCTTGCTCATTTATAATGCACTATGATTACATTGATTCACTCCCACTCTCCTTGCTCCTCTTTCTCTCTCTCCTTTGACCCTTCTGTCCTCTCCTACTCTCGTGTCTCTTCTTTTCTCTTCTCTCTTCTTTCCTGCTTTACTGCACCAACTCTGCTTCTTTTGTCTGCTCATCCAAAAGTGAGATTGCTGGGTCACATCACTTTGTGTAATTCTCTAAAGGACCCCACAGTTTTCATAATGTCTCAGTAGAACCACATCCCCATTTCCACAGCACAGGGATCCCTTCTCCTCCATTCCCATAACACTTGGTCTCATTCTTTACTTAGGTAAATGGCACTCATATCATTGGTTACAGGCAACTATTTTTTTTTTGGTTTAAAATCCATTTCTGTGATTATTAAAAATCTTAGCTCTGTGCAACCTATTCTGCCCATTTTCTCTGGTCAAGGTGAAGCATCCCAATCACATGATGCAGGGAAGAATAATGTGTGTTCATGAGGACAACACCTCTCAACTCTGGGTTTCCTGAGCTATATGGTAACCTCCTGACTCAGAACATAGAGAAGTGAGAGAAAGGAGTTTTTCTTGGAAAAAAAATGGAAGTGTTCCCTTGAATGATAGAAACCTTGTTATAACCTTTAACCTGGAGTACTGATATTGCAAACTCAGCATTTATTAATCAAAATGAGAAATATATTTTGAAGTATTACCATTTGAATCAAGGTCTCATATAAATTAGACAAGAATGGGACCATTGGGCCAAAACACAGCATTGAATGAGAACTTTTTAAAAATACACTATTTTCATTAGGGGTATAAGCTGCTTTGTGGATAGTGTACTGCTCAGAGAGATAAACAGTTATCACAGGGTCCACTAGACTCACATGTGGCTCTGAGCTGCCTTCATCTTCTAGGGTTTAAAATCTTCTTTGGCTTCTTCAGGAACTGATGATGGTCACTAAAAAGGATTGTTTAGCTCTGTGTGATGATCTGCATTTTGTTCAGGTAAAAGCACATCTTAAATTTTGAAAGTAACAATAATGGGGCTGTGAAAATCAAGTTTTTGCCACATAAGAATGCCACATTGGAGCACTGGACTGAGCTCCCAAGGTCCAAATGAGGAACAGAAGGAGAGAGAACATGAGCAAGGAAGTCAGGACCGCAAGGGGTGCACCTACCCACTGAGACAGTGGGGCTGATCTATTGGGAGCTCACCAAGGCCAGCTGGACTGGGATTGAAAAGGCATGGGATAAAACTGGACTCTCTGAACATGGCAGACAATGAGGGCTGATGAGAAGCCAAGGACAATGGCACTGGGTTTTGATCCTACTTCATGTACTGGCTTTGTGGGAGCCTAGCCTGTTTGGATGCTCACCTTCCTAGACCTGGATGAAGGGGCGAGGACCTTGGACTTCCCACAGGGCAGGGAACCCTGACTGTTCTTTAGACTGGAGAGGGAGGGGGGAAGGAATGGAGGGAGGGGGGAAGGAATGGGGGGAGGCGGAGAGGAGTGGGGGGAGGGCTGAGGAGTGGGGAGAGGAGTAGGGAAATTGGAGGCAGAGAGGAGGGAGAAATTTTTTCAATAAAAAAAAAAGAATGCTTCAGTGTAGTGATGAGGCAAGCTGGCCTGCTTTTCGTCCCACCTGGTTCCCCCGCACGGTTAGCTTAGCCCCGGAAATAATAACACGGAAACTGTATTCATTTAAACACTGCCTGGCCCATTAGTTCTAGCCTCTTATTGGCTAATTCTTGCTTTAACCTATATTTAATAATCTGTGTAGCATCATGAGGTTTACCTGAAAAGATGCTAACCTGTGTCCATCTCGGGTTGGAGAATCATGGTGTCTGCCTGACTCTGCTTTCTTTCTCCCAGCATTCTGTTCGGTTTACTCCACTTACCTATGTTCTGACCTATCAGGTCAAGCACTTTTCTTTACTAATTAACCAAAGAAAACAACAAATAGATAAAAGACCCTCCTACATCACTTCAGTGCATTCTAAACACAGAACTCAGAATCCATAACTAAAAAAAGAAATGGGTGTAACAGCCAACAAGGTGTACCATATTGGGAATATGGAGAATGAGCAATCACTGGGACTCACTGGACAACTAGACTACCTAGTCATTGATAACCAGGCACAGTGATAGAATTTGTCTCACAATAAGTAGTGCAGATTGTTAGAAAAATTCATCATATGTCAACACCCCCCACCATAAACATACATTGAGAGGAGTGATAGAGAAAGATTGAGAGAGAGAAAAAGAGAGAGAAAGAAGGAAAATGAGAAAGACTGACACATAGAGATAGGGAGACAGAGAGTGATGAAGAGAAACAAGGAAAAACACTATAATAAATAAACACACACACACAACAGGAAACAGAAAAATGAATAATCATTTGGGCATTCAAGGATTACTACACACTATACCTGTAGAGAGAATCGCTAAGTATGACATGGAGAGGCAGTGTAGACACAGAGAAGTATAGTCTTCCATGCTTCTCTGAGCAGGCTCTTCTGTGACCCAGATCTCTAAGTGCTCTCAGCATTCCCTGCTGGCTTTGTGTTACCCACAGGGGTGTTTTTGTCTGAGCTCACAGTAACTTTCACTCACTATGTCTCACACAATAATACATGGCTGTGTCCTCAGACTTCAGACTTCTCATTTCCAGGTACAGAGTGTTCTTGGCATTGTCTCTGGAGATTGTGAACCTGCCCTTCACAGCGTCAGTATATATGGTGCTGCCACCACCTTCATTAATGTTTGTGACCCACTCCAGCCCCTTCCCTGGAGCCTGGTGGACCCAGCTCATTCAGTAGCCACTGAAGATGAATCCAGAGGCTGTACAGGCGAGTTTCGGGGACTTTCCAGGCTGCACTAAGCCTCCCCCAGACTCCAACAATTGCATCTCATACTGGATACCTGTAGACACAAAGAATTCTGGTTAGAAAACTGATGCAGAAGACATTTTTTTTCTCTTTCTCATGTCCACACAGCACACAGCTTCTCATCTTTGTGAATTGCCTTTTAAAATAAGAACAAAGGAAACAAATATGAGACTTAAGTCCATGATGAGTGTCCTGTCTTCAATGCTGAATGCTGACTGGTAGAACTTGGGAATCCAGGGCTTGTCTCCTCTGCCAGGGCTGCAAGGTCAGTACAGGGCTGGATTTTATTGGCACAAAGAAGCCTTATTTGCATATCTTCTTGCCATAACAGGCTCTGTAGTTAGACATGTGCAGAAGGCAGGACTCAGAGCAGATATAAGACATCATACACACTGGTGACAGTTACAGAAATTAAAACATTAATGTAAATCTGTGTACACATTTTCCTCGTTAGAGATTGATCACACTTTATTTAGTTCCCTTTTCACCTTAAGAACATGGAATGTTGTGTTTCCACACTGTCATGTCTCTTTAGGATCAATGTGAATTTAAAAAGCTCCACACACAGCTGTGTTTCTAGATATTAGCTCTGTCTGTCCGTATGTCTCTGCTGGACATGTCTTCTGCCTGAGGTGAATTTTGCATAGGATCACACCTGCTTCTAAGTAGAACTCACTTGCTGTGATAGGAAGACTTGAGACTTTACTGACATTAGTTTTACTCAGGTTTTTTCTCTCTTTTTTGTTACTTTAAAAATAATACCAATCAAAATTCCGACTTCCTCCTCTCCTCCTACTTTCCTCTCACTCCCCCACTCAACCTTTCCCCACCCCCTCCAGTCCTAAAAGATGGCAAGGCACCCTGCCCTGTGGGATGTTCAATGTCCTCCCCCCTACATTCAGGCTTAGGACAGTATGCATCCAAATAGAATAGGATCCCAAAAAGCCAGTACATGCAGTAGAGACAAATCCCAGTGTCATTATCCTTTGTCCCTCTGTCTGCCCCAATTGTCAACCACATTCAGAGGGTACAGTTTGATCCCATGCTTGTTCCTTCTCAGTCTAGCTGGACTTGGTGAGCTCTCATTAGGTCAGGCACACTGTCCCAGTGGGTGAACCAACCCTTCACAGTCCTGACTGTTTTACTGATTCCATACTCAGACTGATGACTATCTTGAATATCACCATAGAACCTTTGTCAGGTGACAGATGGAGACAGAGACCCACACGGGAGCAATGGACTGAGCTCCCAAGGTACAGTTGAAGAGGTGAAGGAGGGAGAATTTTATTCAGTTCTTAGAGATGCTGTCCTACAGCCTGAGGAAGTTTGTAAAAGTGATGTTTCTTGTTATTGTCTGTCTTCCTCTCAGTGGTTGCGATGGAGATACATTTATATTTGAAGCACTCAATTGTTTGCATTCTGAATTTCTCCCTATGATTACTTTTTATTCCCCACTTTTCCTTTCCCTTTCCCACCTCAATACTGGGCAACCGATGGCTGTTTTCATGCAGTCTTAGGTCAGTTTTTATTTCTGTATATTTATACAGTCAGCATAATGGGGACATTTAATGCATTTTTGTAATAAAACACTAAACTTTTGCCTCAATTTTGTATTTTCACAAAACTTTCATTTTATTTTCCCAAATTCTAATGCTTTCTACTCTCTTCAGCCCTTTTCTCTCACTACATCCAAATTTTCCTTTCAAAACCCCTGTATTGCCCTGTGCTTTTTCCATCTCATCCGTGACTTAAGATATCTTTTTCTCTCTTGACTTCCATTCTAGTTCCAAGTCTATGAAACAGAAGTCAGAACACCAAACAGAAACCAACAACAGAGAGTGCAGAGGAATAATTATGGGAGCAATAAAAGCACTCACAAAAACACAAAATGTGAAAATTGTAGAACTCAGCTGCTGTGGGAAGGGCTGAAGAGTTATGGAACAGAGACCACAGCTGATGTCTGCAAAAATGTGCATATTTGTGGCTGAGAATTTTGTGATCTAAGTTACACAATATGCCTGTAAAGAAATCATTAGCTTGGACTTCAATATGCAAACAAACTTTTAACCAAAATGCAAATGTTCAAAAATATAATCGTGCAACAGTTATAAAAACTGTACACTTTTATCAAGGTCCTATTAGTTTAGAAGTAGGAAAATGTGGATGGTTCATTTTTTAAGATAACTTTGAAAAGTAACATCAATTCAAGGAAGTTGTGATTTCTCTATCACTAGATTAAAAATAAAGAAGATAAATTAAAGATTATTCAAAATTCTTACAAAGCTGTCTTAAAAAGTTTCATAATTTCAGACTCCTCTCTCTCACTCTTTCTCTCTCTCTCTTTCTCTCTGCTGATTTGTTTGACAAGGAGCAATTAGACATCTTAGAGGATTGTGTGGGAACACAGATGATTAGTATGTAATTAAAAAGTAAGATTAATAGGCCATGAAAGGAAAGTATACTCTAGAGGTATTCCTTGTGTAAAAGAAAAAAAAAAAAAAAACAAAGGTTAAGACATCAAACAGTTGTAATGCAGCGTATCCCAGACAACCACTGTTTCTGAGAATATCTGTTGGTCCTCCACATCCCTTGCTGGTCTGAGTATATAGGTATCTGTCCAAGCTCACACTGGAGATCTCTCACTGTGTCTTTGGCACAATAATGTATGGCTGTATCTGAAGTTTGAAGATTGTTCAGTTTATGAAAACATAACTATGGAGGAATAGTGATATTTTGTTTTTGATCTAACAAATAAAGTTTTCTGATGATCAGAGTGCAGAACTAAGCCACTAGTTTGCCAAAGAAGCCAGGCATTGGTGGCACAAACCTTTAATCCTAGCACTAGGAAGATAGAGATGGACAGATCTCTGTGAATGCAAACCTGCCCTGGGCTACAAGAGACTGAATTTGTGTAAATTAGAAACAGAGCTCATACAAATCCCATCACCAGGGATTATATGCCTTTAGTCTCAGCAGCAGAGAAACAGACACAGTAGTGACTTGAATGGGCAGAGAGAGGAATATAAGAGAGGAGAAGACAAGAACTCAGAGGCAGTCTGAGGATTCAGTCTGAGAGGCAGTCTGAGATTTTGGAGAGACAGCATTCAGTCAGAGGATTTGTAGAGACAGACTCTTCCCCAGTTGGTCTGAGCATTGGTAAAGGTGGGAACTCTCTACTGACTGAATGCTCTTCTTTTCTGATCCTTCAGTTTTTGCCCCAAATAGCTGATTCAGGAATTTTACCACTAAGAACAATTAGAATTTGGGCAACAGCAAGTGTCCCTGCTGATGTTGACTTGGGATTTGAGAACTAAATTGTAATTTGTGCTTCCATCAGTCCATATTTTTCACATCCACTTCAGACACTTTCCTGGAGGTTGGCAGACCCAGCTTACACCATGACTGGTTAATGAGAATCCACTGAGAGTTCAAATGAGGGACAGAGTCTGTGAGGGCTGTACTAGGTCAGGGGATTATTCCTTCAGCTGTCCCTGGGACAAGGCACCTGGGAACAAGTACAATCTTCATGATTCATACATCCCATAGATGTTACGCTCAGGTCTCATTCCTGAAACCCTGAAACACTTACAGTTTGCAGAGGTTCCTAGGCAGAGGACCAGCACCTACTGGAGATGCTAGTGAGAAGGAGAGGGGCAAGTCAGCTAGGCCTGGGCTTTTAGTATGAGCAGGAGGGTTGCTTTGCATTGAGGGAGGTTTCTGAGAGGATAAAGGGAAGCACTGGGCATGGCTTGCACTTTTCCCTTGGGTTTCTTAGAATTGCCCTTGAGTTTCTTAGATGACCTGGAGATAAAAAATGATAACATTTTTCTGACACTGTCTAGATTCTCACTTGCATATAAATAGGAAATTGTATAATTCACACTGTGCA
This sequence comes from Chionomys nivalis, assembly GCF_950005125.1. Lineage (NCBI taxonomy): Eukaryota > Metazoa > Chordata > Mammalia > Rodentia > Cricetidae > Chionomys > Chionomys nivalis. Next base: position 11,483,010 of record NC_080095.1, on the reverse strand, counting down.
GACCTTGGATGAAAACATTAAGTGATTCCACATTCATGCTAGGGGATAAAGGGAGAGGGAGAAGAATTTGAGGGAATGGGTTAGTTTAGATGGAGGAAGGACAAAGATGAGAGCAATGAAGGAGATATTTTGATTGAGAGAACCATTATTGCACTAGCAAGAAACCTGGAACTAGAGAAATTCTCAGGAATACACTAGGATGACCCCAGCTGAGTCCTTAAGAAATAGAGGGGAGGGTACCTGTTGTAGAGAGGAGGACCTGTTTGTTCCTCCATGCCACCTGGCTAGCTTAGCCTCGATATAACCAAACAGATATTCTATGAATTAAAACACTGCTTGGCCCATTTGCTCTAGCCTCTTATTGGCTCACTTTCCCATCTTGATTTAACCCATTTCTGTTAATCTTTACATTGTCATATGGCAGTGGCTTACCGGGAGAGATTCAGCATGTGTGACTCTGGTGGTTCCATGACGTCTCTCCCCTCTCTGCTTTCTTCCTCCCAGCATTCAGTTCCGTTTTTCCCAACTACCTAAGTTCTGCCCTATTAAAAGGCCAAGGCAGTTTCTTTGTTCATTAACCAATCAAAGCAACACATAAAAGAGGGAACTCCTACACCAGGTCTTGCCTTGTAGTCAGATTGATGAGGACCTATGAGAGACATATATGTATCTAATCTGCATGGAAACTAGAAAAAGAAAAGATGTCCTCAGTAAATTGTGAGAGGGTTGAAGGGGAGGTGAAAGGAAGAGAGGTCAGCAGAGAAAAAAAACGTATAAATCAATAAAATCAGTAAAAAATTAATGAGAAAAATTAAAGACTAGAAGTAAATGCATACTTTTAAAGATGAAAGAAGAAAGTTGCATTCAAATTGATGGAATTAGAAAAATACATCCTGATGTATGTAATCCAGACCCAGAAATATAAACATGGTGTGTACTCACACTTAAGTGGATACTAGCTGTAAAAAAAAGAATATTGAGCATATGCTTCATGATCCTAGAAAAGCTAAGTAACAAATTTATCAGTATTTTATTAAGTATTTTTGCAACTATTTTCATGAGTGTCATCTGTAATTCTCTTTCTTACTAATGCCTCTGTAAATGTGGGTATCAGGGTAATTATAGCATCATAAAAAGTGTTTGTCCATGTTCTTTCTATTTCTATTGTGTGGAACAATTCAAGGAATATTGGTCTTAGTTCTTGGAAAATCTTGTAGAATTCTACATTGAAACCATCAGGATCTGGTCTTTTTTTTGTTTGTTTGTTTGGGAGACTTTTGATGACTCTTTCTATTTCTTTAACAGATATAGGTATATTTATTTTGCTTATCTGGTCCTGACTTAATTTTTGTAAGTCATATTTGTACAGAAAATTGTCCATTTCCTTCAAGTTTTCCATTTTGTAGAGTACAGGTTTTTGAAATAGGACCTAAAAATTCTCTGGATTTATTTGTTTCTTGTTATGCCTCCTTTCTATTTCTGATTTTGTTAATTTGGATATTTTCTCTCTGTTTTTTGCTTAGTTTGAATAAGGATTTGCCTATTTTGGTGATTTTCTCAAAAAACAAACTCTTTTTCTCATTGATTCTTTCTATTGTTTTCAGCTTCCCTCTTTGAACTTCTGGCCCAATACAATCAACCCATTCTGTGCTTTGTTTAATTGAGATATGGTTCCAATTCCTAGTAATTGTACATTTGCCTCTTAAAGAGGCCAATTTGGATGTCAAGATTATGGAGTAATGATACTCACATCTGCACATGTATCTATTAAACCAACAATTACAATGCCAATTATACACACTCTAAGCTTTAGTCTTTGATCATTTATTGAAGTGTGCCAGAATATACATTTAGTATTTCCTATTGGAATTTTGACTTGTGCTTCATGTTTATGCCATAATCTAGAACAGTATGGTCTTTTTACAGAAGACTTTGAGTTTTTAATTTTCCTGGTGAGACATGTCCTCCATAGTTACTGGGAATTACTGGGCCACTTTTGGCTTGGGTGCCTGAGAGAAACCCCCCAAGGAGTTTGCTGATTGTATCAGGTTGCCTTTTCTGTCTTTTGTTGATCTGAATTTATTTGTCCAATGTTGGTCTTTGCCCCACCTTCTACATATACCTGAAGGCTGAGTCATCCTTTTATTGCCATTCCCAGAGAAGATATTATTCCAAGGAATTCCTAGCCTACAATCCCTTCTCGGATGTCCTATTCTACCACAATCAAAACATTTCGCATGTTCATGTCTTTTCATTCCTTTGTAAATTGCTTCTCCTACCCAAGATTCAGTGTTTTTGTCAAATGTCTCAATGTTCATTGTATGAAGGAACCATTCATCCATTGGTGCTGATCTAACCTTTAAAGGCCCAAGTATATTTGTGGATTCTATGTTGATTTTTTTCAAAAGCCAGATATTCAGTAAGAACTCATCTTACATCTGGGTCGATTACTCTTATTTGTACAGCCTTCATTAATCTTTGTAAAAAGTCACTAAAGGGTTCTCTCTGGCCTTATTTAAGCCTGGTATATGATTCCATTTGTTTTCTTAGTTTTTGGATCCTTTCCCAAGCATTTAAGTCTGCTTTGTGGCATAGGGACACAATTTGTTCATCATAAACAGCTTGAACCTGTGAGTCAGCATAAGTGCTTTCACCAAGAATTTGATCTTGGGAAATCTCAAGGTCTTTGGTTTTTCCCTGTTGTTCCAATATTTTTGTTTCTTTTCTGAAATAAATTCTAAACATTAATCAAGGCCCATCATCCAGGAATGCTGAAACTAACTGAATCCAAGCATGTGTCATTGCTTTGATGCTAGAAGACCATGTCTTTATCACCTTCCTAACAAATGCAGAATGCAAGCCATAAGTTACAACAGCTTGCTTAATTTCTTTTATAACATACATTTCTACAAGTATCCATCTACCTTCTTTGGATCCTTTTGGGCCTTTAGAACTTGATGCTTTGTCAGAATAGATTACAGGGTAGGAAGCTAAAACTCAGAGTAAGTCATCTCTGACAGCTGCTGGCAATGTTGAATCCTGTCCTTGTGCCTTCTTTCCCTGTTCATCAGTTCCAATAATTTCATCAATTATTTAAATCTTTTTACTATTGCCTTTTGTAAAGCCTGAATTTCTTGGCCTCTATATATTTCTAATGATTTCATTGAGGTACCTAGCCTCTGGTCCTCATTCTGTACATGTGACTCCAAAGTCTGAAGTTTCCCCTTTAAAGATAACATCCTATTCTTATCCTTGGACATTACTTGAATTGCCATCCTGGAGAGAAGTCTATCTGCTAACTTATCATAACTTTTCAACTAATTTTGATGTCAAATTCAACAGTGTGAATTCTTTTAGATAACTTCTCAGTACCCTCAGACATGGATTCACTTTTGCCTGTCAAATTAGCCTTATATTTTTAATAGTATTAATTTTTTAGATAACTTTTGATTTTCAATGGTATTAATCCTGTCAAATAGCTATTCATTATTAATCTGTAAAGAATGTATCATTCTTAAAAGTTCCGTATTCTTCCATAATGATAGAATATGAAGGAAACAAACTGAGTCCAATACCCAATATATTGACCTATCACCATAACCATTTAAGCCTCACATAATACAACACATAGTACTAGCAAAAATGTTACTAAAATTTCTATATTAATGCAGTATTCCATTTTATCCACATAACATCTGTTATGTGATCCAGTAAACTATAATCTTTATTTTCCAGCAGATGTCATGGTTGAAGAGTCATGGTGATGACAGGAATGATCCTGAACTACTTTAGTCTCCTAGATTGATATTGTTTAAATACTGAGAAATATGCTTTGCTAGACAAATTAAAAGCAATTAAATCAATTCTATACATGGAGCAAGATACCCAAAACTCATGGGCAGGGAACAGAAAGCAGAAGCTGTACAAGTCACCACATGTCAGGGAACTGCGTCAGGGCACCGCACCAGGAAATGTGGAATTTGTGCATGTGCATGTGCAGTGCATGTGCAGTAAACTCCACTGTGGTGGGGTTCTACAAAAAGCTTCTTAGGTAAAAACAAGCCGAACAGGCAGGGTTGAGAGACTACTTGAGCAGTGTACTTGCTATGTCGTTAGGCCATCCACATGGTAAGTGTGGTGTCCAAATCCACATGGGCACCAGATGAAGAAGGACACTTAAATCCCACACTAGCACAGAACTGAGAAATAGATTTAAGGGTAGACTTATAAATCAGGGCCCTCTGGTAGAACGGAGATTAGAAAACGAATCCCACAGCCAGAAAAGAGGCATGCTCTACATTGGCATAAATAGTAAAAGAGGCCACACCCCAGTGGGCGGGTAACT